>NC_133658.1:681555150-681908028 GCF_037893015.1 Macrotis lagotis
GAAACAGATGTTAAAGATGACATTGTGCCAGTTATGATTACTGTGAATCTTTAGTTAATCAGCAAGCGTTTATTATGTAACAAAAACTATGTTATGCTAGTTGCTGGTGATGACAAAAAAGAAAGCAAAAAAAATCTTTCTCTCAAGGAGCATGAATTGTTTACGGTTATAATAATATACATAAATACAAAATGAATATGTGTATATATTTTCCCCCTTCTCTTTTATATAGATATATAAAATAAGTAAAGCTTTCTGGAAAGGGGGAAAGGAGATGAATACAGAGGAATAATCTTGAAAATATAAACACAAAAGATATCTGTAACAATCTATTACAAAAAAATTCTTAGCTTTCTTTTGGGGAGAGATGATCAGGGTTAAATGACTTACCCAGGGTCACACAGCTAGTAAGTATCTGAAACAGATTTGAATTCAAGTGCTTCTGATAACAGGGCCAACACTGTATCTACTGCACTAACTGCCCCTCTTAGCTTTCTTTAAAATTCAGTTTAAATTATACTTCTTTTATGAGTCTTTTTCCTGATCCCTCCAACTGCTTTTTTTATCCCTCCAATTGCTTATTCATACCCAAAATTATCATGGACTTATGCATGATAGATGATATATATGCCTGTGTGTATATGAGTACCTATGTATACAAACATACATATATGTGTATAGATTACACGCATGTATCTATTATGTTTATATTGCCTAAATTTCCTCCTGCATCATCCCATATAACAAAGAGAAGAAAAAATTCAGTAAAAACAGTACATTAAAAAAACACACACTTTGAAATTACTTGCAATTTCCTATAACATTACCCCCATAAAGAATTGAGGGAGGTATCTTCTAATATTTTTTCTTTTGTTCTTTATATTTTTAACATGGATTTTTAACTTTATGGTAGATTGCTATTCTTCTCGTTTACATTATTATAGTCATTCTGTGTATTCCTGACTTTGGTTATTCCACTTTGAATCAGTTCATGTAAATCTTTACATGCTTCTCTGTTTTCATTTTATTTGTCATTTCTTACAGTACAGTAAGAAAGTAAGGGATTCTAGAAAATGGAGGTAATAAACAAGTATACACTTGTGTATATTTTAGGCATGGTGTTAGACTATGAAGGGGAAATGAGAGTTTTGGAATTGAGAGACTAGCTTGAATGTAACATAAATCAAGAAGAGTGATGTCAGGAGATAGGAAAAGTAGGTGGGAGCCTACTTTTAGATAGGATCTTAAGTGGGAGGATTTTAGTCTAAAGACAAGAGGAAGACTCTGGGGATTATTATGAGCAAAGGGGGTAACTTGAGTCAACCTGACTTTTTAAAATATCATTTTGGCAGTTCTTTGAAGGATGGATTGGAAAGAAGAGAGACATGAGACAGGGATATCAGTTTAGTCCATGTGAGAAATGATAAGGACTTTGAAATAGAGTGGTGACTGTATGAATAGAAGGGTTAGGAGAAATGTGGAGGTAGAGATAACAAGACTTGCTAATTCACTGGAGTGTTAGGTGAGTTAAGATAAAGATTGAAGAATGACACTGAGATTGCAAACATGTTTGACTAGAAAGATGACTGGATTGAACCTAATAAAAAAATAAGGGCATTGAGAAAAAAGAAGTCCCTGGAAGTTTGTTGTGGGCCACAAGAATTTGAGATGACCTACACTCTTTCCTGCTCAGGAGACTTAGTTTACAATGCATGCTTTAAGGCAGTAAAGTTTTTTGGTTGTCAGTTGTAAACTGATGATAACAAACAATATCTTTCCTCCTGCTTTATACAAACACATGTGTGTGTGTGTGTGTGTGTCTATGTGTCTGTGTCTGTGTGTAAGAACTCACTAATTCACCAGTTCTAGTAGATTAGAACTTGGAACCCCAATTAAATTTTGGAAAATGTAAATTCAAGACTCAAAAAAGTAGTAAACTAATTAAAAACAGGTTCAGGAAAGGCTTAAGTAAATTGATAATATAGTAGATGCAAAATGAAAAGGTAAAGAAAAGCAAGAAGGTTTTGTTTTGGGGTTTAATTGGTATTTTTTTGAGGGTGATGTCAGGGAAATTAACTATGCCCTCACCTCCAACAAAATGTCCCTTCCGGAGTGCTAGGTGGGCCTAGATGGTTTGTGAATTTGACCAATAATGGTAATTTTCCTGTCCTTAGTCTCACTCAGAGCAAGCTAAAATTTAAATTTCAGTCAGATTACAAAGAAAACTTTGGCATTTAAATGTCAAGATATTTAAATGTTAGATTGTTAGATCTATGTGAAATAAGGAATCTGTGCATTATGAAGTTCATAACAGTACCTCCACATTTAGTGGTTTGACTATTTCTTGGAAAAATTCAACTGTGAGCAATCAAACCATCTGAGAGGAAGGATGCCCAAATAAATTGCTTTCATTCTTTTCAAATACAGAAGAATCACATTTCTTTTACTAGCATCCCAGATCTTCTAGATCAACAGCAACTTGGAATAGCATACAAACAAAACAAACACAGCCTATTGTTGAGTGGTTGGCTATCTATCCTGAAATTATAATACAGTGAGTATTTCATTTTCAGTGGAGGGGAGTGGGGGAAGAGGGGGCTGGGGGGATGGAGTAGTGTCAAAGGGAAAGAAGTTGAGTGTTTTTTTCCTTTTTCTCCGAAATTTTAGGGAACAAGAAACTGTAATGTTTCCGAATGAATCTGAAAATGGACACAAAAATTATTCAAGGAAAACTATAGTCAGTCAGTGTTGCTGGTACCAGGAACAGGGTGTCTGTGGTTTAAGGTGCTGCACATTGCTGCAGCAGCAGCAACCGCCACAGTGTCTGCCAAAACATCTCACAGCTGAAAACTAGATAGGAAAGTCTATATTATTTCTAAAAATAGCCTTGGAAAATTTCCTGAAAATGTTCGCTGGCAACTCCCAGATTTGACAGGCGGCAACATTCTGTAACTGAAGAAAATACATTGCTTATACCATCACCAATGAGATTATCACAGTACTATCAAACTAATGGCCAGAAATCAGAATTGAAGACACCTTCTTATTTTGTCAAAAGTAATATTCATGGAGGCACAGAGACTGATATTTATGTAGCCTCCCTGCATTTTGGACCCACATTGTATATACATCTTTATCTATTTGCAATTCACAGATAGTTTGAGGGGGAAAAAAGATAGTATAAGACATTATTTCTGTTGACTGTTACTTGGGAAGCCATACCCTTTTGGTAACATGTAAAGGATGGCATTCAACTTTTTTATAATTATAAAGCTTAACTTTGCATCAGTTGCAGTAAAGTACATTTGATAATGTTACAAGGTTCTGGTTCTGCAATATATGACTTGTGTTGGTGTTGGTGGTGGTGATGGTGATGATGGTGATCCTTCATTCTCAAAGAGATGCCAGATAAGTGATGCCACGCTTCCTCCTTCTGAGTCCAATGGCTAGAAATGGATCAGGATGCCCAGAGATGACCTTGGATGCAGTAGGAAATCTTGGCCTTTTTAAGCTAGGGTCTTTAACAAGTCCGTTTGACTGAGGAAATGTTAATTCCATGGTTGATTAAGGCTAGGTTAGAAATGAGGCAGAGAATGGTTAAAAAAAACTCACTCTCACTTTCTCTCTCTCTCTCTCTCATACATACATGTACACACATATGTACATATACTCACTCGCTCACTCTCTGGGAGAGGAAGAAAAAGAAGAGTTGAAAAGATTTCAGGCCAAAACAGAAACAATGCTATTTTCATTCTCTCTAAGCCAGTCAAGGTCCAAACAATGACCAAGTGGGGCATAGCCTGAGATCTATGCTTGGCCAATCTGTAACAGCCTGTGTGATTTGTGTTTAAGGCTTTGTCCTTAAGAAAAAAAAAATGCAGCTCTTAAACCTCCAAGATATCATCTGAAGTTTCAGCAAACAAATTTACATTTCTTTGGCCAGAGCACTGGCAGGTAAGTATATAATTCCCTGTGTGAACAGAGGGAAGAGAAAGGAAATAAGACAAGGAAGGGAGGTAGCTGTGTTGTCCAATTAGCCAGCAGTAGGACAAGTTCCCATTACTCACAGATGTTCTTGTTAGTCCTTTCTTAAAGAGGACCATGACACCATGACATGCAAGTAAATTGGGTTTAAGTGAGGGAGAGATGTACAAAGTCACCAGTCTCTCACTTTCTCCTCTGAAACCATCTCAGACCAGTGCTCAGATGGGAAACTATATATTAAATATATGGAACCTTCCACAAAGGATAGCAGGGCAAGTGACAAAAGATGCTGAAGAAAATTCTAAAGACTTCAAAGAACATAGCAGAAAGAATGGATACTGAATTAGGAGATATACTACTTATAAAGTAAGTTTGTGATACTGTATAAAGAGATCTGCTTATTGGTTTGATATCAGAAACAGAAAATCAGGAAAGGAGTTTTCCATTTGTGGGCAGTTGTGAGAAATAAGGTGTCCAACTGCTTTCTATCCAGTACCTTGTATAATGATAATGATACAAATATTCTAAATATCTCTTTGGAAGATCAAAATAGTGAAAATGGGCTTAAATTGCAAATAAGAAATATAAAACAATCTGACACCTTATCCAGAATCATGACCAGATATGTAAAGTAATAGATAAATAAAGAAGGAAAAAAACATTTAAAGATGCCACTGAAGGAATTTTACTTACTGGAAACCTCTCAGAAGGGAAATATTTGTATGGGAAGACTCAGGTAGATACAAATACCTCAGAACTGGGAACAGGAATTTACAGATCATTTTTAAGAGCCATTCCTACCTAATAATTGTATAATTATTTACAATTACAAGTTTCAGGTACAGGGCCAGGTGTCTAGAAGAGGTTGAATAGGTATTCATTTAGTTGACTTTTAATTATTAAGGTCTAGACTTTACTGTGAAAAAAGGGGGCATGGTCACAAAGGAACTATCTGAAAAAAGGCCCAGGGAGCCTCCTGGCTAATGTCATTTGGCACTGTCAAATTCTGTAAGTAATAATAAATAATAATAACTCATGTTTATATGACTTTGTAAGATCTTTACATGCATAATCCTAATTAAATCTAAATACTAAGTATTACTTTCATGCTGACATGAGAAGATTCCTGTAGCTACTTTGGGTGAGGATATGTGTATGCTTAAGTGTTCAGTCTGACAAACTAGCAATATTCCCATTTACATCTCAGTTCTTAGCTTGAACTGGGTCATTGAGAACAGTGCCATTTTGCTTTTCAATTCCTGCATTTAAGTAGACTGATCGGTATCAACATCAATTGGTGAAAGAGACTTTTTCCTTTGTATCCTTTAAATACTATTCCTTTTTTCCTTTCTTCATTCCTCAACTAGAAAGACTAAGATTAAATTCATCATTAAAAACTAACAATGATTTGTTTTTCAAGTTTACTAAATTATTTAAAAAACAGTCAATATTCTTTAAAGTTAATTATGTCCAAGTTTATAGAGACAGTATGTTACTATCTCTCTAAAAAAGCTTTTTTTTGAAACTGACAGCAAAGTTAACTGGCTTTATAACCCATGATACAGATATGAAGGAATCCAAAATTTTATTTATGTATGTGTTTGGTGTGCTTCCACTGTGAGAACACTCAGAGATGTGTGAGGGAGAGTTGCAGGAATCATTAGTTTGCATATTTTGGATCTCTTCAGACAGTTAGAGATAATAAAGGAATGTACTTGACCACCTATTTGAAAGTTGATCTTTTGAGGGTTTTTTTTTTTTAATCCTATGCTCCTTTTCTCAATAAAGTGACTGTTTCCCCATTGGGAATTGGGACTACTTTGTCCTTCAGAAGACAGGCTGAAAATTATGTGAAGGCACTGAAAGAATCCTGCATCATATCATCAAGAGTTTATATCAGAGTATGTGTGATATAGCATCATAGACCTCAATTAACAAACCAAGTAAGGATGAAACTTCTTTTAATGGCATCCATTCTGTGTATTCAATAGCATGGGGGTATTCCACTCTTTCATCATTTCTGTCAGTCTTCCTATAAGACTGTGATCCTCTTGATAACTGAGGGCAAATCTGTGTAGACCACACTTCATTTGAGAAGCAACTGTTTCCCAAAAGATGAAAATATCTGCCACATAAACAAAGAGGACTAAGAATTCTTTGCTCACTTTGCCTGGAGGGGAAGAGGATAAAGGCTGCCCACTTTGGGGGAAGGATAGAATCCAAGTCCTCAAGTATCCTTCTTTATTATTTCTACTATGGTAATGGATTTTCTGATGAAATGTATTATTATTCTTCAGTCCTGACCAGAAGCTTTACAGTAGGCAGTCTCCATACCATCAATTTCCAATAGATTAAAAACAGGATTACTTTTTTAAAAACTTATTGACACAGTATATATTTGTCTTCCTTCTGCCAAACCCTGAGTCCTTGTCTTTCCCCAGGGCTATCTGATAAGATGGAGGGGGAGGTACACACAGGCTGGAAAAGACAAGGAAGGATCTGTAGGACGAGGTTGGGGTTAGAAATGACTCTGTCACATGGCAAAGAGGATGAGGAAGACCCCATGGCCTTAGACAGGGCAAATCCCAGGATGATGTGGAAGAAGAGCTACTTCTTCAGGGAGGGGTTCCTGATATAATCAATGACAAGACTCCAAAACACAGTTCAATCCCAATTCTAGAGTTGACCACCCCCACACACAGTGGCAGTTCCAGTCCTAGTGATCTTGGTTGCTGAATCCATGTCCCTTGAGATGGTGCTAGTTTGGAATCCATATCTGGGGACATGAGGTCAAGGGACTTGATGCTGCCAAAATGTTGTGGTTCTCATGTTTCCAAACCTCTGGCCATCTTAACACCACTGCAGACAATGGTCAACTCAGCAGTTGAGAGCTGCTCCTCAAAAGATGAGAAGTAGAGATGAACTTGGGGCAGGCATACATTTTCAGGGATTGAGGAACAAAACCAAAGAGCTGCTAGCAGAGCAGAAGAGACAGAGAGGGGAAAAGCAGGATTTCTTAATAATTTTGAATCATAGTCAAAGCCTGTGAAGGGGAATGGAAAGAAACAAATATTTATTAAGCTCCAGGCATTGTGCACAGCACTTTACATATATTATTTCATTTGATCCTCACAATAACCTTGTAAGGTTAAGTGCTAATATTATCCACATTTTTTGTTGTGGTTGTTATTCAGTTGTCTCAGTTGTTTTTAACTGTCTGTGACCCTGTTTGAGGTTTTCTTGGCAAAAATACTGGAGGGATTTGCCATTTCCTTGTTCAGCTCATTTTACAGATAAGAAAACTGAGGCAACTAGCCTAAAGTGACTTGCCTAGGGTAAGACAGTAGGAAGTGTCTAGTGTCAAATTTAAATTCAGAAGAATGAGTCTTCTGGACTCCAGACTCAGAATTGCATCCACTGAACCACTAACTGCCCATCTCCATTCTGCATTTGAAAAAACTGAGACAGACAAGTTAATTGTCAAAATTCATATAGCTTGAATGTATCAGAGATCAGATTTAACCCAAGACTTATGGACTTCAGATAAGTGATCTCTCCACTTTTCAAATTGTGTGTTTTCCCTTTAATGCATAAAATAATACATGAGATTATAAAAGAAACCAATTATAAAGAAATAGTTATCAAATATATTTAAAATAAGTTCATGAACCACAAGTTAAGAATTTCTGATTTAAAGGAAAGAGCAATTTACCATTTGATAAGTAATACATTTATTTAACAATATTTAACAAAGTACAGAAAGGAAGAGGTTTGACTTAAAAAGTCTAAGATAATGAATTTTAATCCTGATCGTGTTTTTGTAACTGGAGGAAACAATTGGAATACCACTTCCACGGGAGGTTCTAATACATGACAGTCTTTCAAATGTGAGACTGGAGTTCTGTCACTCTCTCCCTGAATAGCTCAGTTTTATTCTATGCAAAATAGGGGAAATAGCAGTTGGTGCCCTCCTCAATTCTCAGAGGGTGTCTCCATAACAGATGTAGCACATGAATGCAAGTCTTGTTTCTTTCCTCTTGAAGCCCAACTCAACACTAGACCAAATGGGTTTCCTCTGTTTCATTTGCTTTCCTGGACTGGTTTGCTTTACATTTGACCAGAATAGAATTTCTTAACTAAGCAGTTGTAATAGGTTCCTTGGCAGAGTTTGAGTTCAAAGAAAGTGAAGAGATTTATTTTTTTAATGTCTTCATTCTACATCCTCAAGTAGATTGCAAGACTCGAGATTGAGGACCAAATCCCCAATCCCTTGTGCATTGCCCAATAGGTCCTTAATAAATAACTGGTGTAATCACATGGTGTTTCTCTTCATTATAATCTGAGTAATTTAAGGGCTTAAACCCATCAAGCAATTTCAAAGGCACTTCAGATTGTGCTGGGAAACACCATTTCCCCCCCTCTCCTCCTAAGTACCTGAAGTACTACCCGAGTGCTCACCCCTTGTTTTCATGAATAATATGATCAGGACTAGTATCCAGCTTTTACTTTGAGGGGTGTGCTAGTCCAATTCTGGAAGTAACAGATGGTTATATGATCAGGATTCCACTTTTATCCTCCAGAATCAGTAAATTAGTTAGCACCACTTGTTATACAATAGATATCTAGACCAATAGATATTTCTAGATCTATGTACATATTATATCTATAGACATAGATATAAATAGATATATAGATATTCTAGCAAAGAGAATGTCTAAGTAGTTTGGATGCCACACTAGGAAAGATTGAAAGAAGTATTGTTGGAAAGCAGGAGAGTCTGTGTGTATGTCAAGGGGAAGGAGTCAGAGAGGAAAAGATAGATATAGATAGGCAGACAATAATTAGAGTAGTTGCACAGTAAAAGATGGATAAATAATGGCAAAGAAATAGCAATATATCAGTGAGGAAGGATGACCAGAGTAGATAGTGAGAGATAGCAGAGAAAACTTTTTTTTTTAGGTTTTTGCAAGGCAAATGGGGTTAAGTGGCTTGCCCAAGGCCACACAGCTAGGTAATTATTAAGTGTCTGAGATTGGATTTGAACCCAGGTACTCCTGACTCCAGGGCCAGTGCTTTATCCCCTGCGCTGCCTAGCGGCCTCAAACTTTTTTTTAATGCTCGTTTTTTGAGATAGGGAGAAATGGGTCATGGTAAATAAAGGTGAGGAGAGTGAAGGAGGAAGATTGAAGTGATGATAGGTAATTGAGTTGGACTGGAAAGGAAAACGAGTCAATGAGAGGTAATTTAAGTTTGTCATTTCTTAATGCTGTTTGTGAGGCTCCAATCAGGAAGAAATCTAGTACCTTCATGCAAGGACACATTGAAGACAGCATCTTATATTTAATTGTAATACACAAATATATGATAAACAGCTTAATTGTAATTCATTTGCAATTAAAACTTGAATTGCAATGTCTCCATGAATCCATGCTCTCACTAATATGGGCACTCTCTCCTACATTGTGTAGAGTGAAGTCCAATCTCCTCATTATGTTTGTTTCTTATCCATGTCTTCCCATTAATCTTTCATAAAAAATTTATGCAACATTGTAGAGTTTTTCTCTTGTCTTTTTAATACTTTGGGTGTATCAAGGCAGCACTTCAGGATTTCTGCTGCCCATCTGTTCTTCCTTCCTCTCTTTATATATAATGAATGCCGCCGCCACCTTACAAATATTCTTAGATGATATCCTTAATTCCATTTCTAGTAATACAGATCATTGTTGTATCAGTAAGCCACATTTTGCTCACAACAACTGTCTCTCCAATGAACATGCAGTTTTGAATCTTTGGATATGATATTCAATGATTCATAGTTGTTTAGTCATTGCAGTGGTGTCTGACTCTCTGTGACCCCATTTAGGATTTTCCTGGGAAAAGTTCTGGAAAGATTTGCCTTTTCCTTCTCCAATTCCTTTTATAGATGAAGCAACTGAGGCAAACAAGGTGAAGTGACTTGCCAGGGGCACATAGCTAGGATAGGTGTTAGACCAGATTTGACTTCAATAAGATGAGTCCCAGAATTCTATACACTGTCATTTAGCTGTTCTAGGAGAACATTGATGTTAAAGACAGGGGTTTTATTTTGATGTGTGTTTGGTTTTTTTGCTTGTTTCTTAGTGACATTTTTAAGCTTTGTATAATTTCTCAAATATACCAACATGTTTTTTTTCTCTTATTCAGTTTTGGGCCAGATTCCTTGTCTATCTGTCAGTCTAAGATATATGAGTAAATAAGTCAATGAACTGCCCATTTGACTACATGTTATACTGTGGGCATAGTCATCTATCTTAAAAGTAAGCAAACTAGGGGTGGCTAGGTGGTATAGTGATAGAGCACTGACCTGGAGTCAGGAGGCCCTCAGTTCAAACATGACCTCAGACACTTAATAATTACCTAGCTGTGTGGCTTTGGGCAAGCCACTTAACCCCATTGCCTTGCAAAAACTAAAAGAAAAAGAAGTAAGCCAACAATGGTCCTCAGTTTTTCTTTGTTCTGAGTCTGTTTTTTTTGTCCTTTGCAAAAGAGGCTCTTCTTGATCAATGAGAAACCCTGAGGGTCTTACTCTCTCAGCTTAATTTTATGTTTAAATTTATGTTTATGGCCTCTTCTCTCCCTAACCTTAATGACTGAATAGGTGCTACCTCAGTCAAATTGTGACCTGGAAATACTTAGTTTTTAAAAGGCTAAGATCTTTCACTGCATCCAGGGCAGTTGTCCTGATCTTCACTTGTCCTGGTCCATACCTGTCTACTGGACCCAGATGATTCCAGAGGTTCCAGAAGACTTTGCACAGTCTTGCTCACTTAAATCCAATTCATTTTCATGACATGGCATCATGTCGTGTCATCCCTAATGTTATTGTCTTCTTCGAGAAGGAAGAACATCAATCAATAACTCAATCAATCAACTAGAATAAGTCGATTTCTCTGCACTTCAGTTTCCTCATCAGTAAAATGGTAATATCTGTAGTACCTAAGGTACCTCTAAGGCTTATAATGAGGATCAAATAAAATAATATCTATTAAAGCACTTTGTAAACTTTAAAATAATATTTTAAATGAATTATTATTGATATCAGAGGTTGCACTAGTATAATGAATAGAGAGCTAACCTTAAAGTTAAGACCTAAGTTCAGGGATCAAGTTGACCCCTAACACACATAATGGGTGTCTATCAATGGGAAAATCATTTAAGCTCTCAGAGTATCTGACTACTCTCAGAACCATGAGTAACAAACAAATTGTCACTTGTTCCTTTGAAAAGGAAATTTCTTCTTTGGGATCTCTCCCCAGTTCCAGAAGGAAAAAAAAAGTGTTATTGTTACTTATAAAGAGATAAAGACAAACTAGAAGCATTTGTTTTGTGTCCCAACTTTCCCAAAAACACAAGATCAGAACAGGTCTTCCTTAGTCCTGTTCAAAAGGGATTGACCCAAAGGAGGACACAACAAACTCAAATAAATGGCCATTTAGAGGAGGGATGTCTCAATCAGGAAGCACAGAATGCCCTAGAGTAAAAGTGTTAGAGCAGTATGTATAAAATGTGAAATCATTTAAGTTAGTACTCTGCATTAGATTCTTATGAAACTTAATAAGGAGTATTTTTCATATAACCACTACTGGAGTTACTGATGTCTATCACTCAACTAGCATTCATTAAGCATTTATGCAGCTGCACACACACACACACACACACACACACACACACACACACACACATTCCCCCCTGAATTTATTAAATTCATGCATAGACATGTACCAATGCATATAGCTTTTCTCCCCAGGAAGTGTAGTAAATAAATACTCATGGCACAAGGCAAAAATGAGTTTCTTACCCCACAAGGAACTGAATCAAAACAGAGGGACTACATATTAAAAAGTCTGTCCAGAGCAACATAGTTGGAAGGTAGTGTTATTCATGAGATGTAGACCAGTGTAAATGGATCATCAAATGACTAAGACTGGAAAGGTAGGAAGGGCTCCAGGTTAAGAAAAGTTTTAAGGGGTGGCTAGGTGACGTAGTGGATAAAGTACCAGCCTTGGAGTCAGGAGTACCTGGGTTCAAATCCAGTCTCAGACACTTAATAATTACCTAGCTGTGTGGCCTTGGGCAAGCCACTTAACCCCATTTGCCTTGCCAAAAACCTAAAAAAAAAGTTTTAAATGTCAGAGATTTTTTTTATTAGATTCTGGAAAGAAATGCTGGAATTTATTAGGGTATGGGGATAGGGTAGTGTGGTAACCTGAGCTTTAGGAAAATCTCTGGGCAACTGAATGAAAGAAGCATTAGAGTGGACAGAACATTGCAGCAAACTGCTCAATTAGAAGGTTATTGCAATGGTCAAGTGAGAGGTTATGAGGGCTTGGATTCAGGTGCCTTCTGTGTGAATGGGGAGAGGTATTGCCAAAGTAGAAACAACAAGGTTTGGCAACTGATAGGATAAGTGAGATGAGAGAAAGTCAGACCTGGGTGATTAGGAGAATGATGACTTTTTTTTAAGGAAGTAATAGGAGAATTCCATCTCCAGCAAGGATAGAATGAATTCTTGAGAATATGACTCTCTCATGGTTCCACCTTCATGAATGTTTTTTGGTTTCTTTTTCCCCTTGCAACTCACCAGTTACCTAACTCTTGACTCCTGTGCTGTAAAAAGTGGCTCCATTGACCAGGATGGACCCTGGGCATGCACGGGGGAGTTTGTCTATATCTTGTACAGAGCTTGTATTCTGGAGCCCCAGGGCATTTCCTTGTTGTGACATTGAATGGTGGCTGCTGATTGCTTTTCTGTTCTAGCTGAAATGGTGGGAATGTGAGCTTGCCAAGGCTGCTTCCAAATTGGAGATACAAAATAAGCTGCCTCCAAAATGCATTAGGACTTAATGCTGAACTCCAAACATTGCAAATTCTGCCAGTCACTCAAAAATACATTCTGCTGTTTGGGCTCACATTGAAAACGAACTCATTTGAAAATATATCCAAATATTTAGGGTTTTTATAAAGTGTGTGGGCATTTTTAGGGCTTATAATGATGGTGATGTGAGAAAATGGTAATGGAAGAAACTGGCCCAGTGTAGGCTCCAGCTGTCAAGGCGGATTCTTCTTCCCAGCTGACATCCCTGCCTAGTATACCTCAACTCTCCCCTATAACCATTACTGTTCCAATTGACTGTTCCAGTCCTCAGTCTCTATGAGGATATACTGCCAGGTCTTCAGAATTATGCCAAATCATGTTCTGGTGTGGTGATCTGTGGAATAGGAAATTAGAAAAGCCTCTTAAACTAGTTTTAGTAAAATATTTACTTATTCTTATATGTAGTTTGAAATGGAACAAAGAACTTAAGACTTCTGGAATTGAATGACTTTGGCTCATTGAGCTACATGCATCCCTTCTCCCTGGTGTATATGAAAATCCTTTAGGACTTTCCCTGGTGTGTTTTCTTTCTTTCCTTGGCCCAGCATGTGCTTTGAAAATAAAATTTATTTTTGGCTTTCAAGGCTTTCTGAGATGTTCTAAGAAGCTTTGCCTGGAGAGTTTGCTATGTCACCAAATCCCATAGGTGAAGTTTATACTTTATAAAGTAGAAATTGTCACAGAAATAGCCTTGAAGTTAAATCCAGAAACTATTATATCTATCGGTTTTTACCAGCTTGACCCCCCCCCCACTTAAGGATGTCAGAACAGTGGGACATCTGATAGTGGCTGTCGTTAAGAATTGTGATGGTTCAAGGGGTGCTATTTTCTATTTTTATTAATGATCTGACCCAGTAGCCCAGCATATTTCCAAACATGAAAGTTTGAGAGGGAGTCTTAATAATCTGCTCAATTGTTCTGAGCCATGCTATTTTTTTTTCTTTTTATGTTCTATCTTAAGGTGGCAAGAGCAAACAAACCTTTAGTAAACAATTACTGGGTGGGATCGGCAAATAAATGTGTATTTTAGTTGTTAGGAGAAATCACTGCCTGGGAAACATTTTTTTAAAAACAGAACTTTAAAAAAATCTTCTCTAATTTTACTTTTCCTAGTAATCTATTTTAATGTTTCTATAAGAAAAATTTTCTTACTCCTTTTCTTAAATCCGTTGGACAATACTCATTCAGTTCAATGAAATTATCTTTCTTAACCTTTGAACAAAGCCATAACTAGCAGTTCCAGTGTCTCTAGAATCAGGAGATTTGAGGCAAGTCACTTAACACATGGGAGATTTAGTTTCTGTAATCTATAAAAAAGAATAGATTGTACTAGATGGTCTCTTGGGACCTTTTCAGTTCTAAATGTGTGACTCTGATGTTAAAATATTTAGGTTCCATGAAGATGTTTTCTCTATTAAGAAGTAAACTGTCAGTCAGCCTTCCTTATTCAAACTATTTCAATTTAACTGTCTTTTCATTAGTTTTGATTTCTATTCATTGTCATTCCTAGATTTTATTAATTCTACATAGGCACCAATGTTTGGTTGCATAATACATGTCATCAAAGAGTATTAAATATCTGTGGCATCTTGATGAGTGTGGTGCAGGAAAAATTTGTTTTAGTTTATACTTACAGGTGGTATGAACCGGTAAATATGGGGATCATGTCAAGTGATCAAAATATAGTAACTGAATTGAAGTGATTTTCCAAACCTAGCCCTCTATAATAGATTGGAGAATTTATAAAAAAGAAAACAAAACTTTAAAAGTCTTAACTATTCGAATCTACAAAAAGCACCAACTCCAGGTTGTTGTGGGATAGCGTTAATGATACCACAATAGCTACTAATATTGTGAATTCCTGCTACTCTTACTTTCATTTCCATTTTTAGCCCATTTTTTAAAATCAAAAGACTCAACTTAGAGAGACTGGCCTTCAAAGAAATGAGCTGTAATCTTTCAGCTTCATAGTGAATAGGCAAGATTTTTCCTTTATATTACTCTAAAGAGCATGCCTCTTTATAAATATCTTTCAAGTTATTGGAGGGCAAAGATATGTTCTGAAGAAACAGATCTCAATGTCTTGACACTTAGAATGATTGCTTTTCCACCAGGATATGTTCTGTTGTGATCAGATAAATTCTGTTTTATTAAAACCAGTACACACATTCATCACTTATGAGGGTTCCTGGTACTTCAAATGGGACTCTAAGGGAGAGTAGAAGTTTATTCATCCACAGACTCTGGAGGTACTTACACCATTTTTCATATTCATAGCAATTGAATAATAAGGTACATCTGTTGAGCAAATAAGTCATTTTGGTTATTATTAAATACCCAAGTAAACTATAAAGAATGCATCCAGAGAAAGAACTGATAGAAACATGCACAGAATAATTTTACATATATACTTATACCTACATGTGTCTATTAGTAGCCATCTCTAGGGTTGGGGAGAGGGGAAGGAAGAAAAAAAGAAATTTACATGATAACTTTATTATATACTTAATAGGAATAGCAACTTATACAAAATAGATTAGTAGTTTCACATGCAATCATCTGTTTTTTAATTATACTGTTGTGGAAATGCCTATTTTATTCCATAAAATTTTAAAAATTAAAATTAATTTTAAAAAAGGTACAATATTAAGGTCCAATAGGGAAGTTTAGTCTGACTATCCTAAAATATCTGACATCTATTCAGCACTCAAACTACTATAGTGATGAAGAGCCTGATCATTTGTGGTTAGGTTCTGTCCCAGGCCTAGTCATTTGATTCCTTTTTTTCTTCCATAAATCATCCTTTACTCTTAAAATTGTGACAATAAATAGGATTGGGCAGGTGCTGCTTTACAATAGCAGTTTCATGATTACACCCTTTGTGTACAGCTGTATGTTGACTATTAGAAGCTAAACATAAGCTACTGTATTCCTTCCTCTATTACATGGCATACCATTAGATCCCTTATGCCATTGTCTAGGAACACATTAGCTTGGGATGCCCTAGGTTCAAAGTGTCATTCATCATGGTTCTGGAACCTCTAAATTAAACGAAAGTGAACCATGACTCAAGTACTGTCTTTTCTACAAATAAAATTTACTGATTATTTTCATTATTTTTATCAGTTACTTCTGAATATTAGCCCACTCTCATATCAAAGAAAAGCAGTTCTTCAAAAGCAATTGATGTTACCATGCTTTTCAATGCATGCAATATTCTATCCTTCCCCTCCCACTCCCATTTCTATAGTCCCTGTCTTTCTCCTAAGAAGAGGGAGTCATATGTCATTTTCTGTTTTTCTGATCTAAAGACTGGTTTTAACATTTTTCCATTGTTTTCATTTAGATTATTGTAATCATCACAGAAGTTCTTAAAATTTTGCTTAACTTTTTCTGCATTTATTCATAACACTTTCCTGTGTTTCTCTGACTTCTTCATATTTGCTGTCCAGGAATAGTACATTACAATTTCATAGTCATTTGCTAAGCCATACTAATTTAATTTCTTATAATTTCTTGGTTACCCAGTCATGGATCATTTGAAAGCTCCTGAAAACCAGAAGTAGTTTTTAAGCTTTAACCTTCCTATGATCACACAATTTTTATTGTTTGAATTTGAAGGGCCAAAATAGATGGAGAAAATAATTTATTCAGTTTATTTCCTCATGGTTTCCTAGAGTAGAAAAAAAGGACAAGAAGAAAGAAACGTCAGATCAAGTGTATAGAGCTAATGCTAACTAATGTTTTTGGCAGAGAGAAATATTATCCATTCATCTATACTCAATTAGAGAAAAAAATGGAAGAGTATTCTTAGAGAAACTGTAAAGTTGTGTAAATGAATCACTGAATTTTGGAGAGAGACAAAATAGTTGTGGGTTACAGTAGCACCAATGTGATTGAAGCAGATGCTTTGACTACTAGTGATTCATCTTGTTGTAAAATTATAATCACTCCTAAATTCTAGCAACCAGTCAGTAACTATGGCTTAAATTGGATAAGACCAATATAAAAGAATTTAGATAGAAGTACCCTATTTGTTCTGCCTAAACTCTCCCTTCTTTTCAATGTTCTTTCAGTTTTCTTATTTAAATTTGGGAAAAACAACCCTGAGTGCTAATGGTTTTTAACACCTGCTAATCTTCATTTGTGCAAAAAAAGCTAAATCCCTAGCTGTTGGTAGCAAATGGAAGCAATAATTGTGGTCTGAGATTTGGGACTTGGACTAGAACTAAAAATTGCATCAGAAATTGGTCCAGAAACAAGACTAGGGATTATTTAATCAGTAAATCAATCTGTAATTTATTAAGTTCCTTTTAAAGATAGCTACTGGGGATAGAAAGACAAAAATGAAATTGGTTTTGCCTTCAAGTTGCTTACACTCTTTAAGGTAAGAAAATATGTAAATGAATATAAATATCAATACATACAAAATTAAATATAAGGTAACTGGGGGAGGGGATAGGAAGCACTAGTTGCTGAAGATATTAGGAAAAACTCTAATAGAGAAGGTGTAACTTGAGATGAACTTTAAGGAAAAAATGGAAATCCAAAGATGCAGAGGTAGAGAGGTTGTGCATTCCAAATATGAGAAGCAAACAGCCCAGGCAAAGGTGCAAAGATTGGAGATGGGTCGTTGTATGGGAAGAGTAACAAAAAAGATCAGTTTGGTTTGGGAAAGTTGGAGCCAGGTTATATAGGGTTTTAAATTCCAAAAAGAGAATTCCTATATTTTATCCTTGAAGTATCAGGGAGATACTGGGGGGGGGGGGGCGGGATTTTATTTCTATTGTTTTAGCTTATTCTTTGTACATATCACTTTGGCAACTATATGGAAGATGGATTGGAGAGAAGATAGTACAAGACAGGAACATCAAATAAAAGGCCATTGCAGTAGCTCATCAGAAAGATTAACTGGACTGGTTATCATGTGAGGAAAGAGAAGGGTTTCAAATGCAAGAGAAGCTATGGAGTTGGAACCAACAAGATTTGATGATTTATTAGCTACATGGGGTGAGAGTAAAGAATTGAGAACATTTAGGAACTAGAAAGTGTCCTAAATGGAAAGAGGATTGAAATTTGGGGGGGGGGGGGAGTGAGGAATTACAATTAAGTATGTTTAGATATGTTCAGTTTGAGCTGTTTGTCTACAGGATGTCTAGTTTTGAAATATCCATGCATGAAATAGGGTTGCTCAATTTCCATGTTACATTAATATCCACAGTACTGTACAAATAAATTTTTTTGTCCCTAAATAACTTTTCATCCCTAAATAACTCTTAAGTCAAGTCAGTCTTTTATGTAACCCTAGACCAGACCACCCTGCAATACTTCCCTGATAATTTATATTTGTATATCAGTATATTTCTTTATAAATTTACACAAATATATCTATATCTATATATATACATAGTCAATATTATATATATATATATATATATACATATACATACATACACAGAACACAAATAGTTCTCACATTAGGAAAATTTACATTATGCAAATTTGACTCAGTGATGTTGGTAGGACCCTTAGGACTCCCTGGACTCCTGTCTGGCAGTCACCTGAAGAGAAGAGGAAGTATGACAATGCTGAAGGGAAAACTTATCTAACTAACTTATATATGTATATATACATTTTATATATATGTTTTATATATATATTGTATGTATGCAATAGGGTCCTTTGCCTTGAGAAGAAAAACTAGCCATTCAAAAACTGTCAATCCTAAACTTGAGCATCCATAAGATTATTCATATTTGACAATACCATAGTAGCTAATGAGGTTGACTGATGTTAAATAGATCAGATATGAAAATATTAATAATAATTGTTAAAATTATTCAACACTTCAGTATTTGAAAAGTACCTTTCATGTTTGAATCTCATTTGATTCATTGAGAAAAGAGCCAAGACATTTGGTCATTGTTACTTTGGGAATTAGGAAAGTGAAGAAGATAGAATCCAGGTATGGGAATATTGGTGGGACCAAGTAGAAAACTGAAATCATTTTTAGCTAGCCAAATGAAAATCTAATATTGTATACAGTTTTTTGTTTGTCTTTTCTCCTCTGTATGTATTCTTTGTGGAGGAGGGGAAAGAGACAGAGACAAGAGAATGTGGTAACAATTGCTTTAAGACACATCATACCTGAAAGATTTTTTTAATTCTGCATTATTTAAATATTTCACATCTCTAAAACACCAACCCCCCATCCCCTAAACTATTTTGGATGAGATACCCAGAAACCTAAGAGCAAAACTTCTATTATTGTTTTGAAATTCTTTAAAGTTGTATTGTAAGAGATTGACCTAGATACAGCCACCATTTAGAAATAGACATGTTCCTGACATGACTAGTATTTTCCCTCCTTCCAGAGCACACATTTCTCATACATGAAAACTATTCAGCTGTTTCTGCCTTCTCGACAACAAAAGTGTAGCAAGAAAAGTTGTTGAGGTCAGCTAAAACAACTTAACTGTCCTATTAACTGTTGCTCACAACAAAAGGGACACCAGGACAAGGCTAGTTCCATCTCATAACAGGCATAGCCCTATCATTGGGGTATCATGCATTTCTCAAGTAGACAAATACTAGAAGATGATGTTGATGCCACTGGCAATTTTTATGAATTATACATGATACGTTATTCTTAAATTCAGCTGAAAACTGCCATTTACCCTCTGAATGAAAGGTATGATGTGAAAAGTGAAGTGTTGGGTAAGTAAACACTAGATGCTCCCAATATAATGGATTTTAAGTATACTTCTCTCTCCTGTCTAGAGATGATGGAAGACTAGACTTTAAGAAGAAAAAAAAAAGCAAGATCAGCTTATAAAATGAGATGATAGGCTGCCAAAGCCTGGTGATTCAGCATGCCATGTCAAAAAATAAAACAACAACAAGAATGCTTTTAAAATGTGATTTTGCTATTTACTTTTAGAGCTTTGCTTACAGATACTGGGTGGATGAGTCTGCATACATATATATATATATATATATATATATATAATATATATATATATATAATATATATGTGTGTGTGTGTATACATACATATATATATATATATATATTATATATGTATATATACAAAGAGAGAGAGAGAGAGAGAGAGCTCAATTATTCCAGGGGCCTCCAAGAGAGGCTGTGGAATGACCCCAAATAAGTATTGGGAAGGTAAGTAGGTCATACCATCCCTTCCCCAGCAAAGCCAATAGTGGGCTTGTCTCTCCTGGAATCAGTTTTCCCCCCACTCCTGCCACTTCCACCTCATTCTTTCCAGTCAGGCAGTTATAATATGACCAGACTCAGGCACCTGTAAGTCATGGAATTTTAGACTTAAAGTTAGAAGGGGCATTATAAGTTATCAGTTCAACTCTCTCATTTTACGAATAAGGAAAACTGAGACTCAGAGAGGTTGAGGAACTTACCTTAGGTTATACAGGTAAGATGAGACAGAAGAAAGTTGCTTTTACAAGCCCTGATAGTTTTTCATATAGCATCTCTTGCTTCTGAGACAAAATATTATCAGACTAACTATTGTGTCAAGGGCCAAGATTAAGTATCTTTTCTTTTAGAAAAACTGAATGAGGGGGCGGCTAGGTGGCGCAGTGGATAAAGCACCAGCCCTGGAGTCAGGAGTACCTGGGTTCAAATCTGATCTCAGACACTTGATAATTACCTAGCTGTGTGGCCTTGGGCAAGCCACTTAACCCCGTTTGCCTTGTAAAAAAAACAACTGAAAAAAAAAAAGAAACTTAGAATCATGGATTTTTAAGTGGCAGATAGGTGGTGTAGTGGATAAAGCACTGGCCCTGGAGTCAGGAGTACCTGGGCTCAAATCCAGTCTCAGACACTTAATAATTACCTAGCTGTGTGGCCTTGGGCAAGCCACTTAACCCTGTTTGCCTTGCAAAAAAACCTAAAAAAAAAAAAGAAAAACTGAATGATTCAAGGTAATATAGTTGAATTTTGAAAGACAAAAAAAAAAAACAAACAAGCAATGTGAAATAGTTTCTGAGTATATTTTAGATTTGGATCTACCAGTATTTCTGGAATTCTAAGTAAGTCTTCTGAGAACAAAATTCCTTGAGATAGGACCCTTGGGAGTTTGTGGCATCCTATATGAAAATGATGGATGAGGGAACCAAGATGATACTTAGCCAGTATCTCCACTATTCACTTGGCGTGGGGTGGGGGGTGGGGTGGATTTTGAATTAAAATTTAGAAATCTTCAAGTTTCAAAGACTTATAGAGTCATCTCCATCATTTTATAGTGGTAAAAATTGAGAATCAAAGAAGTGACATAAGTGGCCTGTGATCATAAAGTTTTTATTGTCAGAATTTGAACTAGCCCTCAGGTTTCCTGAGTTTTCTTTCTCTATTATAGTATTCAGCAATTACTCAGCTAGATGGTACAGAGAGGATAGAGTGCAGAGCCTAGTCAGGAAAACTCTTCAAGAGTTCAAGCCTGGCCTCAGATATTTACTGGCTGTGTTACCCTTAACCTTTTTGCCTCAGTTTCCTCATCTGCAAAATGACCTGGAGAAGGAAATGGCAAACCCCTCTAGTATCTTTGCTGAGAGAACCCCATAATGGCATCATGAAGGCTCAGATGCCACTGAAAAGTGACTCAAAATACTGCTATTACACCTGAGCTACCAAATAATTCCATCCCCTCCTAAACTAGGAGATTGGGGTTAGGGTGGAGAACAAGTGTCAGTGATTATAGGGAAATAGTCCCAGAGGGAGCAAATACAACTAAAGAGACAGGGAAAAGGGTATGTAAACTCAATTATACCTTGAAAGAGGGAAGAGAATTTGGGTTAAGGTCAAATACCAAAAGAATTTATAGTTTTTAAAAAGTCTAGAAGCTTAGTAGGCTGATAAAACAAAGTCACCAATACACAGCTAGTGTGGAGAAAGGTCACAGAAGCACCACAAAGGGAGAAACATGAGGTGGTGCTGAATGACAATTCATATCATTCTGATGTTCAAGGATCAAATAATAGCTTTTTCTTTTGTTGATGGGTTAAACTTGTTCAGTTGTGTCTAGGCATACCAGTCATGAGGGACATCCAGTGTTCTTCCTGATGTATATCCTATATGAGGAAGAGAAAGAAGGTCAGTTTGGCTGGATTGTAGCATGGAGGAGGGAGGAGGATTATTTAATGAGAGTAAAAGGATGCATTGACCCCTTAGAGCACAAAAGCTATAAAGTAACCATTAAACAGAAGAACTTCTTTTAAAAAAACCCCTATTGACCTGAGAAAGCTCCATTGGTCAACCCTGCATTCTGAGAAACTCCTCAAGGATTCTAGTCTGGTAAAGGACCAAATTACTGCAAGACCTGTTTCCTTTTTCTTGCATTCATTATTTAAATTCCATTTCTGAATTTTGTATAAAAACAAATAGAAAACATTACGATAGTCCCTTCTATTTGAATGCATGAATTGTAAATCATGGTGACAGTTCAGTATCATTTCAGTGTTATCAGTTCTTAAATTCTGATGCTGAATATTGATGGAAATGATTGTTATTGTCGTTTTTCTTCAGTTGTGGAGAGAATGATACATTGTATACTATAAAAGATACACAATCTATACCCTTGGGCTTAAAAATTAATTACTTAGAATTATTCATTCTTGGTTATAAATAACTCTAGAATACATCAGAATGAAAAGAATCTCATCACACACATATTTAACATTCACTCTCCCCTCACCAAGGTCTTAGATCAAACACACTGATGAAGGTGAGAAATGTCAACCTCACTGTCACTTCTGCTGCCCTCATTTGGAAGCCTTGAGGCTTCATGACTATTTGATTTTACCAAATAACCTAGAGACTTCCCCTGAGAACACCTCATCCAAGAACACAAAAGAAGAGGGACTTTAGGTGTCCTTATAATGGTTGAACTGACCACATCTGAGTACTGGCCTCAGAGGCAGAAAGACCTGGGCTCCAATGTATCATTTGCACATACTAGCTAATGTGACTCAGCAAAAGTTACTTCAGTTTCTTTGGGTCCTGGGAAGTTCAGTGAGATATAGGTTTCAGAGAAAGTGCCAAACTCCATTGGGAGAAGGAATTTTAACATCTGTGAAATCACAGGCCCATTTCTTAGTCCTGAAGTAGTTCAAATATTAACTTAATTTTCTACGCGCACACACACACACACACACACACACACACACACACTATATATATATACATGCCAGATATACACACATATAAACATATTTATGCATATATATATACATAAATTATACAAACAACTAGATATACCTAGATATATCTGTATCTGTTTCTATATATCTTTCTCATCTCCATGAGAAAGATATATAGAAACAGATATAGTTGATAAATGGGGAAGCTGGGTGACCCAGTGGATAGACAGCTGAGTCTAGAATCTGGAAGACCCTGACCTCAGACACTTACATGCTGTATGATACTAAGCAAGTCACTTAACCTTGCTTACCTCATTTTCTTCATCTGTAAAATGAACTGGAGAAGGAATTTTCAAACCACTCCTATGTCTCTGTCAAGAAAACCTCACATCGAATCACCAAAATCAGACACAACTGAAAAATGACTAAACCACGAAAATATTGCAAGTAGTCCACATGTGATATAGGAGAGTCATCATTTTTCTGTTGGCTATTGATATAGTCTGTCATCCCAAACACATTACAAATATTGTGACCTCTTGCTGAAGTTTTTAAACAGTGAAAGATAGCATTCTCTTTAGTGTTCCATAATGAATGGCTGATGTTGACTCAACGAATTCCACCTTTAAAACTGTTTTGAGACATACTTCCTCTTACCTGGGACCAAGTTTATCTTATGATTTTTGAACTTTTCCACCTACCACTGACTGACTAAATCTTCCCCACCCTCTTTAACTAATTACTAGGTATCTAAAAGAATGAGTTCTCAGTTGTGAATTTATTTGGAAAATAATACTTGATACTCATATATATGAGTATATGCTCAGATTAAAATAAAAACTCAGGAACCAGGAGGATGTGGTGTTGTGTCTTCATCAGAAAGCAAATGGAATTACAAGGTTTTCCTCAAATTATGTCAAGTCAATCAGAGCAGAGTGAGTAAAACAGCAGATGGGAGAAATGAAATGTTATGAGCTAATTGTGCCTTGCCAACTCTTGAAAATTATATCGCCTATTAACGACGAATAGGTTAAAACAAAGTATAACCTGTCTAAATTATTCTCAGTGTTCCAGTCACGCCTCACCAAAGGCTTTCTAGATCTTTGAGATGAGCTCCATGTGTTTTCATTTATTGTATTATGGCTAGAATACATTATATCAGTGTGTATAGTGTTACTAGCATCATAAAATTATACAAGTACTTCTTAAAATATGCATTATGTAAAATAAATTACTTTACTAATTACTTACTCTGCTAGAAAAGAAAATGCTTACTGTTCCCTTGGGCTACTGGATTTAAAATATTTTTTGAAATTATGTACAAAGTGTAGTGAAAGGTTTGCATTTTGAAATGGTGCAGTACTTAATCTGAAATATAATTTGACCTAACCTTATAGAATACTGTGCATGACAAAAAATTGGTGTTTGCCTAATGGGCATGAAAGTTTCCCCAAAATTAACTTTACTGGTTTGATTTGGAGACAAATTTAAGAATTTGGACAGTTAACTGCTATGTAAACTATATAATACCATTTAGTTTGTAGTCAGTAAAAAGGAACAAAAGCACAAATATGTCAACAAGGTCACCAGTGTACCAAAAAACCTAATTTTATGTCAAGCAATGCTATGTAACAAAAAAAGTTAATAGATGTATGAGTTTTAGAAGAGGGGTGAGGGGAAAAAACCTACTGTGATTATCTTTGATTAAATTAGGCTGAAGTGAAGCATAAAAATAAAGAATGATTCACTTAGAGCAGTGATCTTTAAATATTTTCTCTTCAAATTTCCTTCCTTCTGGAAATGATGACTATATTGAACTTCTCTAAACACTCATAATGCTTTCTTGTCTCTTGGGACTGTATTTCAGGTTTGTATATTTCATAATCTCCTTTTGTAAGTCCTTTTCACTGTTTGGCATCAGTCGCAGATGATCTAATTCTGACTCTACAAAACTTATTAGGCACAGACTTATCCAAGTGTGGCAAACCACTCAAGTATCTTTACCAACAAAATTCAAATGGGTCACAGAGTCAGACTCAACAGGAAAATGAAAGACTAAATTGAATCCTGTGTTGAATTTTGTTGTTATTTGTTTGTTTGTTTTCTAAATGATCATTTGTATTCAGCTTCCATTAGGGGTAACTGGAATAGAGGAAAACAACCAGAATATTTTCTCCTTTGAATTTTTTTTCTCATTGTATTTCATTCCATGATGATGCTCCAGAAACCATAAAACAAGTTTTGTTCCAAAGCCATAAAATACAAATTTGTTTTGAATAATTAAAATGCCCTTTTAAATTTCTCAATCATATTTTAGGGTAGTAAGATACCCTAGTTCAGTGACTAAGTTTATTAGCCTCTGAACCAGAGTATAATATAATTAATACGCACACACACATATGGATGAACATCATGATGATGTCAGTAGTCATGATAGTATTGATTTCATAATTGACCTTCCATTAATAAGAAAACTAAAATAATCCATGTTTGTTTTTGTCAGCCTTCTGTTGTAAGCTACTTATCAGGCAGTCCCCAAATAATTTGGGAGTCATTTTGAAAAGGTTTAAAGAAGGTTTAAAAAACTTCCCAAAATAAATTCTCTAAAAATGCTAAAAAATTATAAAAAAATCATAATAAAAAGAAAATTTGTTCTTAATTTTATCTGTAGCAAAGAATGACCTTTTAAAATACTTCAATATTAAATAAATAAAAAAGAATATTAAGATTTTTGACTCTTCTAAGTGCTGACTTCTTGACTTCTGAAATCTTCCCAATTGAACTCTATCACCAGACATGCACAGATTTTATCATATGTTAGAAAACACCCCTTTAAACTGTATCTCTCTAAATTACACAGTTGTAGCCATTGCAGCTGGCTAGCCAATGTTGATCTGGAAAAAGGCAAAATTAATTCAGTTGTTACACTGTCCAGAAAGATAATCCTCTGAATGATCCATGTTAGTTAATATAAGTTGAATTTAGCATTCCTGGGTGATGTGAGTCTGATGTTTAGATATAGGCACATGCAGTGGTAAGGTATGGGGTCTAGATCAAGCTTGAATTATTGCCTTGCTAGCCACAATGGACCATCATAACCTTTATCAAGTCACTTCTCAATGTCTCCCAGGCATCTACCTGAAACTGTAAGTTGCATAGAGAGTTACCAACTTGATTTGGAGGAAAAAAAGTTTTCAAACTAGTTTTCTCAACTATGAAATTATAGGTCTAGACAGAGAGGCAAGAAGAGGGGAAATGGGAGTCTGCTCCATGTATTTTTATTAATGAGAATCTGAAATCACCAATATGCAATGACCTAAAGTAAAACCATTTTTAAAAGTCCTAATGCAAGCTGTATTTTTAACCAATGAACATTGCTTAATATTGTTTAGAGGCCTTCTTAATATATTTTGTAATGAAATCTCCAACAGTTTATAAAATTAGATGCTCTACTTTCACATGTGGTTTAGGTTATCAATTAGGAAATGAGTAGTCATGGTTCCTAAAACTGCATGCCATCATCTTTTGAACCCAAAACACATAGGAGGCCAATTACATTTGGATGCCAGGTGCTGGTGACCTTATGTTCACCTTCAAACAATGGCAAAAAGAGTAGTCAGTTACTACATGGGGGTAAAGAAAATGACAATTTAGTTGCTTGCTCAGAAAGAAAAACCAATCTTTTTTGTTCCTTAAAATCTGGTAGCATTTATTAGTGTAATAAACCATGACTATTCCCTTTGAAATAAAGTAATACAAATAAGGCAGGCAGTCTGGCATAGAGACTAGAGTTCTGGCTTTGGAGTCAAGAAGACCTGAGTTCAAGCACTCCTCTGCCAAATATTAATCATATGTCCATGACTAAGTCATTTACCCTTTCAGCATCCTCAGAGAACTAAGACTAAATTAACAAAGCAATTGCTGTATGTATCAGTGGAAGGAATTTCCACCCCATAGCAAATAAAATTACAAGTTCATGTTAAAAAAATTAGATTTTTTAAAAGTAAATAACTTGTTTGGTTATTAGCACATATGTGAAGAGAGAAAAATGGATTGCTGTATTCTTATCTTGAGTATCATAAATTATAATACATTTTAATACAGCAATATATTTGGCACAATAAAAAAAGAAAATAGAACCTTGTAATTCTTGCCCCAAGGCATTGCTTTATAATGGATGTGAGGTACAATGAATACATATAATTCAAACTTGATTTTGTTATTCTTCTAAGATAATTGAGTTGCAAAATGCCTATCCAGAAATAATGAAGTACTTGGGAAAGTACAGTTAATTTTGTGTCGAAATTTTATATGGTATTTCTTTTTCTTCATTACTGTCTCTCGTCAACTTATTACAATCTAACTTCCATCCATACTGCTCTTTCAAAGGCCACAACCACTGATATCCTACTTGTCAAATCTGCTAACCTTGGTTTAGTTCTAATTCATCTTCCCTGACCACTCTGTACCTTTTGACATCTCACTAACACCTTTGCCGAATATTTCCTATTTCCTTTATTGAAGAGATACTAAATTTTCCTGCTTATCCTCCTACCTCATGAAGCATGGCTAGTTAACATCTCTTTGAAAACAATCTGCCAGTTTTAATGGACTCTTAGTTAAATAAATCAGTTGTATCATGGCAACCAAAAAAAAATACTAATATGATCTCAAGCCAGTTAAGAGAGTTGGA
Organism: Macrotis lagotis; assembly: GCF_037893015.1. NCBI lineage: Eukaryota > Metazoa > Chordata > Mammalia > Peramelemorphia > Peramelidae > Macrotis > Macrotis lagotis. Next base: position 681,582,911 of record NC_133658.1, read on the forward strand.
GTGTTTAGAAATACAATAAAGGAAAATAGAGGCAAACTGAGCAATGGAGGAGGAGATCTGGTTCCAACTCTGACACCATCTATGTGTCTTTTGATCATGATTACACTATAAAATGAGAGAATGACATTAGAAAATCTCCAAAATCCACTTCAGCTCTAAGAAAGACTTAGAAAGTAAATTTCCAGTCCCAGGCTACTTCCTCCAAGACTCAGTGAGTAAATACAGGTTGGTGGTATCTGAAACCGCTTGACCACTTGACAAGTACATTTGTGATACGGTGATGAAGAAAGATCAGAAGGGCCACAAGATAGGGAATATTACCAGTATTTCTAGGAAAGACACCACCCACTCACTCTCTCTCTCTCTCTCTCTCTCTCTCTCTCTCTCTCTCTCTCACACACACACACACACACACACACACACACACACACACACACACACACACAATAACTAATGTAGCCCAGGGCTCTGGTCAACAATTGAACTGTTCTCAGGTTCTGATTATAGACATCCTTGGACCTGAAGGAGTGAGAGCAAGAGATCCATCTCTGAGGTACCTGGTTATCTGAGTGATTTTGTACATCTTCATTTGTAGTCCTGTGAGAGTAGTTGGGGAAAGTCTAACATAGGTTTTTGCTGGAAGCTGTCATGGTCTTAGAGTATACCAAAATATCTCTCCCCCTTTATTCCTTCTTTATCTTTCTTTTCTTTCTGAACTTGATCCCCTTGTTTTAATGTTTTTCAGTTGAGATCTTTTGTTTTTATATCACTTGCATTTCTAAATTTAGCCCTTTCCTCTTCAGAGAGAGCTATTCCTTGTTTCTAAGATTTTTGTTTAATGAGAAGGAGAGGGGACCAGGTTAACAAAATTAAACAAAACATTAATCATTACAAGCAAGTTCTATACCCATAGTCTCCTAATTTCTTCAAAAAAGGAAAAGAAGTATGTTTTCTCTCTTCTTTGGATCTGAGCCTTTTATTCATGTCCAGCTCTTACTAGCATCTTTCTCCCAGAAAATTCTTAAAGCACCTACCAAACTTGCAATAGTGTTTCTGGATCTTTTAATATTTACTATTATAATGCCTGTGCTCTCCATTTGCTATCTATCATTCTTGGCATCTGTGGCCCACTGCCTTTTCTATCATCCACCTCCTTTTTCACATCTCATAGAGAATGTTTTTTTGTTTTTACCTCTTCTTACACAAATCACTATTGGTAAAATGTTAGAGCCAGGTTATGTCTATTATACATTGTTATTAAAGATGCCAAAGAAAAATTAGCCCTAGACAAAACTACTGGTATATTTAGTTTATTGTGTACATAGATACAGATATAGTTTTATAGGTATAATAGTATAGTATAATATATATTTAGATGATATTAGTATAATTAATTTATATAGGCAGATAGGTGGTTCAGTAGATAACATACTGGACCTAGAGTCAGGAAGACTCTTCTTCCTGAGTTCAAATCTGACCTCAAAAACTTCAGAACTATGTGATCCTGGGAGGTCACTTAACTCTGCTTATCTCATTTCTTCATATGTAAAATGAGCTAGAAAAGGAAATGGCAAATCACTCCACTATCTTTGCCAAGGAAACCCCAAATGAGGAGTCAGACATGACTGAAATGACTAAATAATGATGATAATGATCACTCCATCCTAATTTAATAATCCATTATCCTTCATAACTCCTTAAAAAACAGGGATCATCACACTAATTTAAAACTGGGAAGATCCAGTTGGATCACTCTGGGCTAGTGAAAGATCTATAATCAGATTTTAATCCCAAAATTATGCTATTATGCAGATATTTTTTTAATCCAAAGAACTATGCTAATTATAACCTATCAGACCTTGGGTACCTGTAGAGTGGGGTTGTTGGACAAGCTATATGCTCTCTGAGGACCCTTTCAGTTCTAGGTGCTCTGATTCTGTCAACATCATGCCATGATTTTCCACTCTATGCCTTTGTTTATACCATTCCCTGTACCCAGAGTTCTCTAATAGTTATAGTCTAATTGTTGATATCCTATCCATTCTTCATGTCACCAATTCAAATAACACTTGATCTATTAAAAACCACTCTTATTTTCACACATATCCTCCCAACCTGAAGATAGAGATAAAGTCTTTCATCCAGTCTCATAGTATGTTATACTCTTCAGGCCAGTTATGAGACAGAGTATAGAGCATTGGGCCTGGAATCAGGAAGTCCTGAGTTCAAATTCAGTCTCAGATACTTACTAGCTGTGTGACCCTACACAAATCACTTAACCTCTTTCAGGCTCAGTTTCCTCAAATGTGGATAATAATAGCATAAATATTACAGGGCCGCTGTGTGGATCAAATGTGACAATATTTGTAAATCACTTAGGACAGAATCTAATACCAGCAGGGTCCTCAATAAATGCTTGATATCTTCCCCTTCCATTCTTTTTTTCTGTTAATATTTATTTTTTAATTTACTTATTTATTTTCATCCATTTGTTCATGCATATTTCCAAGTTAAAAAATTTCTCTCCACCCTCCCTTCCCACCCCCTCCCCTCAGTAGGGAACAGTAAGGTTAGCATTTTACCAACATATTTTGTTAAACATTTACAAATTAATAATTTTTGGCATAAGGAATTAGGATTAAAGGAAAGAGATACATAAGAGATAATTTTTATAGTGTTCATCAGATTCAGAAGGGTTTTTTTTCTGTGTGTTTTGTTTTGTTTTTCTTCCACTTGTTGGGGATAATATAGTCCATAACCAGTCAAATATAGTTTTCCTAACTCTCTGGACTGTCGAGAAGATTCCCCTTCCATTCTTAAAATACTTATAATAATAAACTCCTTCAAGTAGCAATTGTTTCATTTATTGTGTTTGTATTCTAATCCTGGTATTTATTAGTCCCTTCATAAACACTTGTTGATTGATTTATGTTCTAATTTGTTTATATCTTATCATCTTTACTAGATTTTAAGCATCTTTAGTAGAAAAACTGTTATGATATGGCTATTAAATCCCCATATGCATAATATAGTTTCATATTTAGTAGGAATTCAAATGAACATAATAATATTATTAATAATAAAAATAGTTGGCAAATAAATAACTGTTGCCATGGAGTGTCATACAGTTTTTGAAGCACTTTAGAAAAAATTATTTGATTTGCTCTTCACAATAACCATTTAAGGTAAATGTTACAGGTATTATCCCCATTTAACGATGTCCTCCCAAGAGGTTGCATAATTTATACATATTGATATAACAGTGGAGTCGCTAAGACAAGATCCCAACCCCCATTTCTCTTGACTCTCAGTCAGTGGGGTTTTTTTTCTCTACCATTTTGCCTCTCATGTACTGAATAAATGAGTTTTTGAGTAAAAGATAATATCTTAACTTTTTATTTTGGCAAATAAAGATTTTTCTGAAAGTTGCACATTGGACACATGCAGATAGTGTTCATTTTATTGCTTTGAAACTAAGGATAATTATCTTTCACTCCTGCCAAGTCAATGTTTAATTAAAATCATAGAATATTCAAATTGTAAAGGATCTTAGAGGTCATGGAGTCCATTTAGTAAGGCTAGTTTTTGATTCATAGCTTTAACTTGTCTTTGAAAAAATATGAATGGTTTCCTTTACATTATGTGATGTATTTAATTTTTGGTTTGAAATGAACCACTCCATCTCCTAAGTGGGCATGGCTTTGCAAGATCTTTTTATTTCTCTGCACTTTATACTCTATACCTGATGCTTCATCTGGGCATCATCATTTCCTTCTCTCATTTCCTCTTTTTTATTGAAATCATTCTATTTCTGATATCATTACAACAGTAAATTGTACTAGTTGTAGAACTATAGATATGCCTCTTAATCTCTTGGAGCCTAAGTTGTCACTTCTGTAAAATGAAAATAACTCCCATTTCTTACCTCAGAGGATTATGAATGTCAAGGGAGATCATATTAATAAAACATTTTGCAAATTTTAGATTGCTTTATTTATGATAATTGTCATTATTATAATTTAATTCATTCAAAGCAAGATCTCTCCTGATTCTAATTTAGATTCCCTTCCTACTACATTATACTTCTTCAGTAATATATGGGATCAATGTATTTTGTGAGGCAAAGATTTGAATATAATTTGTTAAACACATACATTCATACACACACACACACACACACACACACACACACATAGACTTGAGAAAGACATCCTTGAACCAGAACTAAGTCCTGTTCACACTATTAGAATAGCTGTAGTGAATCAAAATTGAAAAGGCTGTCTTAGTGGAAGAGTTTTGCTGTTTGACATTATCATCATCATCGCTGACATTTATATGGTGCTTATTTTGTTCTAGGAACTATATTAAGAGCTTAGGAATCATTATATCTCACTTGATGTTCACAGTAATCTAGGAAGCAAGATTTCATTATCATTCCCATTTTATAGAGAGGAAATTGAGGCAAATAGGGGTTAAGTGCCATATTCAGGGTTACTCAATTAGTAAGTTTCTGAGATCAAATTTGAACTCGGTCTTCCTGACTCCTGGTCAGGTATTCATTGTGCCCTAGATGCCTCTGAAGTATTAATAAGAAGTATTAAAGTTTTTAGGTTGGGCTAGGGAAAGCTAGTGGGATCTTTCCTCCATTGAGATGTACATGTACTTTGTACTGATGTTCAAAAGAAAACTGCTGACCACATTCTCTATATTTGTGGATGTAGCAGAAAACATTATTTTCTTCCACTTAAAACTAAGAAATGAAACAAGTGGGTATATTCAAATGTCAGTTTCAAACATTGCCTTTTCTTCCTCCTTCTGTCATGTATTTTACAAAGCTTTTGAGGATAAGGCACTTGCCTGGGCTGTATCATTTTACTTCCCACTGGTAGTCTGAATACTGCTATTATGTGAGGAAAGTTGGAGCTGGAAAAACAGAATTTTCCCCAAATAGAGTTTATCTTTTCACATTTCCATTGCTGTAGTACAGATACTTCAGTTTTGTTAAGCAATTTAACATTAGTAGCTTTCAACTTCTAGAAAAAGCTAAAATAAATTTGCACTAATGGTTACTTTAGCACCTACATCTGCAGAAACTTTTATAACAGATGGAAAATTAAAATATAAGGTGTGGCTCTAACAAGGCTTATTTTTTTTAAATAAAGATAACCAAAGTTATACATTCAGATAAGTGTTTTCCACTTTCAAACAGAATGCAATTATCATTCAAAGTATTTTTGTAGCCCTGAGTAAAAATTGCCTTCAGAAGCAATTTTTTTGAGCCACACAAGGAATTGTCTCATTTAAGACTTGACATCTAAGTCTCTCCATATATATTAAGGAGTATCTAATGGAAAGGATTGAGCTTAGCTTGAGATGGAGATGCCTGCCAAGTTCCCAGTATGTTAGAATATTCACTTGTATTAACCATTACCAGAGCCCATGTTGGGCATGTAAGTCCTAAAACATAATTGTTGTGATAGCAAGCATTCAGTAAACAGCAGGAATGGGTAAGAATTGAGTCTTTTTTTTTCAGCAACTGTGAAAAGTGCTTGAGGGCAATGAGGTTTCTTGAGAATATTCACTCTTCTATATGATGTGAACCATTCTTGGATGACTCTTTTGGTGGATGGAGTTATCAGTGCGCATGCTTATTTCCTAAACCATGCACAAATCTGTTTTTTTCAATACTGTTATCATTACACTTTATTGCATGCCCACTGTGTACAAAGCCTTGCCCTGTCATTCAATGTCTGGAAGTTGAAATGACAGACTTTGCTGTAGGAGATCAACTACTGAAAAGATGTTTACAAGCAAACTGTCTTAGGAGAAAAATGCTCCCGTATAGAGTCACAGAATGGCTCTAACATTTGAGTTGTCATATGGCCACATATTAAATGTAAACTCAAAAGGGTTTCTTGGGATCCGCAGATAAAGGAAGAATAAGACTGGAGTAGAAGTTAGAACCAAGGCTGGGGAAGGAAAATGGAAGAAAAAAATGTCCCTTCTGGTTTAGTTGTTAACATTAAATTTTACTCCCAAGATCCTTTTCTGCATTGTGTCAAAAATAGTTATGCTCCCCAATAGTTTAAAGAATGCTACTATGTCTAATTCTATCTTAGAATGTTATCTATAAATATTATCAGTTTTTAAAGTATAAATAGAAACTAAACAAGCAACAGACATCACCTCTTCATTCTAACATTCAACCAAGAATGGTTCACATCATGTAGAAGAGTGAATATTCTCAAGAAATCTCTTTGCCCTCACAGACTTATCACAGTTGCTCACAAAAAGGCTCAATTCTTACCCAAGACTTCAGAATATCAGAGCAAATTAATGACTAAAAGCAGGGACAAAATTGGGCTAGACTAACTAATGCTGCATTACAGAGATCTTAGCAAGGCCTTTACCTTGACTAGAGAAGAAAGGAAGGAAGGACCACTTACTGGAAGAACACACACACACACACACAAACATATAGCATCCCCTTGCTGGTTAATCAATTGATAGTCTAATTTTCTATAGTTTTGCCAAGGCAGGACATGAGCAGAGCTTGAACAGATAATACTACTGTATTACCCCCATTATCACCTGGGACATCTATCAAATACACATGAGACCACTGGATTACTGTCACACATTCATAATACACCATTAGGAATTGTTGGGGGATTTTGTGATTTGTCATTTTATTATAATTTATTCATATTTGTACCTTGGTTTACAACACACATAGCATTTATAAGTAATTAAATTGAATTTATTTAAAGTATTCTATAAATCAAACATGTTTACTCTATTCCAATTCAGTGAAGCATTTTCCATCAGTCCTCATGGTTACAAAGTTATTTAGCTATAGAAAAGTTGAACCTAGGGTCATTCATTTGTTTTAATTTGCAAGTGTCTTTTAAAAAAGTGTCAAACATTGGGAGGTTGCCAAGTTATTACTTCAAGTAGCTCATAAATCCATATGGGCATCATATTGATTCCTATATTTGTTGTAGTGAAATCTATGTATTAAAAGGAATAAGATAGGGAAGCTGATCAAATGCTGAAGCCTTCTTTTCCTTCCATCAGGCTTTCAGTTCCCAAAAGCTACAACATAATAGTAGCTACTTCATTTGGCCACTCATTTTATTTAATAAATAAACAATCATTCCTTTTGCAGACTTAGGAAGGTCTTGCCCATGTCTATTGCTATGGTTTGAATACATGTAAAGGCTGTTGTAATTGCTAAAATATGAATTCATTTAATAGAAAAAGTATCAAAAGTATCAAAAGATACTTCTGTGAGTCTCTCACTAATGTATGTAAAGGGAAAAAATATGTCTCACATGTGACAAACGCCTTTCTGGTCTATTGAATTTTAATTAACTGGTCTCTACCAGTGATAAGAGAGTACAGTAAATGAAGGCTATGTGTGTTCATAACACCAGACATTTGAATATTTTGTAAAATTTAAAATAGTTGAAATCCTCAGTTATTGTTCAATTCAAGTATCTCATTTTATAGATGAGGAAACTGAGGCTCCAAGTTTCTTGTTCATAGTCAATCAGTAAATGGTTATTAAATGTCTATTATGTGTTAGGCACTATGCCAGCTGCTGGTAAGACAAAAAATGCTTGGTTTTTTGCTATACCAATGTCTGTTTTACTGAAATGTTTGCCATAGAATAAGGTTATATCAACACAAAATATCCCTGGCATAGTCTACAAAATGGTCTTTTCATTCAACAACTAAAAATTCAAAATGCATTTTTGTTTGCATTTATTCCTTTGGTATGACCCAATGTATTCCAAAGTTCTCTAGGATGGAATTTTGTACCTAGTAATTCCACAGAAGTGTGACATAATCCTTTCATCAGACCAGCCTAGTCCCCAAAATTTTTCACTATACTCAGATCATCTTTCATCAGTCATCTTTGCCACTGGACCATGCTCTGAAAGACTTTTTGTTAGTCATTTCAGTCATTTCCCACTCTTGTGACCCCCACCTGGGGTTTTCTAGACAAAGATAACTAGAATGATTTGCTATTTCCTTTTCGAGTTCATTTTTACAGCTGAGGAAACTGGGGCAAACAGGGTTAAATGATTTGCCCAGGGCCGCATGACTAGTAATTGTCTGAAGCCAGATTTGAACTTAGGAAAATGAGTCTTCCTGACTTCAGGTCTGGCACTTTATCCACAGAGCCACCTAAATTGCCCTCTAGATAATTTAATCCTTTCAGCTATGGAATTCCATCTGAGATCTTACAGTCCTGAGTACTAGGTACCCTGTGAGCTCTCTATATAAAGTCAGGTTGGCTGTAGTGCTTAGCTTTATTCCCTCTCCATCTCTTCAACTTCCTTGCCACCACAGCTGTATAGTCTGATTCCTTTCCCATTCTAGAAGCATAATCAAATCAATATTACCATCTCTCCTGGAAAGTTATCAGTCTTCTCCCTATTTGGAGCACCTCAGCATAACTTTCCAGACTAAAATACCCCTCCCTGAATAAGTTGCTTCACATAAAAGAGGCAAAAATATATTTTGCAGTAGAGTGTAATAGGGGTAAGATGAGGGGGAGTGAGTCCTACTCTCACTGGAAATGGTTCAGAGAGAAAATAAGACAGACTCAATGGGCATAGAAATCTATCTTACCCTAGAGGAAAGCAGGAGGGAAAAGGGATGGGAGAAAGTGGTAGGGAGGTGATAGAAGAGAGTAAAGATTGTGGGAGGGGGTAGTCAGATGCAAAACACTTTTGAGGAGAGACAGGGTGAAAGGAGGGAGGGAATAAAGGAGGGTGAAGAGACTAGTATGATTATGCTTTAAGCATAGGGAACTGAGTCAAATTTATAAATAATAAAAGCCATCCTCAATTGATAAATCCTATCTATTTGAATCATTTTTAAACTGTATTAACTCACTATTGAAAGGAGAAATGTGGGGTGGAACAATTCTGAGATACTACTTTATTCTTACTGGATTCACAAATAAAACAAAAAGAAACTGGCAAATGTTGGAAGGGATGAGATAAAAAGTCTGTAGAACAATCTGGAACCCTGCCCAAAGGGTTATAAAACCATGCCTACTTTGACCTAGCAATGCCACTACCAAGTAGATATTCCAAAAGAGATGAAAAACAGGAAGGAAAAAGATCTATATGTATAAGGATATTTATGGCTGATATTTATATATCCTGGTACATATAGGTCTTCCTTCTACTTTCTGGTGGTAATGAACTCCAGATTGAGAGAATGCCCATGATTACAATGAAATGCTTATTTGGTTATGGGAAATGATGAACAAGATGCTCTCACTAAAAAAAAAAAACTTATATGAGCAGATACAATGGGAAAAGTACTATATACAAAGTAATAGCCATGTGGTAGGATGATCATTTGTAAATGACCTACCTTTTCTCAGCAATGCTGTAACCCAAGACAACTCTGAAGGATTTGTGGTAAAGAATACTATCTGTAACAAAAACAGCTGATGGTATCTGAATACAGATGATAAAGACTTCTTTTATTTTCTTTAGATTTCTCTTTTCTTGGGGAGGATATTTATCTTTACTCTTACAACATGATTATTGTGGTAATGTTTTTCATGACTACAGATTTCTAACCTGTAACAAATAACTTGATTTCTCAGTGAGAGGGATTGGGGTGAGAGGAAGGGAGAGAATTCAGAATTCAGGGTATTAAAAGTGAATGGTGAAAATTGTTTTTGCATGTAACTGGGGAAAATAAAATAAAATTTAAATAAATAAATAAAGTATTCTTCCCCAGATACTGCTCTCCCCCTTTCTGTTATCTCCCCCTATTAAAAAGTGACTTCCTGGAGAGTAGAGAGTGTTTCACATTTCTGTTTGAATCCTCAGTGCTTGATGTAAGCCCTGATGAAATGCTTTTTAAAATTTATTTATATGAAATTTACTCATCCTTTCCATATAGTATTTCTGTTTACTTCCTCTTATAGTGATTCTTACACACATTTCAATGTCTTCAAAATACTTTCACATAAGCATATACTCTTTCTTGAACACATGCTAGGGAACTGTATGATATGATTACATTCCCCTATCTCTCGTGCCATGTGGAGGCGACCCTGATTTCTTAAGGGTTAGCATTCATGTAACTCTTTGAATATTATCTCCTTTGATGGCTACTTGACCTGTGAGATAGGCACTATTATTATCCCCATCTTACAGACGTGGAAACTGAAGCAGACTTACACAGCCTGTTAAATTGATCTTCCTGACTCCATGTCTTTCCAATGATTCTATTCTTTTCCACTGGAGATATACTTTCTAAGGTCAATAAAATGATCCATGTAGAAACATGAAAACCCAACTCTCAGAGCTATCCTACATTTCATAAACTGAACTCCAGTTATAGAAAAAATAAAACCTCATTGTCATGAAGACATTGCCCTAAGAACATGGATGTGATTTAAAATTCTGTTCTTTGTGAGAGCTCCTTTCCTTCCTATCTCCCTAGTCACTACCCTCTGCTTTGGTTCTCTGAGATCTGCCAAACTGCAATGCTTGTCCCCTACCAATGTCCATCTCCATATTTTCAGACCTTAGTATATTAAAATTTTGTACCTGCTATCTTTTAAGCTGCTGAAGCCTGAACTGAGACCAGCGAAAATTGCTCTCCTACTCATAGCAATAACAGTGCCTAAAAAAGGAGAGGAATTGGCACATTAGTTTGGAACTGAGTCCATACCCCATAGCACATGCTCCACAGGGCTCAAGAGTCAACTGTGGCAAAGGGAATCCAACCTTTCACAGTCTGGGCAACAAACTGAGAGTTGTCTTTTAAGTGTATGGAGTAAGATTCTGACTGAAATAGCTTTTTGCATTTTTATTTTTATTATTTTTTTGTAGCTGATATTACTTTGTGTTTATAGAGTGTCTTTCATCCCAAAGAAGCAAATCCAAAGGCACTTTACTGAATACACATTATAGTTTGCAATGGTGAACTTTATGGTTACCATGACAACCAGATTCTTAATCCCTCTTTTTGCTAACTCGTAACTTTTTCCCCAAATATCCTCCCTTTGAATTGAAGCTTTCTATTCTTGAACTCTTGCAAAAAAAAATGTCTTTTTAAAATTTCTTCACAATGTAAAAGGTTGAATTATTCCTTTTTGATAGCTTTTTGTTGTGGTGTGAGTTTTTGCTCTAATCCACATGGTCATATTTCATCTGGAAACTTCAGACTTATCTAAACCAAGATAAAAACCTATTATCTAGCCTTTTTTGAGCTGACAATTGAACTTGATATTTCATATATGTGTGTATGTATTTATATATGCATATAAACATATCTATTACATCCAATCCTTGAAAAGTTTCATTACCTCTTGGCCATATTAAGAGACAAAATAGGATGATCCCAGGACCAAGTCATCTGTTAGTAAAGTATATAGATGATGCAAGTCATCTGTTAGTAAAGTATATAGATGATGATGTAGTAACAGCTAACATTTAAATGGCATGATGATAATAATAGCTAGCATTTTATAGATATTGAAGGTTTGAAAAGCATTTCAAAAATATTCTCATTTTATCCTTACAACAGCCCTGGGAGGTGGGTGCTATTATCCCTCAGATGAGGAACTAAGGCAAACAGAGATTAAGTGACTCGCACAGGCATAAAGCTAGGAAATATCTGAAGTTGAATTTTAATTTCAGTCAGGGAATAAAGTTAAGCATGACCAGAGTCAGACTGACCTGATATAAAAAGGTCCTATGAGACACCCAGCAATAAGGACAGCTCTCTACCCATCAAGTCACTAATAGCAGAGACAGGAGCCCAAGGGGACTTTGGACTTGGAATTTAGTCTAACTGGAACTGATGTGAATCCAGCCCCCCCACCACTCCCATTCTCATAGTTGAAGTGGTAAAGGTGATAAAAAGGGAAGCAAATGAAGAAATTTAAAAATGAGGTCTAAAAATGTTTTTGCATGATTTTTTTAGGGTGGTATAGTTTGGAGTTTAAATATGATGAATTCACGAAAGCACCAGCTCTGACTAAAATTAGGGACAAAAAAGTTTAAGTTTTGTTGTGGTTAGCAGAAGCTAAGGGAGAGAAATAGTAAAGATAGGTGGTAGCTGCTGATCCCCTAAGGGGCTTAGCAGCAGCAGCATTAGCCTTTCGAGAGGATAAGGAATAAAGAAAGGTATAGGAGCATGAGGAAGACAAGCAACTCATCTGAGTCCAGGGTGAGCTTTAAAGGATATATGTAGATGGGAGAGCCCGTAGCTCAGAGAGGTAAAGAGGGATATGTTGATGAAGGACAGTAACTCAGACTTCAGGGATCCATTGTTTTCTTGCTAGGGGCATATCCTTGCCAGGGAGAGACAAGGTACTTTACCAAAAATTCATTGACCTCAGCTCCACATCTTGGACAATAGAATGGAAAAAGGGGCATATATAAGTGAGCAATCGTTAAATATAAGATACATGGTTTGGGCAGAGGAAACAGATTAATTATAAAACATATTTCTCCGTCCAATGTTTCATCTTCTCCAAAGGGAATGAAGATAAGTGTTCTATGTTCTTGCTGTATCTTTAGAGTAAATATGCCTTTGTGAAAAACCTGTTCTAAATGTTAAGTGGTTATGTGGAACGGGGATGCAGGAGAACCCAAAAATTTGGAGAATATCTTTGCTGGGGACTTGAGTCAGATATCTTCAGACCCCCAAGAGCTTGATAGAAAACCATGAGAGAGAAAAATGTAACATATTTGACTTTCAGTCCATGGGGAACCTGGGTAGATGTAAATTAAGAGTTTCACAAATTACTTTATCTTTTATTAATTGATCAAGATTTCTAAGTGGTTAAAGTGAAGAAAATTAATTGCTAACAGATCATCAAGCAAATTAGTATCAGTACTCATTCTGCTGTTTACCACCTATGTAGTTAGAGGCATTGTGGTAGAAATGAAAGAATATAAGTTTTTAAGTCAGAGAATCTGGGTTCAAATGCTGTTTCTGTCAATTACTCCATATGTGACCTTGGGCTTAACATCCTTTATAAAATGGGGGTGAGAGACTGAAGTAGATGACTTTTTACGCCTCTTCTAGTTCTAAGTCCATGATTTAGGGCAAGAACTTCACTATTCTGGGCCCTAGTTCCCTTATCAATGAAATGAAGAAGATAGTCTAAATGATCCCCAAGGTTCCTTTCAAGACTGAATGCCACAACCCATGAAGCAACTTCATAGTACTATAGTACTATACTATAGTATTGTAGTATCATATTAGCAATATGTATCTACTTGGCAGGAAATAATTTTTCCTGAGTAAAGACTTTCTCTGGCTGTGTGAGGTAAAAAGACTGCCTGTCCCAAATAGCAAGTGATCTGCCAACTATGGCTCCAGAGTTTAGATGAAGAGTTTGGAAAGGGCAGCTTTAATGTTTTCTAATCATCTCTTTATGTGACAACAAAGTGCCATTAACACAGCAGGCTCCAATAAAAGACTGTTTTAGATCAATAGGATATTAGAGCTAGAAGGAATCACTGACTGACGGACTATCTAAATATAAAAACAAAGGGAAAAAAACATTTATGGATGTTTAGGGAAATAGAAGCTGTAAACAAATATCAGAGAAGGTATGCTAACATCCAGTTTAAACAGGAGCATCTGTAGAATTGGGTTCAAAGGTTTTATGTGCAAGAGAGAACAAAGTAATCTTTTGGGAATAGTGAAACATCCACCTTCACCACTGTGGTTCATAGAAACTATGACGTGTCCAAGTTCACACAAGGCTTGATTCTGGTCTTCTGACTGTAGACCCTGGACCAGGACTCTCCACTCTGCCAATCTATGCCCAGAGGCATTATAATCTCCTTGTCCTACTTCTTCCTCTTTGCTCCTTTTCTGTTTCCTCCACTCACTCTTCATCTTCTTTCTGATTAGTAAGGTTCCATAAGGTTCTGCACTAGTCTTCTTGTGTGTGTGTATGTTTATCTTCTTTTTGGCATTCTCATTCATTTCATTTCCAACTGCTTCTAGGTACAAATCTTTATATATTTTCAATAATCTCTTTTTCTATGCTTGTAGAAAAGATGGGAGATATGAGTTTATAAGAGTATATTAAGAAGAATCAGAATTGGTCCAATAACCAGAATGAGAGTGGTTTTTAAATAGGTCAATAGCCATTTGATTGGAAGTGGAGTGGAGTGACTAGGCTGTTCAACATTTTTATTAATGAATTATCTAAAGACATAGATCATATGCTTGTTAAATATGCAATTGACAGAACTCGTAAGTGGGATTAGCTAAACTATCAGATGAGAGATTCAAGATCCAAAAAGGTTTTGTTAGACTAACATAATAGACCAAATCGAATAAGATAAAATTGACTAGGGATAAATGTAAAGTTATAACTTCAACTTCATAAGAATAAAGGCTGTGGGCAGTTATAATAGTTTCTATGAAAAAATATCTGGTGGATATTCTGAATAGAGGGTAAGCTTTTAAAGGAGTATCTCGGTAATTTGGGGTGCAGGTAGCTCAGAGAAGTAATGAGAGACATGTTGCTAAGGAACAATAACTCAAAGACTTAAAGAATTTTAGTCCCAAAAGTGACTAAAAGCTTAGTATGGACCAGCAGTGTCATGTGGCAATCAAAAATGTAAGTTGAACTAAGATGCATTATGGATAGAAAAGAATTTATAGTTCTCTTTTTTTGGTCAGGGAATATTTGAAGTACTATGTTCCCTTTAAGAAAAAAGCATACAATAGATTACGAAGGTAAGGGAAGGATGACCAAATGGTGAGAAGACTAAATAATATGCCCTGAAAGGATGGATTGAAGAATCTCTGAATATTTAGCATGAGGAAGAGAAAACCTGCCACAAAGCACTCCCACAAAGTCTTCTGGGATCTCTCATTTGGAAGAAAGATTGGACTTTCTGCTTAGCCCCAGAAGACAGAACTAAGAGCATTTGTTAGACTTTTTAGAAGGTTTTTTTCCCTTACATCAGTTGGAGCTGTTCCACAGCGGAGTAGGCTACCTCAGGAATTATTGAAGGAACTTAATTCATCCACATTCCCATATTTAATATTTGGGAATTTTCTTTGGTATTCTATTCTCCCCTACCTAACATAGTGAATCATTTGTTAAACCGTCTAACTGCTTCAACATTTTGCAAAGATAGAGCTCTGAGTCAATAAGAACATTTCAGATGTTACTACTTCAGATGCTTACTAGTTGTAGGATCTTGAACAAGTTGCCTAAGCACTTCAGTCTCAGTTTTCTCATCTGCAAAATAGACATAATGATAGTAGGGCTTCTGTGAGGATCATTGTAAAATGATTTTTAAGCTAAAACTTATTTATAAATGATTTGTAAAATAAAAAATTCAAGTGTTTTACATGCTTTAAATGGCTATATAATTTTATGTAGTATTACTATTATTCCCTTCTATTCTTGCTATCACCTCCCTACTATAGGTTCCTATTACCAATCACCTAGACTATTTCCAGTAACTTCTAATAAGCCTTCTCCCCTCCATCCAGTCTCTTCAACAAAATACTCTCCCTCCCTTTGCCAAAACAAATTCCTTTATGTATTCATCTAGTCTTATCATTTCCCTTCTCAACAATTTTTAGTTGCTTTTCTGGTAAAGTTCAAACTCTTTTGCCTGGCATTCAAGGCTGTCTGCCATCTGATATCCCACTGTCTTTCAGTCTTATCCCTTCTGTATACTTGCTCCAGACAAAATAAGCTACTCCTGCCACTTCCACACCTTTTCCTAGCCCTCTCCTGTTCCCTGTTCCTAAAATGTCTTATTCCCTTGTGAATTTCTCCATATCTTTTCAAGCTCAATTTATATTTCCCCTCTACCAAGAATTTTTTCCTCATCTTTCTCCTTCCCAATTAGTGATCAGTCTTTCTTTAGACTTCGGGTAATATATTATTTTATAGAGCTAGGTGTCTCAGTGGATAGACTCATATTTCTGAGTTCAAATTCAACCTCAGACTCTTTCTAGCTGTGTGACTGGGCAAGTCATTAATTCTGTTTGCTTCAGTTTCTCTATCTATAAAATTATCTGAAGAAGGAAATGATAAATTGCTCTAGTGTCTTTGCCAAGAAAACCCTAAATGGGGTCACAAAGAATTGGATGCTACTAAAACAACTGAGCAATAATGTCTGATTAGAACATCAAATATAATATTTATATAGAAGCACTTCCTTATATGAAGACTTTTCTGATCCTGTCTGTGCTGTTGTCCTCTCCCAAATCATTTTAATCTCTTCTGAACCTACAGATATATGTACATGCTATTTTCCTTCCTAGCATTTATATAATAAGGTTTGCAAAGCACTGTGCATATTCCTTCTCCTTTGATCCTCACAAAGAGCCTGTCAGGTTTGTGCTTTAAGCTCTTTCTCATAGATAATACAACTGAGTCTAAGAGATTTTATGACTTTCCCAGGGTCACAGCTTATGTGTAATAAAGGGGAATTTGAACTTAGGTCTTCCTGAATCCAAGTTCTGTAGAGTTATCCACTGTGCCACCTGGCTATCTGGAATATTAGCTCCTTGAGGAGAATGTTTTTATTTATCTTTTTATCTTGTGCATAGTAGGGAGCCTAACACACGCTAGATGTGTAATTAGTGCTTCTTGATTGATTTTGTTTGTATCTCATCCTTTTCCTTCCTATAACTTAGTTTCATAGGGAATCCTGTCTTAATTTTTTTTCCTCTTCCTCTTCCAGTTCTGTACACAAAAATTCTTAACAAATATTTATTGAAGGAATGAATGAATTCAGTATGGGTCACATTGATTTTAAGGTGTTGGAAAGGGCAATTGAATGGAGGTTTTCAACATGCAAATGGAAACAACTTGATTCTTTCTTCAGCTGAGACTATTACAGCTGTTTGAAATATTTTCCTTACAACCCTCCATTATATCATTTTATCCTTTTCCTCATTCACCCAATTTCTACACATTTTAATCCTACTTATCCTTCAAGGCTCATTTAAAATGTTTTTTTCTCTCCATGCACCCTTCTCTGTCTTCATGCCCTCTAGTCCCATCTCCTATTGCTATAAGAGAAAAAAAATTAAGACAGGATCCCCTATGAGTACCAGAAATGTTCTTTTCCCTCCTCTGAACTCCCACAGAAGTATACCTGTCCTTGGTCACTTTTCATTATCTATGTAATAGCTTTTTTTTCAACTGTTTTCTGATCACTTTTATTTGATTACAAGCTCCTGAAGAGAAAGAATGATGTTTCATTCTTCTTTGTATTTTTCCTAGGATTGAGCACATAGTGTTCCATAAACAAGTACTGAATATGGAAAATTTTCTATATCAAATGATACTGAAGAATCTGCAATAGTATATTCCACTTGGGGACATTCTGTTTTCCTAAGTACAACATTTTCCACATAATAGCAGCATTCTGACTTCCAGTGTGATGGAGAATGAATGATGTATAGTGCAAGAGAGTGACTTACTCTCCGAGTATTTAGCAATACAAGTGGAAAGAAAAAAAAGATCACACTGAAATTCACAAGGTTCTCACTTGGTGAGAAATTTTTATTAAGAATAGCAATATGCGAATGAGGAGTAAGAGAGGAAGCATATGGTCAATCAATACAGTCAAAAAGATAAAAAAAAGGAAAGTATAGGAAACTCAAACTGAGAAGCAAGAGGTAGAATCTTTTATTTTTCAATTGAAATTTTATTTTATTTTTCCATTTACATGCAAAGGTAGTTTCCAGCATTCATTCATTTGCAAATTTATGAGTTCCACATTTTTCTCCCTCCCCCTTCCCCATCAAGGCAAACAATCTGGTAAAAGTTGTACATATATAATTGTGTTTAACATATATCCATATTAGTCATGTTGTGAAAAGGGAATTAGAACTGAAGGAAAGGGAAAAACATGAGGAAAAAAAAGAAAAAACATAAAAGAAGTTTTTAAAAAGTGAACATAGTATGCTCTTTGCTCTGCATTCAGACTCCATAGTTTTTTTCCTCTGGATGTGTATGACATTGTCCATAGTAGATCTCTCAGGATTGTCCTTGATCTCTGAACTGCTGAGAAGAGTCAGCATAACATGAAGAAAGTGTTTAGTAGATTCAGAGGATCTAAATTTAAATCTTAACTTTGCTAGTCACTACTTGTACTTTGGCCAAGTAACTTAAACTTGGGGGTTGGACTAGAAAGCCTCTGAGATGCCTTTCAGCTGTTTGTCATTAGCCTGTGAAATCTCATTCCACCAATGATTGATGTTTGTCTTCATTCTTGAAGAAGACCATGACATCAGCCAGGTGATGCCATGACAAGCACATGAATTAGATTTGAGTGAGGTCGATGCTGGGCTAAGTCACCAGCCTCACTTTTCTCCTCCAAAGTCATCTGGGTCCAGTGACCAAATATGGACCAGGATGACTGGAGATGACTCTGGAAGTGAGGTAATCACGGTTAAGTAACTTCCCAAGGTCATAAAGCTAGTGACAGTTGTCTGAGTCTGGATTGGAACTCCCATCATCCTAACTCCAAGGCCAATGCTCTATCTACATCACCATTAATCTCTGTTTGAATGAAGAATTGTAATTGAAAGAACTTTGTGACCATAGAGATTAGGAAAAAACCCAGAATCATCAAAGATACCTCATGAAAGCTGTGAAAATCCATCCTCATACTATAGTAATGCAATATACTGCCAGAGTGGAGAGTTTCCCCAACTTCCTTCAAGTCCCAGCTAAAAATTTCATCTTCAGGAAGCCTTTGCCAATCCCACTTAATATTAGAGTATATCCTCTCTTGATTATTTTTAATTTATTCTGTCTCTATCTTGTTTGTCCATGTATGCTTCTTAAGGGTAAGAACTACTTCTTATAATTTTATATTTATATAAATTTATAATTTTTGTACATTTATATATATATATATATTTCATATATAGAGAGAGGTTTTTATGACTAAATGTATAATTATTGATTGATCAAATAACCCCCCAGATGCCCAGAGTTAGGGTTTTTCATTTGGTCCTCCTTCCTCGGATCCCACTTTATAAAAATATTAAAGAAGGAAAAGATTTTGTGAATGTCATATATGTGAGGCTTAAAAAACCAACTCCCCCCCCCCTTCATTGCTCTTCACATTACTTAGTATATAGTCTCACAGGACTCAAAGACCATCTCGAGATTATTCATTTCTTCACCTGTCCATAAAAGCTATACTTACATCATCCACAACACAGGATTTATAACTTGGATTAGGCAAGATACTGTAGTTTCCTTTAAAAGGCCACAAACAATGCCCCTTGGGAACTAGCACAGCTTTGTTACAGCCTCACCTCACAGCACTGGGTGACTTTGAACCATGTGTTTCTCCTGCTAGTTTCAGAACAACTCAGGTCACAGATAACATCAGCTCACAATGGGTTCTGGCTGTGACAGCAATCTGTTTTAGTAACTGAGTCAACCTTAGGCGGTGTGCCATTTGCTGGCTCATGTCGTTTGTGAAGGTATTATTTTCCCGGCCCTGGACCCAGAACATCGGGGCTTAGATTTACAAAGGCAAAGAGACGATCCGAAATGAGGAGAGTGGAGCATTTTCTGCCCTGGCATCACAGAAGAAGACAGGTATTCTAGCAGCTTGGAACAGAGTTGATGATAGACAATTTCTCTTTCACAGCATTTGGGTTCTTTAGGATACTAGGAGCAATGTCTTTTAGTGTGGTCTGATGGAATTATCATATCATTCTTGAGATATTTATCTAGGGTCATTTGGACTATTGCCAGCAGTGCTTATTGGTTATAACTGATCTTGAGCTGTTTAATAGCACTAAGATTATTCAACAAAAGATGCAATTTACCTATATGCACAGAATTTAAAGGACAGAGCAAAACTGACCTAAAGGAGGAAAAAAAAACTGGGGGGGGGGGGGCAGTGGAGAGCAGAAAGCATTAAGGATTTTCCTAAGATTTATCTCTCTGTTCCTTCCAGCCCTAAATCCGGCTCCCTAATCTCAATTTCTTCCTCTTGAGAGGCCTTTCCCCCTCAGAAATCATCATTTTAAAAACTATCTTGTAATCATTTCCTCCTGTCTTATTTTCTTACTCCTTTTTTCATATTGTTTTCTCCTGATTTCAATGGAAATTGGTGCCATGTGGAATATTTTACCAAAGGCATAACCTAATAACTCCTCTCTGCCCTATGATGAGAGGAACCTTCTGGAGATAGGCAAGATAAGGTAACGAGTGGGCTTGGAAAGTGTGAAAAGGATCGTGAACATATTCTACTGGCAGGTGAGCTTTTTGATAAAGGATCCAATAAAGGATCCAACATATTTTATTGACTCTCTTAACTTTGTCCCTGTGATAACTTTGCCTTCTTCTCTCTGCCACAATGTTTGCCATTCTTTTCACTTTATATAGCTTATTATTATTATTATTATTATTATTATTATTATTATTAGTCATAGATTTAAACACCGTTCTGGCAAAAATAATAGCTGCTGTGGATTTTAAAAAGGAATAAATTATATGGATCATTATTGGGGTTTTTCTGATAACTTAGGGAAGACAAACTATCCTTGAAAGGAAAATATAAATTATATAACTATAAAATAAATAATCTGAATAATAAAT
This sequence comes from Macrotis lagotis, assembly GCF_037893015.1. Taxonomy (NCBI): domain Eukaryota; kingdom Metazoa; phylum Chordata; class Mammalia; order Peramelemorphia; family Peramelidae; genus Macrotis; species Macrotis lagotis. The sequence continues at coordinate 681,603,531 of NC_133658.1, forward strand.
ATATGATATGACATGGCATGGCATGATATGATATAAGTAATAATATAAATAATCCACTTCTATGTTGAAATGCAACAGTCACACAGTAAGAGTCAGGGATTCCTGTAACAGCACTGAGTATTTTAATTTTTTTAAAATATAGTTACTTCCATTCAAGTGCTAACCCTGGATTTAAATCAAGCCTGTTTCAGGAAATATGAACATAGCTTTTATAGTGTATGAAGATGAATTTACCAAGTTATATTTCATATATAACATATAATTTTCATATAGCAACTTGAGAAAGTAGCATTTCATAGTCCAGACTTTTTTCCCCACATGCACAGGAAATGCAAATGTCCATAGGATTGAGAACACTTTTAATATTACAAAGGAGCTTAATTGAATCCCAAAGCAGTTTCCTTTGTTTTCTTTTCTAACAGTAACCCTTTGTGTTTGGTTGTTTAAATAAGACTTATTAAAAAAATAGATTCAAGAATCTCCAGGTAGGTTGTAATAGACAATAATCCCCATATGAAAATTCATACTGCTTCTCTAATATATTTAATATAAGACTCTATGATTTGTGAGGAACCATTAGACCCCACTGTCAATAAGAGAGACTCAGAGGAGTTAAGTATACCATGACTAGAGCAGCCAAAAGCTTCTGTAAGCAATTTAGATGTGAAACTATCAATTAAACTTAACACATTTTCAGTTTAATGTTAACTTGTTAATAATTCACATAATGAAGCCTCCCCACCTAGGCTGTGAAACAATAGAATGTAATAACTTTGCATTTTTTATGGTCCATTTTGCCTATTTAAAAAAAAAACACACACACACAGTCTAAAGACTTCGTAATGTGCTATTCTGCTCATTCCCTCTAATTATTGCATATTACTTATTTTAGTATGGTTAAATCAACTGGGGAATTTCACTTGTTGTGTCTTGACTTTCCAAGAAAGTCTCAATAGAAAGTAAGTTCCCAGGGAGCAAAGGGACGGGTTCATTTTTTGTCATTGTATTCCCAGCTCATGTTACAAAGCCAGCTACATTGTAAGGTACTCAATTTAAGTTTGCTGATCAATGCCCCCCTAAGGACAGATTGGGATACAGAATCTCTTTCCCAGTTCAATCTAAGGTTAGAGAGCTCCACACAAGAAACCAATGAGGAACAAGAGAACAATTACTTCCACCTTCTTCCCCCCACCCCAGCATCCTCTTTATCCTACCTTTTCAGAGCTCTGAGCTGCAATCACAGCCAGTGTTTGGGTATCTACTGTCTGCTGTGCTGCAGCATTCCCAAGATGCCAGCTGGGAAACATTGTAATAAAATAATTCAAGGTCTTGAAGAGCCATAGGTTATATGAGGAGGGAAAAAGCCATAAGAAACCTTAAAAAAAAGCCATAAGAAGCTTAAGAGCTATGGCCTCAGCACAGCTGTGGAGATGCAATTGTGAATTTTTATCCTATAATATATTAAAGGTATATGATAGGTTTTCCAGTAATCATATGCAAATCCTTGCCTAACAATTTGCTAAGCTCTGTTTTTTCTGTTCTCTTAACATTCAAATCAAACTGTGATTGTGTTTACTTGGGAGTTAAAAGGTTCCTAAATACTGATTAATAATTCCAATATAAATTCATGTTTATTTCTATCATTTTAGGTTTAAATACAATTTGAGGTATTTTCATGAATGTGATGACAAGATGTATTGTATTTTATTTTATAATCTGTGTTAAAGGAGGATAATAATACAAGACACAGTGAATCCTGGATGCGATAGCATTTGTGACTTTGGGCAAATAACTTCACTCCTATATAACCTCATTTTTGTTTTGTCTGTCAAAAGAGGGTTGGAATAAAACTTCAGTATGCCTTCCAACACTATGTATATCATAAGTTTCTCAAATTTTAATTACTCATTCCCATATTTGGGAACTCTAAAGCTATCAGATCCAAACCATACCTTGACAAGAAAACTCTTTTTTGTTTTGTTTTGTTTTTTTGTTTTTGCAAGGCAATGGGGTTAAGGGAACACAGCTAGGTAATTATTAAGTGTCTGAAGCCGGATTTTAAACTCAGGTACTCCTGACTATCCACTATGCCACCTAGCTGCCCCTAATAAGAAAACTCTTATCCAGCTTGAAGACCTTTAGTTGGGAAGAGGGGAGAGGCTACTATCTCCCAAAACTACCTTGCTTATTCATTCCTGAGAAAAAGATATTTTGTAAAAAAGTGGAATGTTTTTTGACTGAGGAGGATTTCAGCTACCTAATATGTTCAGAATATCTAATTATGGTGATCATGATTATGTTTATTAGGTGTTAATGTTAGTTATTTGGGGAAATTCTTTTTAAATTATTCCCCCCTAATTATTTTATTTTTCCAGAGAAAATATTGGGGTAGGAGTCCTCTTAACTTTTTTTCCTTCCTAGCTTATTTACTGACTAAAAGAGCTTTATAAATCTGTCATAACCTATAATGTATATATAAATATTTGATTTGTGGGAAGTAATTTTATTTTAAAATACTGATGAGGGTAAAGATATAAAATCATTTGGAATGATTTTAATACTTTGGAGCTATGACCCCATTGATGTGATTATTTCTTCTAGTGTTGGTATTTCCTCATAACCCCTCAAAATCTATTCATTCTTTGTGAATCTTATCTGTGTCTTTTCATAAAACTGCCATTGACCTAGTAGGCTCTACCCAGTATTTCTTGTATAAATCATAATGTTGTATGGTTGCCAGTGGAACTCTTTGGATATCCATCCCTGGACCTGGGAATACCCTTGTTTCAACTTCTTCTGCACTGTCATGCATTCATAAAACAAGATCTCCTATTCACAGTCACCATGTACCTCTCTGTCTTTGACCTCAACTTTCATTATTTGGAGAGTGTTATTCCATGAATCACAAATATATATATCACCAGAAGAATAATGATGGTCAAATGATGGGTCTCTCTAAGAGTCTTGGTAACAGGAAACCACTTAATCATATTATGATTATGATATCAAGAATATCCTCATTTAGATTGCATATGTTTATGCTGGGCCTTCATTTTACATTAGAAAAAAGTTTTTAAAAATTGATACTTAGGATCACAGGACTAGAAGGATAACCTAAGGGAGGCAATTTTATTTGAGAATCAAGAGAAGAAAGATTATCAGATTTTTGGCAACTCACTTAACTGATGTGTTTCTCTATTTCTCCATTGATTTAAAATGGAGTTAACTCCTCTAGTTCTGACTTTACAAGATACTAAGGGTCATGATAGAACATCTAAATGTACGTTAAAAAGAAATATATTCTTTCTAGGAACTCCACCTTTCTCTGGACGGGACTGTATATAAACCATCTGAGAAATTCAATGAAATATTTAGTCCTCATTATTTGCCTGGTGCTCAAAATACAAAAGATGGAGGAGATAAACTCTGCCTTCAAGGAACTGATAGTACAGTATTTCCTCCAGTTTTTTCTCCAGTATATACACTTGAATACATACTTAGACTGTGTTTAATGTTTGAGAATAGTTCCCTGGATAAGTTCTTGTTTCTCATTTCTGTGTTTCCTGCCACTATTTGTTCTGAGTTCCAATAAGCACCTTCATTGCTGATGAGTGAAAGCAAATGAGATAATATTTATTAAAAAAATAACAATATCTGGCATGTAGTAGGCACCATATAAATGCTTACTTACTCTTCTGTTCCCTTCTCCTGGGCAATGAATTCTTCTTCAGTGAATGAGGTTATAGTGAAGATCTAGTATTTCCTCCTAAGGAGACTATAAATATTCATTTGGTACAATGACATGTTCATTTTGGAATACTGTTACAAAAAAATTTGCAAAATCACTAAGTTGTGAAATATAATGCTTTCAGTAGGAAAATATTAGAAAGCATACTGACTGAGAAAGGGTAAGTTAGAATTTCAGATCTTAGCAAGAAAATTTTATAAGAGAAAATTTTACCAAGAATCCTTGTAAGTATCCCATTGAAAATTGAAAAATAATTATTTTGCCTCCATAAGTCATCATTTGTAATTCATTTGTAATGTCAAAGAAGAGAAGAATAGAGATAATTTGGAGAGGAAATTGTGGTAGTCAAACATTTGTGTGTTATTGAGCAGATCTCAGACAATAGTCCTCCTCCAAGGATATTTCTGATTCAATTTTTAATTTTTATCTTTGATGGTATCTGTTTGATGAACACCAAATTGAATTTCTCTTGATAATTTGATGTGGTTTGAAGTTGCACAAAGGAGAGAAATTGATATATTAAAGGGTGGGGAGAGAGAACAACAGTTGACTTAGCATTGATATTGCTGAAGGAGTTAACATCACAGTAAAGTGCTACACATTTACTGGTAAGAGAGTTGTAGAAGGCCTATCCTATTCTCCTCACTGCCCAAATTCTGTCATCTATTTTGTTTAATCAGTCTGTGTTAGAACCATGCTACCTTCCATAATTGCGTGGTACTTTTTCTCCAACTGAATTTGGTATTGATGAGAATTGTCACATTGACAGTCTCCAGGTTACTCATGGGGTGTGTAAAGCATTAAAATCCATTTACTTGTTGGTGAAACTATAATTTCTAGGTACTTTCACTGGCTTTTTTTAATGGGGTTCCTTATTTGTGGGACCAAAGAACATAGCTAAGCAACCAGTATTACCACTTCTGCTTGTTAGGAAAAGATGTGTGGTTATTAGAAAATGAAGATTTTTGCCATCATTCATCCAGATACCTGCCAAAACTGATGTCCAACCTTATCTCTCACCCTCAAACCCTCTGAGTTTAAATGAGTAATAATAGGTAAAAATTTATGGCATGGTTTTTTTTGCTCCATATACAGTTTATTTTATGTCAAACAGCACTGAATATTATTGCTGTTATTACTACCATTTTACACATAAAGAAATCAAGGCTCAAAGATTAAGTGACTTGCCCAAGCATTTGGTAAGAGCAAGATTTGAATCCAAGTTCACTTAATGTTAACATAAGTCTGTCACTCTCTCCTCTCTACCATAAGGTGATGTGCTTGGTGTATCTGAATAAATTTGTTGGAGGCATTTTGAATATATGCTAACTTCACTATTTCCCAACCAGCACTGATTCAATAGATAAAGTTATCCCAGTCCTTAGTCAAGCTCCTCTGGCACATTCATTAGCATTGTTTCTCCTTTTCTTCCTCTACCTTCCCTTTCTCCCCACCCCAACCTTACCCTTCCTTTGGATGAAAATCTAATTTGATAGCATCACCATATTAGCAAGTAGTTGGGCCAGTCACCACTTGTTCTGTGCTGAGATTGCTGAAATGTGTGCAGGCTAGAAGCATCCAGAGGGACCCAGTTTGAGAAGTCCCTGGCTAATTTCTTCTATGCCATCGAGAAGTCATCAGATAGTAATGACAGCTTCTGTTCTCTCTCGACTTTGAGTCTGAGAGTCAAACAGACAAAGAACAAGAAAATTCCAAATTAAAACTGACAATTCTCCCTTAATTCTTCCCCTGGTGCTCAGGTATGATGATTATTTAATGCTTATGTGTCTCTGTAAGTATATAGGCCTTGGTTCGACACATGAAATTGTGCCAGATGGGGTAAATAGGAGAAGCCAGCCTGGGAAAGAGGACAAGACAGGAGTTCAGTCTCATCCTGGAGTGGCCCAGGGAGGGATTTAAGTAGAGTCTTGGGGTGAGGAAGCCACCGCTGCAAGCAAGGAGGAGGAGTGTCCTTTTGTACCTCCAGATTATTATTGAGAGTTTATGCCAATTTAACATTTCTCTTGTGAGTTGAAGTGACTGGATGTTTGAGATTTTTGCTTCTGAGAGACTCCTACTCGCTGATGCTAGTCCAAGGCAGCAGCAGAATCTTTATAGACAAAGGACAGCATTTCACTGTCATTTGTTGAGAGAAAAGAGGACTTCTTCAGTGACTAAGCAGAAGTGCCTACACAACCCCTAGACAGGCACAGGGAAGGAGATAAGTGGGTGTTTTAAATGACCTCAGACTTGTAGGGGAAAGAGAAACAAGATTCATAGATGATTGTGCAGTAGAATGTGGGTGAGCCTGTCAAATCTCAAGTGTCAAACATCAGATCATAACTTTCAAGGAATCCTGGCTAAGGCTGGGAGGTGTCAAGAAGGTTGTTGGATAGAAATGCCCTAGAACCATCCTCTCCCATTCACTTCTCTTTTAAAAGAAAGGTCTTAAATCAGTTAGGGTTTTTATTTTAATACCCAGTCTCCCCACAGAAACTAGATCCTTCATTTATAGGAGGGAGGAAGGAAGGAAGGAAGGGAGGGAGGGAGGGAGAGAGGGAGGAAAGAAGGACATGAAGGAGGAAAGGAAGGAAGGAGAGAGGCAGGAAAGAAATAAAGAAGGAAAAGAGGAAAAGAGTGAAGGAGGGAGGAAGGAAAGGAGGAAGGGAATGGGGAAAGAAAGAAGTGAAAAAGGATGAAGGAAGTGAGGCAAGGAGAGAGGGAGTAAAGAAGGAAATGAAGGAGGAAGGAAAGAAAGAAAGAAGTGAGGGGAGGAGAGAGGGAAGAGAGAAAGAAGGGAGTTAAGAAAGATGGAAAAGAAAAAGGAAGGAAGAGAGGGGTGAAGGGAAGAAAGAAGGGAGAAAGATGAATTTATTGAGTTCCTACCTATTCCAGGCACTATGCCAGGTACTTTACAAATATTATTTCATTCGATTCTCACTATAATCTAGGAATTAGCCAATATTATTGCCCCATTTTATAGTTGAGAAAACTGAGGCAGAAAAAGTTTAGGTGATGTTCAGGGTCACACAATTAATAAATATCTAATGCCAGATTTGAGTCCTAGTCTTCTTGACTCCAGGCTAAGTGCTTTATCTACTGAATCAACCAGCTGCCTCAAGGAGTTTACATGACTCCACCTCCTCCCTCCAAGACCTGCTTCAGATAGACTTTCCTCCTTCCTCTAGATTGAGGCTTCCTTGCCTTGTGAAAGGAATCTGATAATAGGAATTTGGGCCTAACTCATTGGATTAAAAAAGTGAGATTTGTTCTTAGAGGGTAGTTTTTCTTGTCTTCTGCAAAATACTAAAAGAATTGTTTGTGAATCTTGAGGGAAAAAACTGCTTTTGGGAAGAAGATTTTAATCTTTGTATTTGTGTGTATGATGATGGGGGGGATTTAACTTCTGTCCATCTGGATCACATCTGCATTTTAAAACCAATTTTATTTACAAACCTCAGTTCTCTTTTATGAACTCATTTTGTACTTGTTTGTGTTGCCTAACAGAAACCATGGGCTCCTACCTCACATCAACTTTGCATTAAGGCTTATTAGAATGCAGAATGTTGCCCATATAGCCCTATTGGGTTATGTAGAGGCTTTACATATTAATATCTTGTACTAGAGAGTATTATAATGCACCAAATTAAACATTTTCAATAGCTAAGTACTTAACACTATCTGTGGTCATGAAGAAATGGATCAGCTAGATTGCTTCATGTTATTTGAACTATTATCTGATACTAAATGATTCAGCCACACACCCCTCTGGTGAAAGGTAAGATTAACCCTAATCCCCATTTATAGATGAGATAACTGGGAATCATAACCACTAAATTATAACAGGAAAAGAAAACAGTTTTGTATTTTCCATCTTATGTTCCAGTTATGGAATAAACTAAAAAGTCATTACAGTACAACTAGATTTTGCCTGGCTTATCGTCATTAAGTTGTTAATCCTTTCCTATTTTTCTTTCCGACAACCATCTTGATTTGTTTTCATTTTATCATATCCTTATCTGATGTATCCCTAAGAAATTGAAACTCATTTTATTATTGACTAATCAACACCTAATCTGGAAGGTCCTCCATGAAGCTCCTCCCCCCCCAAAAAAAAGAAAGGAGAAGGAAAGCCAAAGAAATAATACATTCCAAATCCAAAAAGAAATTATTTTTCATTTCACTTTCATTTATAAGCATGATCCAAAAAATCTATGATACCAAAAAAAATCAAATATTAATAATAAACTTATTTTTCTCCAAGTTACTGGTATAGAAAAAATAGCACTGGACTGAAAGTCAAAAAAACTGAGTCCTGATTTCAACTCTTCCACTAAAGTGAATATGTACCCTGGGCAAGTTCATTCATTAACACTTATCTGTTTAGTATGTGTCTAGGATAGGTACTGCTGGAAATTTAAGAATAAATAAAACATAGTCCCTGTTTTGAAAAATGCTTAGAATCTAGTAGGGTTATATACACATAAGTATAATGCAAATTAAACTATGGTATCTGTGAAGAGAAATATTACATTAGAATCAGACTAGGTTTCATTTAGGGTAGCTAGGTGATTCAGTGGATATAGCCATCACTGAAGTCAAGAGGATCTAAGTTCAAATCCATACTATGAGACCCTGGTCAAGTCATTTAACCCTGTTTGCTTCAGTTTCTTCATCTGTTTAAAAAAAAATGAGCTCGAGAAGGAAATGGCAAACCATTCCAGTATATTTACCAAGAAAACCCAAAGAGTCATACATAACTAATTAACTAAGCAAGGACAAATGCTTCATTTTCTCCATCAGTACTATAGTGGATAGAAATGGAATTGAGATCAGGACAACCTGAGTTCAGATCCTGTCCCAAACATTTATGATTTAGCATCTCCAAAATTCAGTTTCCTTATCTGTAAAATGAAGATAATGTTAGAATCCACCTAATAAGATTGTTGTGAGGGTCAAATATAAATTCTTAGTAAACCTTAAAGTACTTCTCTAAATACCATCACTTATGATTTATTTGTAAACTGAGGAGATTTGACAATAGTATCTCTAACTTCTTTTCCAGATTTCTCATTCTGTGACTTTTGTGGTTCTAAGGAAATCTTGGGAAATTCTCATAGGACCAAAATTGTAGAACTTCAAAGTCATTAAATAGTTGAGCAAACTTAAACTGAGAAAATTTATGTGATTTGTCCAAGGTCACACAGGAGGTAAATCCAAGAGCTGGCATTCAAACTTAGGCCCTGAGACTCCGATACTCCTTTCACTTAGGGAATATGTTAGATTAAATAGAAGAAAAACAAGTGGTGCATCTTTTTATCTTTTTTTTTCAGCCACTCCTCTTTGTGGAATTTTTTCCCCTTTATTTTTTTTGAAGCAGGGATGGTAGGTGAGGGGGACTTCTTCCTTGCTATAACTCCTTTAACATCAAATAGGTATTGAGTTCATGCAGTTGCAATTGTATGATGTTTCTTATGTTTAACACCAAAGCTCATGAGGAGCGTGCTCTGAGTGGTCATGTATGTTTCCAACCAAATCAGGCTCTCTTCTGACTGTAAAACCTTTTTTCCATCTGTTAAAAGAAATTTTCTTAAAACATGTTTCAGACTTTTTTGGTAGATCTTAGAATTTTAAATCCTTGCATTTAAATTCTGAGCATTGATGTGTGTGTGAGTGCGTATGTGTTTAAGAAGGGCAGTAATGTTCAGGTAGGATGAGTCATTTATTAAAAACAGTCTTTTATTCAGAGGCTAACCAGAGAGAAAAGTAAATATGTACTGTGGAATAGAATCTGAGATCATTGTGGTTTACCAGGAAGAGACAGAAGCAAGTAAGTTGTGTTCATGGACAGCAGTCTGTTGTGGTGATTCAGTTTAAGCTTCGACAAGGCTCAGGGAGAAGACTAGAAGCAGAAACAGGCTACAACTCTTAAACTCTTAAAAGTATGTGTCCTTGGTATGCCCCTTGATGATGGATGGTGACAGAATATGTCACCAAATGGGGATGATCTTTTCTGGTTCCTGTCTAGAGAAAGCTTAGATCTTTATATCCTAGTTGTGCTTCTTCTTTGTTGAGGCAAGTACTACTTCCTTAGACAAGTAACTTAATGGAAATCTTGCACTTCCTTGTTTTAGTTATAAAAGTACTATTGTTCTTCAAGTCACTCTTTGATATACCTAGAGTATTTCCATCAGCTGTTTTCTCCACAGATATAAAGGACTTAGTCATATATATATATGTTTTATATATGTATATATATATGTTATATATATATTATAATATATATAGGTTTTATATATATATACATATATATATATATCTAATATTATATAGGTTGAAATGACTTACTCTATATCTGGTCTTATTGAACCATGTCACAGATATTTTATTAATTTATTTTTAAGTCCAGATCCATGAGGAATTTTCAAATGAAAGATCCTTCTACCAGTTAGTATCACAGTTCCTTTGGAATTTAAGGTCGCAAAGAGGTTCTTTGATCTCTGAAAGATTGTGACTTGTCCATAGTCATGTAGCTAGTATGTGGGACAGATAAGTCTTCCTGATTCTTCTTTCTTTTCTCCTCCTCCTCCTCTTCTTCTTCCTCTCTCTCTCTCTCTCTCTCTCTCTCTCTCTCTCTCTCTCTCTCTCCCTCCCTCCCTCCCTCTTTCTCTCCCTCCCTCCCCATTGTCTGTCTTCTGTCTCTCTTCTCCCCCGGTCTCCCTTTCTTCTTTGTCTTGTCTTTTCTCTCCTCCCCCATCTCTGTCTCAGTTTCCCCCCACTCCCTCACCACCACCCCCTAGAGGCCATGTTGCCTCTCAAAAAATTTTATAGAATTTTGAAATATTCAGCTAATAGTTTACTATTTTTTAAAAATATTTTATATTTAAATATTTAAAAATATTTAAAAATATTTTAATAAATCAAAATGGCTTTATGCAGTTTACTAATGGCTAAGGCTTAAAAGAGAAACTGCATTGAGTAGAGGATAGAGAACTGATGCTGAACTATGGAAAAACCTGGATTACGGTTGTTCGATGTTTCAGTGCCCCAAAAAAACTCTCCAAGACTCTCCTGAAGTTGAGGACTAGGCGCCAGTCTACATTGGTGGAGGGAGTTTACTTATCAGGAGTTCCCAGAACTAAGGAACACATAGATCCTGTCCAAAAGAAGTATTAAAAATATCATTTAACTTTTCCTAGTTTTTTCACTGTGTTGACATCACCCTTGTGTATTGTGTTAGAGCATATGGCCAGTTTTTTTTTAAAAGAAACCAAAGTGTTGATGATACATTAAACAAACCCTTATTGAGTGCCCACAGTTGCCAAGCTCTATGCTAACTCAAGTACTTCTAAATTAGGTGTTAATTGAAGTTATATCACACAGGGATAGAATGAATAAGGAAAAACCATGTAGACTTGTTTTGTGTTATTATCCATTACTAGAGAGAGCCTAGCACAGCAGAAAAAGCTTGGGACCCAGTAGATCTCAGTTTGAAGTCCTGCCACTCATTCCATAGGCAGCTATAGGAGAGTTATTTTAAACTCTGAGTCTGGGTTTCCTCATATATAAAATGGAAATACTAATAGTTACCTACCTCATAGGATTGCTGGGTATACCTTAAAGTGCTTTGTAAACTGTATAGCATTGTAAGAATTGCAGCCAATGTCATCTCTAGGATTCTTTGAGCATGCCACCAAAAACACGTTAACTCTTCATATCTAGAGTTTATTTTACATCCTCAAGGAATCATTACATTCCTCTTCCTGTACCCCACCCCATCCCTTCCATTAGATAAATGGAATTTTGAAAAAGGACTAGACATCTTAGAGAAGGTGAATTTAAAAAAAAAACGATTTTATGATCCTTTTACTCCCTTCTGATGAATGTGGTTTTGGAAGACTGCTAGGTCACTAGGATTTCCCTCTAGCATTGATATTTTTGGCTTCTAAAAGATTGATGTATTTAGAATTTAGATGCTTCTATTTATATTCTTCATGGGCTTAGTTCCTGGAGGGTAGACAAAGAAGGCAGAAGATGGACAAAGAATTTTACCTGCTGGGCCTGACAAATCTAATGCAAATAAAATGTTTTCAAAAATTTAGGCTAGGTCCCTGGGGAGCTGTTTAATCTTGATTTTGAAAGCTCTATTTTCTCATAACCATGCCTAAGCAGTACAAAGTAGATTTGTTTTAAGAGAAGGGGCAAAGGAAAAGAAATATCAAGAGTCATTTAAAAAGGTAAATTATTTTTATATGTAAGCACATAATAAAGCCAAGAAAATATAAACAGGTTGAATCAGAAGAAGCTATATTTAGAAGTAAATGGGAATATGATATCTGCTTTTTATCTAAAGTATTTTCTTTGTACTTTTCTATTTTTATAAATTAATGTTTCTGCCTTGAGCCATGGACATGGAATCATTACTACCCATATTCAAATCCATTAAGAAATAATTTTTCCTTTTAGCTCTGAGGATATGCTCACATCAAACTTACCCATCCATTGAATGTCAATTTCCCTTTCTCTTTCTCCCAACCCCCCCCAAGTCTTTGGAGCCCTCTCACCTCCAACCATGCTCCAATATCCCGTATTTAACAGCCCACAACCCAGATTCCTGTTTCCCAGAGAGTAAAGTCCCCAAATAATAAATCTAGAACTAGAAGGGGCCTTAGAAGTCCTTCAGTACTTCAGAAGTCTGATCAGGTCAATGACCCATCATGACACCAGAGACTAATGTGGAAACATGATACTTACTTCCTGAAAGGGATAATAGACTCTAGGGTCAGGATTCAACATATTTTTTAAATGGTAAATGTTTTGTTTGACTAGTCTTATTTGTAACAAGAACTGTAGTTTTCTCTTTTTGGAGGAGGGGAATGATATTCAGGAGAAAAGAGAGGAGCTAGAGATAAAAGTTTCAAAGAAAAGAAGGAAGAAGTCTCATAGCATTTTTTAACTAAAGGAATTTTAGAAGGAAATACAAGCAGTGTTGTATAAAGATATGGAATTTATTATATAATTTTTAAAATATAATTTGCGTATGATAAAAATTTCCAGTTTTTATGTTCTATGTATAAGAGATTTGGGTTCTCCCCCCCCTACTGTTTGTTAAATTCAGAATTTTTTAAGTCACTGCAGTAGAAGGGAAGCATCTTTTCCCTCAAATACAAAACATCTGGAGATACCATAAATAATTTTCCTCAGTGAATAAAAGGGATTGAAGGTTCACAAAAATAAGGGAGTTGGAACGAGTTTTTTGGTTTTGTTTTTGATGTAATGGAGGTCTGACACTTGCACAGGGTTCCTTTAATGGCATCTCCCCATGTAGAAACACCAGGGAGCTTGCTTCTTGAAGAGCTGAGATAATATGAAATGTAAGTGTCTTGGCAGCTGAGAATGGTGCACACACCTGAAATCCCTGCTTCTGGGGAAGCTGAGGCTGGCAGAGCCTATAAACCCTGAACTTCTGAGCTTCAGTAAGTTGAGGCAATTGAAAGTTCTCCTTAAGTCCAGCACCAATAGGATGTGCTCCCAGAAACAGAGGTCACCTAGATAGATGCCTTTTTAAAGTGTGTGTTGTTCCATTGGTTCAGTCTTTATGACTTTGTTTATCTCAGTTTCCTCGGGTGTAAAATGAGCTGGAGAAATCCCCAAATAGGAACAGCTAGGTGGCTCAGTGGATAGAGTACCAGCCCTGGAGTCAGGAGGACCTGGGTTCAAATTTGACCTCAGACACTTAATAATTACCTAGCTTTGTGACCATGGGTAAAACACCCAAAAAACAAGAAAACCCCAAATAGGGTCCCTAAGAGTCTGAAAAACAACAGTAATTATCTGGGATGAATTATAAACTTCTTTGTGCTTCTGACAAAAATACTGGAGTACTATGCCATTTCCTTCTCTAGCTCATGTGATAGATATTGAAACTGAAGCACATAGTTTTAAGTAACCCAGAATCACACCCTGTGTCAAATGTTGGACTTGAACTCCCTGCCACCAGGCTGGAAATGGATGGATCAAGTTGTGTGATTTTCCATTCAGGAGTGTAAAGCCATGGAGTATGCATGCATGGACATTCTGTCCCTGTGGCTAACCACAAGGTGAACGGGGTCCTTTGGGTTGCCTGCAGAAGTCACTTCTTCAGGGCTTCAGAACTCTTGGGAGAGCTCCCTGGCTCATTTTCCATTCAAGACCTCAGAGATTGGCTATGACATCATGATTTCAAAAGGTCGCAGGTGGGAGGGGGCATTGGCACCCCTACATTCCAGAGTTCAAGTTTGCAGGAGCCCAGCAGTGGCTGAGATAAGGATTCATCCGGCAGTGGCATCTTCTGATGTCAGCTTGTGAGACTGAGGCTCTGGAGGAACTGAGGTCCTATGGTTTGGAGGATATGGGCGGAAAGAACATAGTTCATCAAACATGTGGAAAGTGGAAAACCAGATGAACAGAAAGAAGCAGGGGAGGGTAGGACAAGATGAAAAAAAAATAGCTTATGGCCCATTTCAAAGCAGACCCAGAGAATACGTGAAAGAGAGGATAAAGTGAAATCAGAGTGGAAGTGTACTTCAGAACCATGGACTTTATATGCCAGACTAAGGAATTTGTATCCTATAAGTGTGAAGCAACTGAAAATTTTAGAAGGGAAAGACAGAATAATTCATATACATTAGGAACATTATTTTAGCCACTGTTTAAATAACATATACTCAGAAAACTTTAGTGGCTAACTGTATAGTAGACTGCTTCAGTATCTTTGCCAAGAAAACCCCAAATGGGGTCAGGCAGAAACAGAACTGGAAAACCAGCAACTGAACTATTATCTCTAGGACATCTTAATGGCACAGTGGATAGGATGCCAGTGCTTGGAGTCATTAAATCTCTTTCTGGGCAAGTCACTTAATCCTGTTTGCCTCAGGTTCCTCATGTGCAAAATGATAATGTTTGTCCTTTATTTTTGAAGACCTTGACATCAGGGAGGTGATGCCAAGACAAGGTCCTGAATTGGATTTGAGTGAGGGGTTGCTGTGCTAAGTCCCCAGCCTCACTTTCTCCTCCAGTGTCATCTGAATCCAGTGACCAGATGCAAATCAGGGTGCCTGGGGATGGAGGTCACATATCTACTAAGTAGCAAGTGTCAGGTCAAATTTGAACTCGGGACCTCCTCACTCCAGGACCACCTAGCTGCCCCCTAGTGCTATGTAATATAAGCTGGAGAAGCACTCCATATCTTTGCCACAAAAAACCCCAAGTGGGGTCGTGAAGAGTCTAACCAACAGCAATAATTGTCTGGGATGAATTATTTTCTCTATTTTCCATTTAAATTTTTTCAAAGTCAGGCTCCTTCCTACCTTTTTAGTCTTCTTATCCATGATGTCTTTGCATATACTGTCTTCCTCCATGATACTCCACCTTCAGTCTTTACACCTTTGGACAGGATGCTTCTCTTCCCTGGAATTTGCTCCCTCCCCATCTCTACCCCTTAGAAGCCTTGGTCTCCCTTAAGACTTAGATCAAACATCATCCCAATCTCCTCTGTACCCTAATGTTATTGCATTCCTTCCCCAAACCTTGTTCATTTTGTTTTGTATGTTTGTGTGTGTGTGTGTGTGTGTTGTGTGGTCTGTATTTATATGTTTATATTGTCTTCTCCACCTACTATGTGCCAGTTTGTCAATGTAAATTAAACTATATAGGAATAGAAGAGCCATGTCAGAATAGGATTGTAGAAGCTGATACAGGTTGGCTGTGTGAAATGTGACCAAAAAGAAGTCAAGGAAGGACAGGGAGTGAGAAAGGGTTTTTGGATGGGAGAATTATGGTTCATTAGAATATGAGCTATTTGAGGAAAGGGGCTGTTACTAACTTTCCCTTGTATCCTCAGTGATTATATAGTGCCTGACTCTAAGCACAAATTTAAGAAATGCTTATTAGTTGATTTGATTATCAGTGAGTACATGGTAGAAAAGTACAGACAGAGAATATAAACTATTTCTTTTTGAAGTTTTAAAAAAGGTGACAAGGTACAAAGTGATTTGGAGAAAATGGTGTATATGTGTGTGTGTGTGTGTGTGTGTGTGTGTGTGTGATGAGAAAGCCCTAAGCCTGTTAATAGTCAGCAATGAAGAAACCTCTAGAGAGAGTTAGATTGAAGATGAGAGAGAATGAGCTGCAGAGGGAAAAGGTGGGAGGGCATGAGGTAAAAAGTTATAGGCAGTAGAATCAACTTCAGCAAGAAAAGAGACCACAGCCTGTGAAGACGTCAAAAGGTTTGGAACAGTTGGGGTAAAGAGTATTGAGAAGTCAATCAGAGATAGTTGGGATTCTTATATGCCCATGAGAGACCATTTGATATTACCATTATGTTTTTTAAGATCAGTGTGATTTTTTTACTTCTATCAGCAGTTCTTGGTAGCTTGAGAGCAAGAATGGAAAAATTAGATGTCTGATGGACTTGGCCTGGAGGTGGAGATTGGTAGGAAAAGAATAGTATAAAAGAAGGAGCAGAAGATTCCAAAGTACAAAATCTTTGAAGACATGATTCTAGCATCAAGATTATGAAGGAAGGAAATGAGGTCATAATAGGAATCTTAAGTCTGCAGAACAAAAAGCTAACAAGGGAGCAGATGGTAAGATAAGGATGAAACACAGTTCTGAAATACTAATAGAATGTATGTGGTAAAAGAATAATTTATTGTGATCACAGAGGGGAATTTCAGGGCTCAAGATCTGAAAAATCAAAATTTCAGGTAATAGTGGAGTTTGAGGGTATGAAGAACTACGGATGACTGAGACAGAGTGGAGATAGGAGTTGAAAAGTTTGATGAATTAAAAAAAAAGCTGTTAGAAGCTTCATTGGCTTAATGAAGTAAGTCACAGAGAATCTTGGCAAGGGTTGGGGTTTGAAGGAAGACTGTAAATTATATAATGGAGTCATTGAAGATATTAGGGCCTAAGTAAAGGACAGCAATTGGCATCAGGACTGCTCTGGGGTGACAGTTGCTTAGTGAACCTTAGAGGATAAGTTAGGAACAAAGGGTTTTATGACAATTCTGTGGATCCTGAGTCAAGGATGCACAAGATGAGAGGCCAGTTCAGTCACTTTACTTATAACCCACCTGTTGTTCCCTTGAGCAATTCTATTTGACTAGCATTAATTAAGCACCTACTATATGCTAGGCCCCTGGGGATACAAACACAAAACACAGGGTAAAAAACAGCTTCAGATCTCTAAGACAGTTCTTCCTGTACAGATAAAAATTTAAATAGATCTAGCCAATGAAGTACTTGGAGGAGAAAAGCTCTTTCAATGTTGAGGAATCACAGAAAAGGATTTCATTAGAAAACTAACACTGAATTTCGGTTTTCTTTATTTGTAAAATGAAGGGGTGGGGTAGAGGAACTCTAAGGTCCTTTCTATCTTTAAATTGGTGAGAAATGAGAAAAGGTAGCAAGAAACATCACACTAGGAAGTAGAAATAATATAGAAACAAGATACCCAAAATAACTGAAATCATATTAATAACAGTAGAGATGGGTATCTTCAATGGGCTCAGGGTGAGAGAAGGGCCAGGAGAATAAAGATCTAGGCAGGAATAGACACAAGTTGACTAGGCTAAGAGTACTAGGAGAAGGAGCCCCAGGGGAAAAAGGTTTTTACCTAACTGTGGGATCATTGCAAATGGCCTGAGTGAGAAAAGCAGAGCAGGAGGCTTGAAACTGGTCAGACCTAGGGTACCAGTTCAAAGAAATAGTTGCTCATTCTCAAAATTAAATTCCAAATAATTGTGATCAAAATAGAATATATTAAAGAAACTATTGTTTAGATATTTGAAATAACACACACACACACACACACACACACACACACACACACATAGAAGAACAGAATTCATGCCTTTCATTATTGTTCTTTCCTACTGCCACATATTAGCCAGATTTGTGTTTTTAGCCCTAAGCAGTACTGTGCTGATAAAATGTTTAACTATTGGCTCTCTGAAGGAAAATCATGTATCCAGGGCACCATTTAAAGCTTAACCTATTAACATTTTCTCCATCACTTTTTAAGATCGAGGCAATCAACAAAACATAAACCAAGACTTGAAGATTTCTAAGATATAAATGTTCACACTGAAAATTTAACAATTAGCTCCTTGCCACCCTTGGCCATGAGGCATATTTAAACCATCATTCCAATCATCTTACTAAGGAATTAGACTGACTTGAACTTTAATCAGACATTTGGACATTTCGGGGGGGGGGGGTGGATAAGTTCATAAGGTGCTCTTTAATTCATTTTGCATCAGTCAAAAATTAAGTAAATTATGGTTATACAAGTACTTTGTAACTATAAAATATATAACTCTTGAGTTATTATATTCAGTCATGCTTCTAATGAGAAGGCACTTCTATATTTGCCTGAATCCATATTACTTTGTAGATAGGTATTCCTAGTCATAATAATCCAAGTATGACTAAAGATTCATTCAAAGCCAAATCTCCAACCTCAGATACTTCATAATCACCTCCCTGTGTTACCTTGGGCAAGTCACTTAACCCCACTGCCTTAAATAAAATTTTAAAAATAATTTAAAAAAAAAAAGATTTTGAGCAATTAAGCAACTGAATGGTAGAGCATTGGTCCTGGAATGAGTAGGATCTAAGTTCAAATACTGCCTCAAGCATTTGTTGACTAGCCATGTGACCCTGTGCAAGTTATTTAACCCCAAATCTCTCATACACACAAAATTTTTAAATGTCATGACTTGTGATTGTGATAAGCAGAATAAAGAACACAATGAAAGACTAGAAGGTATATGTTAAGAAATTCAAACTGCTTTAAGACTTTTCTTTAGATGATTTCAAAAAGAAAAAAAACTTATTTCCCCCTTGATCATAGGTTTTCATTATCATCTCAAATAGGAATTAATAATATTGGTAGATCATAATTAATACTAAGTTTTCAACATTTGAATATGAAAGCCCAGTTGGTGTATATCCTTACCTATCTAGGACTTAGAATATTTTGTGATAACATGTAAAGTGCTTCGCATTAGAAAGTCCTATATAAATGCTAGCTTTAATAATCATTTAATAATAATAACAATAATAATAATAATTATTATTATTATTATTGGGGAAAGTAACTAGCATCTTAGGAGCAATTCATCATAGGAGCAAATTTCAGTAACATTGCTTGGCTGTTTTAATTTAAGAATTGTCAAAAATTAGACATTGGCACAACAAAATATTTGAGCTGAGATTCTTGATATGAAATGCAAGACTTTTGAAAATCAAACAAATTTACTTTTGGACATTAATGGAGTTAAAGAAGGTTAGTTCCATAGTTAAATCATTCATCTTTATATTCTTTTTTTAGCCCAGGTCTTAAACAATGAATTGGTTAATTGTTCTTTTCTGATATGGACATTAACCAGTATTCATCTTTAGCCAAAAAGTAACATTTTTTAAAATTACTTATTTCTGCTTAACAATTTCCTGCTAAGAATACTGAAATAGAATTATCTAAGCTCAAAAAAATTAAATTGCAGTACCTTCCCTTTCTCTTAAGAATAAGATGTTACACAATTTATGGGTGCTGCTTTAATAAAACCTTAAATTAGCCTGACATTTTTTTTCTGAGACTAGCAATTATAGCAGAATTCAGGTCCAGTCACCACCTTTTTCTACCAAAAATATACTGACATATGCAATCAGAGATACTATTTAAAGTACATGTCAATTCCATACAGTGAGAGACTTACAGAAATAATTATTATATCTGAGTAGAAACATTTTTTGGAATGATTTTTTTTTTAGGTTTTGAGGAAATAATCTCTTTTGGGCATATTATTTGTCATATAATATGTACATAATATATCTATATATAGATATTAATCTAATGTGCCCAAATATCTATGAAACAAGTAAGTGGCACCATTTCTGAAGATAAGACAATACTATTTCAAATCTGACCTCAGATACTTATTAGCTATGTAACCCTGATCAAGTCACTTAATCCAGTTTACTTCAATTTCTTCATCTATAAAATGAGCTGGAGAAGGAAATGTTGCCAATATTTCAAAATCTTTGCCAGGAAAACCCCATTTGGGGGACATGACTGAAAGAATTGGCCATGACAGAAATTACTGAACAACAAAATCTCTATATAGATAGATAGCAATAGCTATATCTATATGAGGCAGCTACATTCAGTGGATAGAATATTAGACCTGGAATCAGGAAGACCCTCCCCCCAGTTCAAATCCAGCCTCAGATAATAAGTATGTGACCCTGGGAAAAACACTTAATTTGTTTGTCTTAATCTACTGATCAAGAAATAGCAAACAACTCCAATACCTTTGCTCCCAAAACTCACAGATAGTATTGGTAAGCTATGGTCTATGGGGTCACAAAGAATTGGATACAACTGAATAACTGAACAATATATATATATTACAGACAAATACAAATATGTATATTGATATACATATATAAGATATATTTCTATATATTTATACATCAAAATATCTGTATATATATAGGTATCAATATCTATATGCAATTTATAGGTATTTATATATAATCAACTCTTTTATCAGTATTCATAAAAACAGAAATACAATCAAGAGAAATTCATAAATAATTCAAAAACACCATTCTGGTCAATAGCTTTCATTTTCCTCCTTCAACTTTAGTAACCACTTAATAATTCAATTTGAAGTGTCTTAAGTTGATAGACTTAGAGTTTCATTTTTACTTGGTGGATTTACTAACAAGCAGGGATATGTCTCCAAATGCTGGCAGTAGGAGGGGAAGAAACTGCAGGAAACCAAAATAATCCACAACCAGGAGAATCAGTCCCTGAAAAATTGAGATTGCCATATAATCAGCTCTCAATTTTATGCACTAATGGAGAGGAGCAGAAGTATGAATAATCCTGATATAATTACTTTGTGGTTTTGGAGAAAATGGAATGATTTTTAAATAGCATATTTACCTTATTTATGTTTGGGTTAGATAGATATTAAAATTCATTACAACTGCATTAAAATTAGTGTGTATCACCTGAGCTTATATGAAGAAAGCAAATTTATACTGAGGTGGTAAGAGGAAAGAAATTCTGGAATTTAAAAGTTTTCACTGATGATTTATGATGTGAATTTTCATTTGGAGAGAGGAAGCTACGTTTACCTTCACTTTCTGGAAGATTAAGATCTTGAAATCCTAGGAAGGCACAAGGGCACTAGCCAATAAGTCCAGTGACAATCATTCATTAAACTCTTAGGTGTTCAAATATGATCTAAGCATCAGGGATACAAGGACAGAAAGAAAAAAAAAACAAAATCCCTGCCCTCAAGGAACTTAAATTCTTTTTTTTTGGGGGGGCGGGTTGCAAGCCAAATGGGGTTAAATGGCTTGCCCA
This sequence comes from Macrotis lagotis, assembly GCF_037893015.1. Lineage (NCBI taxonomy): Eukaryota > Metazoa > Chordata > Mammalia > Peramelemorphia > Peramelidae > Macrotis > Macrotis lagotis. Next base: position 681,624,701 of record NC_133658.1, read on the forward strand.
AGGCCACACAGCTAGGTCAGTATGAAGTGTCTGAGAAGGGATTTGAACCCAGGTACTCCTGACTCCAGGGACAGTGTTCTATCCATTGTGCCACCTAGCTTCCCTGAGGAGCTTAAAGTTCTAATGAGATTGCAAATCAGAAGGAAAGAACCAATCTAATCAAGAAAATGTCTGCACCAAAGATAAAGGGTGATCTTGTGCAGCAAAGAAAAAGAGCGCAGACATCCAAGGTGCTTAGCCCTGTATCCTTGACCTTCCTGATGGATTGGCACTATAAGGGAGTCTGGCTTGCCACCTCACCCCTCTGGAAAGAAAACAATTACATTAGGGTTGATGTTGATGATTCTTACTTCCCAAGTGGTAAAATTTCCCAATGTCTTATTATCTCTCTTCAAAACCTTAAGAGTTTTTGTCTCACTCCCTTTTGTTATTTAGGTAAGCATCATCCTCTGGGAACCTCCTTCACAAAGTCACTTGGATTCTTCCCTTCTATTTAATTTCTTGGGCTGACATCTTAGTTCAAGTTCTCATCATTTCATACCTAAATTATCCTCTGCTTTTAAAATTCTCTTCTTCCAGTCCATACTGGTTCTGTATTTTAATTTTTTTCCATTAGCAAAAGAATGATTTTATCTCTCTCTCCCACCTTCCTTTTCTCTTAAGGGGGAAAAAAAATCCTTGTAACAAATATGCATGGTCAAGCAAAACAAATTCCTGCATTAGTATTGTCCAAAAATATATGCTTCATTCTGAATCCTGAGGTTATTATCTCTCTGAAATTGTGATTGACCATTGAATTGAAGAGTGTTTTGGTGGCTTTCAGTTCTTTTGACTTTACAATTTTTTATTGTACTTCAGTCTACACCAATTCATATTTTCCAGGGTTCTCTGAAATGATCTCTTTCATCATTTCTTATGATCCAATAGTATTTCATTTCATTCCTGTACTACAGTTTGTTGAGCCATTCCCCAAATGATGTATTTGCCTTTAGTTTCCTGTTCTTTGCCACCACAAAAAGTTTGCATTCATATTTTTGAATGTATGAGGTCTTTACTTTCTTTGATCTCTTGGGGTCTAGGCCAAGTAATGGTATTGTTTGATCACAGGTTAGGCAAAAGTTAGCAATTTGTGGTACTTAACTCCAAATCACTTTATTGAATGGTTGGACTAATTCACAATTCTACCAAAAGTGCATTGACCAAATTTTCCTGAAGTCCCTCCAAAAATTTATCCTTTTCCTTTTTTGACAGTTTTGCTAATCTGATTAGTGTAAGATAGAAGCTCAAAGTTGCTTTAATGTGCATTTCTCTATCTATGATTTGTAACTTTTTTCATATTGCTATTGATATTTCAGATTTCTTACTTAAAAAGTTGCCCATCTATATCCTTTAAGCATTTATCAGTTCCTCCAATTCATTGTTCAAACAGCTATTGAGCAACATGGATTTTAATTTGTCACTCCCCGCTCAGAAACATACATCATTATCCTATGAAAAAAATAAGAATAGCAAAAGTAGCTCCAATTTATATGGCACTTTGAGGTTTACAGTATACTTTTCCTCATGATAACCCTATAAAAATAGATAGTTCTAAGAGTATTATCCTTATTTCATAGAGGAGAAACTTGAATTTCAGAGAGAATATATATCTTATTTGAGCATGCCTATAAATAGAAAGTGTCATATCTACCCCAGATCTTCCAAATGCTACTCTAGGACTATCTTGATTGTGTTATTTTGCCTGTTCTCAGTTTGGCATTCAAAGCTTTCATTTAGTTGACTATCATTAAACATTGAATCCTAACATGTATTTTTTCCTCTCCGGTGCTTTCCTATATAGAGAGCATGCTCATTCCACTCAAAATTTACATGATAGGAAAACTGAAAATGACACATATCTTTCCAGTTGTTATTGCTTGTGACAAAAAAAAATGGCTAGAAGTATTTGCAAAGTTCCTTGTGATGATAATATTTGTTCCCATGTGAATCAGAAGAAGTACTTAAGTCAATAAGTTTAATCTTTGGTAAAATTTCATGATATCTTCATACTCACCATAAATCTCCTGATTAGCCAGACTAAGTCAACAAATGGTCTCTATAATCTCAGTGAGGTCTTTACCAACCACCAGAATTTTATCACTTACTGGAAACTATGAAAAGATTATACTTGCATCTTTTTATTGTTCCACAGAGTAAGGAAGTTCATTCTCTTTAGAAAGTGAAATCGGGGGGGGGGGGGGGGGGGGGTCTAGGTGGGCAGTGGATACAGCACCAGCCCTGGAGTCAGGAGTACCTGAGTTCAAATCCAGCCTCAGATACTTAATAATTACCTAGCTGTGTGGCCTTGGACAAGTCACTTAACCCCACTGCCTTGCAAAAATCTTAAAAAAAAAATAAGTGAAATCACCAACCAGTGAAAAGCCTGAAATAAAATAGTCAGTGGCCCAGAGAACCATCTTTTCTTTCTCTGCTATATTAAATATTTTTGTTCAAGTACCTCTTGACACTGGTTTTGCTTTTGGTACTACTTCCAAATCTTTTAATTTCTCATTTCTTCCTGAATCATTTCTTTTTCCTATCTAGAGACTATTCTTTCTTTAAAAAAAAAAAGCTGGAATATAGTGACATTTCTCAAATCCTTTTCTTGTTCCTAACAAGTAGACAAAAGATAATTTGTACTCCTTACAAAACTGGTGACTACCTAAGGCAGGAAGGCAACTGTAACACACTGGAGAGAACAGAATATGGAAACCATAAGATGAGTTTTATAAATATATATATATATATATATACATATACATATACATATACATATACATATACATATACATATACATATATTCCACTGAATTTATAGTTTTCAGTCTCATGGTGTCTCACAGTCCTTATGGAGTAATGCATATTAGGATGCCCAGATCTCCTGACAAACTGTTCCACTGAGGGTAATCTGGATTCTGTGCCCCTCTAGAATCTGTATCCCTTAGCTACCAATTTACCCAAGAATAATTATCAGTTCTTTACTGCCATTCTCTCCTCTGTTTCCCTGATTTTTTTCCTTGATGATTTGCCATCATTTATGAGTTCTTTCCATTCCTCCCTAGTTATGCCTACCCCCAAGGGAAGGATGGTATTGTTATTCACAGTTGTTTGTTATCAACACTAATGATTTATGCTAAATAAAAAAATTTCTTCCATACTTATCCACATCATATACTCACTAAGAAGGCTCTGGCTTCTTTTAGTGTAGCTTCTATCTAATTTATTTATAGTTTGTGTCTCTTCCTAATGGCCCTTTCCTAGTAAATAGTTACAATTAATTTGACTAGAACACAAGTGTTTCAATATTCATGATTTTGGCAGCTACTGAGTAGGTTTTATGAATGTTTACTCTAGTATTTTTCTTTTTTAGCTTACCAGACTCTATACTCAGTGCAAAAACAGATAAAAAGGGTGTCCAGAACTGAATAGAAATAGATTAGATTTTGTACCCACAAAGTTTGTTACATGACAGTTTGCTATAAGAATCTTTCCATAATGAAAGGAATAACCAGGAAAGTTTATTCTCTTGTTCAGGGTTCTAAGATAGGACAATGCTGTACATGTCTGATTGGTATCAGTTCTGGTGACTATTGGAGCCTCAAAAATGTTCAGAGATATTTCCTCCAGAATAGAATATGTATGGTTTAGCTCCATTTGCCTTCTGTAAAATAGCAATTTATTTTGTTTTATGTACTTCTTAAGGGCCCAAACCCCTTAATCCATGGACAATGCCGCCTTTAAATTTTGCTTAGCCTGGTACATTATTTTACAATTTCTAGTGAAAGAAATGGTCTTACGCGTTAGAAGACATTACAGGAGAAGGACCATTAAAAAGTGAATCAATTCATTGAATTCAAGGACAGATAGGCCTACATTACAAAAATTTGGATTGCTTGCTTCCAGTAATAGCAAGGCATTTCTTACTTAGTAAAACTCAAAGTTCATTACAAACATTATTTTCCCTGGCATTTCACTGCACTTGTTATGATTCTCTTTCTTTTATACATGAAGAAACTGAGAATAAAGAAATTGAGTGATTTGATACAAAGCCACAGAGCCATTCAGTCTTAAGTAGAACTTAGAATCCCTAACAAAATATGCTGCCTTTTTCTCCAAGCTTACTTAGAAATAAATCTTTCCTATTGAAGGAACCTTTTAAAGGCTTCTCACCTATTTTCTCTTCTCCTCCTTTTCCCATCTACAGTATTGATTTCCATGTTTTTGTTTTTACTTTTTAAAAAAATCTCATTTTATAATAGCTGGTAAGAAAAGAACAAAAAGTCAGTTTCTTATATTTATTAAAAGTCCTTGTTAGAGAAATTCTTACTTCTCTTTAACCATAAAACCAAAGCTTTGCCCAGTTTAAGCATACTCTATTTGTTATAGGTAATGGCCATTAAGAGCTGCTCTCCAGTAGCACTGACAACTCAATACTTTTGTTCTTCAAAACAAAACAAAACATTTATTAATTGAACAAACACGTATTTAAAAGTGACTGTGTTTTTAAAATGCACTTTGCTAGAGACTATAAATGTTGTGGAGATGAGAAGGTAAAGGATTTTACAATCTGGTTAGAGGAGATAAGATATATATATATTCCATGAGGTTTTTGACCTTTTGTTTCTCCAGATGCATTTTATCATTTTTATAGCTCTAAAAAATGAACCCTTTGCTAGCTTGATTGGTCTAAACCTGAATAAGAAAATCAACTGAAATATTTTTTAAAATATTGATATGGTCCAAGCATAAACAATGTCTCTGAAAAGTTGTCTGTCACTTTCTTTAAAGTGCATTTTGTAGTTTTGGTTATAAGGTTCTTGTGTGTGTATCATGTCTAGTGGATTCTCAAATATTTATATAAGCTGTTGCTATTTTGAATGGATTCATGAACTGATGTAGGAAGCATAGCCCTGAAGGACTATATGAAAACCTCATGAGTATTAGTAAGTCCTCTATGGACTGGACCTAAGAGTTACCCAGTAGTAGGAATTGAAACAGTAGCCCAGAGGAAGCATAATATCATGCATATATTCGAGGACATATACAGCTGTGTACACACACACACACACACACACACACACACACAGACACACACCCCTTTTATTTATTAATGCAAGTGGTTAAACTTGACCTTCAAAGTAGAAAATAACATTTATCAAATTTTAGTAGATTCTGAGGATTGCTACAATGCTGTTATAGGATATTGGAGCTAGAAGGAAACTTTTGAGACTACTGTAATCCAACTCCTTTGGTCAAAAGTAAGGAAACCCAGACCCAGACAGGGGAAGTGATTTGTTCAGAGTTGAAAACTAGTCAACTGAAAACATTCTACTATGGAAGAAAAATATTTATTAGGTTCATGAAGAACCAACCTTGATTACAGGTATATTAACTGCTCCCAAAATATGACCTGATTTTGATTCTTGCTATGTTATGGTTTCCTATATAATATGAAAATATAAATATAATATATATAATATATATAAATATAAAAAAGGTATGGAAATTCAGAAATTGTGTTCCTGATAAACAGTATTGAATTTACCCAGAAGAACTAATAAACAAATAAATAGTTCATTCATACCAACATATTTGTTAAAGCTGGTATGTTATATTTTGATCTTTAAAGTAAAACCAAACATTAATGGAAAAGAAATGACTGCCTCAACAAATTCAAACACATATTATTCATCTTATTACAAAATGTCTCTCACATCCTACCAATTATACCACATCACCCCATCCTATTCCTATTAGCCATAAGCATGTAAAATTCACATGACATTTGAGTTCAGTGATGTGGCAGTTTTTTTGTGCATTTTCCTTTTAAGGTTTAGTTTTGTCCTAAATTTTATCCTTTGTTGCTTAATTAACCATTATGAGTCATGAAATACCACATTTATATCACCTTTTTTGACCCCTAAGAAAATTTAAAATAAATTATTTAAAATTATTTTAACTTCCTGATTTTTTTCTTCTCTTTTTAAAAATTAGGATGCCAGTACTAATATTTTAAGAGTGTAAAAAATTGCCAAAACATATAATTATATAATTTTTTCTCCCTATATACATACAGGAGACCCTAATTAATTTTTTTTTTTTTAGTTTTTTGCAAGGCAATGGGGTTAAGTGGCTTGCCCAAGGTCACACAGCTAGGTAATTATTAAGTGTCTGAGGTCAGATTTGAACTCAGGTACTCCTGACTCCAAGGCTGGTGCTCTATCCACTGCCCTAGCCCACCCATCCGAATTAATTTTTCATTGTTCTTCTCTACTATATGCATTAGCTAATGCTAAATTTAGTACAAAATCTTTTGTATTCAAAAACAGACAAAATGAACAAAAAATAAAGCTAAAACATCTCCTTGAAATATAACTGTATCTTGAGTTTTCATTGTCAGCTTTCCTAATCTAGTTGTGGTTCTAACTTAAGGGGAGAATTTATAGTATGTTCCTATATTGGACAGATTTTATGTCAAGATGCCTATTGTTGAAAATTAGATGTGCTCTCTTGTGCAAAGCCCGGTATATGAAAACCTAAGTCTACTACAAAAAGAATAAATAATCTGGGAACATTGAGTCACTTTTTTGTCATTTTGTTGATCTGAACCTTCCTGCTTCTCTGTCCCCAACCTCCAATTGTGCATAGCTTTTAATCAAAATAAAAAGAACAATAATACAAACATCAAGATAGGTTTATAGATAATCAAAAGTGAGCATCCAAGAATTTGTCCAGCTGAGATTCAATGGTATATAAATTTAATGAGTTAGTCTTAAGCTATGTCTCTCCAGATACAGATATGATTCTCTTAGCTGGAACATTCTTGACTCCCAAAAGAGGATAGTGCCTACTTCTAACCCCAAATTCCTCTTCCCCATTGCTAGTTTGGGGATTGGTCCAGATTTAACTTTGAAAAACTTAACAAAATAATCCATCATAGGATTATTTAAATGATGCTACTTCTAGTATTTGATTTATGAAAATTCAATTGACAAATCTTGAGAAATCTTTTGACAGTTTAAAGCAATGTAGAGAGAAAAACAATTGACCTAAATAAAGCCTATATAATTTTAATACACATTTCTTCTTCTAGAAGCTCTTTATAGCTTTGTGTATTGAAAGATGGCCCTACATTTACTTAGCAACTGCCCTAGGTAACAAAAGAAAGATAACTTTCATTCTGAGGGCCAGTAATGCTTTCTTTATTCTATTACTTTCAGCCTCAGCCTGACTTGGACCCTCCTGGTAGTCAGACTCCTCCCATCTACCATATTTTCCCATGTATAAGATACAACCCTTTTTTGAAAAATTTGGGGTCTAAAAACTGGGAGCATCTTATCCAGAGGCTGTAGGTTTTTTTACTTGAATTTCCTGCTTTTTTGCATTTGTTGTCTTTACGATCCTGTTTCACATTTGTTAATGGTATATTATGTAGCGTTTTACCATGTTCTGCCCAGAAATGGCTCAGAAAAGATTTTGCCCAGTGCTCAATCAAGTTTAAACTGATCCAATTTGCAAAAGTGAATGAACATTGTGCTTCTGGACCTCAATTTGGTCCTCTTCCAACTGAGAAAGCCATCCGAGGACTGACTACAGGAAGAAGAAACCCTCCTGAAAAAGGCCCCAGCAGAAGACCATGAGAGGCAAGTAACAAAATGGCCTGAGTTAGAGATGGGGTTGAAAAGATGAATTGAAGAACAAAGGGCAAGTGGAATTCCTGTGCCTACAAAGATGGCTCATCAGAAGGCCAGCAGAATTGCTGATGAAGAAGAAGTGACACTGCTTTCAAAGGAGGACACAACTGGTGCTTCAGGTTCATGAAACAGAATGGATTAAGCATGTGTCCATGTACCAGACTTACCCAAAAGATGCCTGAAAGCTATGAGGAGAAGGTCCTTGAATTACATGATGAATAAAACTTGAGTTCAGTAACTTTATGAAATACAATTTTTTCAGATTTCAGGCCCCCAAATTAAGGTGATCTTATACATGGAGAAATGTGGTAACTGGAGCCTGGGTCACAAGTGACAAATGAGGGGGAGCGGGGTGCTGGCTGGACCCAATTCAAAAGCTCTGAGCTTCAGCAGCTGATATCTCTGCAACAGAGCTGTCAGTGGGAGAGCAGACCAGTGGCCTCTAGGTCAGCCCTCTGTCACCAGAAAAGTCAGGAGAGGTCCCATTTGAAAAAGGAAAAAAAAAAAAGATAAAAGCTAATATGTGGGGTTCATATTTGTCCTCTGTTCACTAGATTTTAACTCTGAGTAGTTACCAATCACCTCCCAGAAGGGGCGAAAAGGCAATTCTGGGAATTTGGAATTAGTTCTTCAGAACCAATTCTTCCAAATGCTTGAAGGTGGATTATTTTGAATTTTTATCTAACTCTCCATGACCCCTTTTGGAATTTTCTTGGCAAAGATACTGGTGTGCTTTGCTGTTTCCTTCTCTTCCCATCTTATAGATGAGGAAACTGAGAGAAATTGGAGTGTCTGGGGACAGATTTGAACTCGAGTCTTCCTGACTCCAGGCCTGGCATTCTATCCCTTGTACCACCTAGAGGGAGGTCTCTGTCCTCACATTTGATCCCATTAAATAGATGATTCTTTGGGGGATTTTTAAGAAGTACTCTTCAACTATGCATACTGTTTCAGCCATCAGAAAGTGACCTAGAGAATCCAACTAATTTCATACTGCTATTAAAGGTGGTGTGAAGTTGTATTTAGACATTCCTTCAGATTTTCCCACAACTATTTGGCTATTGGGTGCAAGGAAGCTTTTCTGATATCTTACATTGAACTTTTAAGTGTTTTCATTTGGAAGTTGCTATGCCATTCATATAAAAAAGATTGTATGCCATCTCTATATGAGAGAAAAGAGACCCTAGATAGAACATATTTCATGGTTGTTTGTTTTTGTCTTGTATTTTAAAGCAAGGCAGGCTTAGGCAACTAGTTTATAGGAGCAATTCAGTGTACAATATGAGCCGATGCGATTGGGAAAGGGCTTAAAAGAGATTGGATCCAGAAAGATTATTCAAGCTTAGAATATTTACAAGATAAGGCAAGAATCATTTCCTATTGTGTTCTTCACTCTTCTCTTTCACAGCAAATTCTAGTCCTTGACTGATTGATACCTGACTTCTCTATAACTGTAGCAATCATTTATGTAAATAGCTAATCTACTTAGGCAGAAAAGAAAAAAGTAGAAGCTCTAGTATGCCATTATTGACAGATTAATAGCCAAAAATTTTTTTAAAGAACCTTATGAGTCAGTCAGAACAATGACATTTATTAAGCCCCTACTTTGGTGTACTTTGTTTTTGTCTTTGACTGTTCCTAGCCAAGAGCTGGGAATACAAAGAAAGGCAGAAGACCTGGGAATACAAAGAAGGGCAGAAGACAGTTCCTTGCTCACAGTCTAATGGGGGAAGACAGTATGAATGAACATAAAGGTGTGTGTGTGTGTGTGTGTGTGTGTGTGTGTGTGTGTGTGTGTGTGTGAATATACTATCTAGGTTTAAAACTATCTGGTTTTATGTCTGTGGTTTCAGCCATGTAAGTATAAACAAAAAATGTGCATTTTTACATATATACACATTCAATAATTTAAAACAAATGTGACAATGACTGAGGTAAAAAGGACAGACTTCATTTTTATACTGGAAAATAATCATTAAAACTTTCAAGAAATTCTTGATCTGGAAAGGGTTGTGTCCTCCCTTCAAAGAAGGACTTTTCTAGACTTTTCTTAGAAGGTAGTAATAACTAGCAACCCTCTAAGCTACAACTGAGAAGAAAAGTTGTCTTAAAGAATCATTCTGATCCTTCCAAGACTTGTCAAACACGATGGCTACTACCTACTTCTGGGGATTCATATGAGTACAAATGAAAAATGTCTATCTATTGCCTTCATTTCTTCTTCTCTCACTCTCTTCTGAATCTTCTACATGAGATTTTCCCCTCACTCATCTCATGTCATACTCTCAAAAATCACCCAACATCTTTTTGTGCATAACACTATATCTACATATTGGTTCCCCCAGCTAGACTGTAAGTTTCTTGAAGATAGAGTTCATTTTCTCACCATTTTCTCACCAGGCAAAGAGCCTGGAATATTGTGGACATTTAATAAAAGCTATTTATTCACTTCTTGTTTGAGGGAGCTAGAAAACATTGCTAAGATTTCAAAAGCTTTGGGCAAGAAACTCTAGAACTAAGGAATACTCTTTTTTATCACTACTTCAAGTTGGAGACAAGTATTTCAGGTGAGAGAGAGGAAGATTTTCAAAATGAATAATTTAGAAGGTAGTGTCTGATAAGTGGATGTGTATCTGCATCTTTTTAATTTTATTTTTAATTTTCCAATTATATCTGACGATAGTTTTCAGTATTCATTTTTGTAAGATTTTTGAATTCCACATTTTTCCCTCTCCCTTCCCGTAAGAGAGAAGTATTCTGATATAGGTTAGACATGTAAAATCATGTTAAAAATATTTCTATATTAGCCATGTTGAGAAAGATGAATTAACAAAAAGGGAAAAATATAAGAAAAACATATAATAAATTTTAAAAAGTGAAAATAGTATGCCTTGGTCTGCATTCAGGCTCTGTAGTTCTTTCTATGAATGTGAATGGAATTTTCTATCACAAGTCTTTTAGAATTGTCTTTGATCACTGTTTTGCTGAGAAGAGCTAAATCTATCACAATTGATTACCATATAACGTTGTTAAGAGAGGTATACAATGATTAGGTTCTGCTGATTTCACTCAGCATCAATTCATCTAAGTCTTTCCAGGTTTTTCTCAAGTCCACCTGCTCATGATTTCTTACAGAATAATAATATTCTGTCACATTCATATGCTAAAATTTGTTTAGCTATTCCCCAACTGATGGTCTGCATCTTTTTTAAAGTTAATATTATGTATGTATATACATACATACTATTTTTACTATCCTTTCTTCAACAGAACAATAACAAAAAACTTATTCTGCATCATATCTTCTTTTATTTTTTGGCATGGCAATGGGGTTAAGTGACTTACCCAAGGTCACATAGCTAAGTAAGTATTAAGTGTCTAAGGCTGAATTTAAACTCAGGTCTTCCTGATTCCAGAGTCCATGCTCTATCCACTATACCACCTAGCTGCCCCCTGCATCTTATCCTAAAATAATAGACATTATAGACTCTACGAGAGTACTGAAGCTTACCTAACTAGAAATGGCAAAAATATATTTGCCTTATGCTGTATGAATATAAATTTTTAATTTTTCATATTATTTTATTCAGACCAACTTCCCTCCCCATGTGCTATTTTATTCTTCTCTGGATACCTATTGAATATGGAAGAGAAAAGAGGCCTAAAATAAGTATAGTGTTTTTGCTGTCACCATGGAAATGGATGTTAGTCAGTTTTCATGAGTAAAATCCCAGTACATCAACTTGTTTATGAACTTGAGAGCCTCTCTAGTCAACCTCTGAATGAGATTTTCATGAGATATTGGCTCTGGACAACCTCATGGCTCTTCATCCAGATGCAATTTAAAGGTTGGAAAAAATGAAGGAGGCAGGTTAAGAGTCCAATTATAGCGACTGCTATTAGAAGACAGGAAAAGAACCAAGGCAATTGAGAGCCTCCAGAGTGACGACTATGCCAGCAATTTGCAGGGGAATGAAAATGAACTTATGAATGGCTGTGGCAAACACCTTCCCTGATCCTGGCTTGTAATCTCTTCAGTTGGTCACTGGCCGTCCATACAAGTGGTCAAAACTGTGATTTAAAGGAAGGTAACAGAAGTCCTCCCTGCTGTTACAGTTTATCCCAAGGTGTGACTTTCCTATCAGAGTTGTCTTGTTTCTTCAAATACTTGACAAAAGTGATTGCATTTGTAGGCTTTCCACCTGAAGAAGCTGAAAATAGGAATGCTCCGACCTTCAAGTGTGAAGCCATCACTGATCAGACAGGGTAACAGCTGGTCAGGAAAGTTGTTCTTCTGTGCAATAGAGAAGCAAGTAAACACAGAGTGAATTTCACTTCCTCTTTGGCTATCCTGTTACTACTAAGAGTTCTTAGTGTTGTGTTTCTATAATATCCAGGATCTCCGCTTCTGTAAGGTTAGGTTTTGTGTCACTGTTGTTGATTTTGTTTTTGTCCTTTGTTCTCATAGACCATGGCATTGACATGCAAGTGGGGTGGCTTTAAGTAAGAGAGGGCTGTGCAAAGTCACCAGCCTCACTTTTTCCTCTGTATCCATCAGAGTCTAGTGGTCAGGTGTGGATCAAAACAACTGGAGATGGCCCTGGATGCTACAACATCAGAAGTAAAAGCATCTTCGCCTTCCTTCCTTTTTGTCCTGTCACTCTTCACTTTTTAAAGTCAAGCAATTGATTTCATAAGCCAAATCTCCATAACACCTAAAATTTCTCAAGTGACTCTTTACTGTGCACACAAGTTTTCTCTCTCCCATCCTCATGTAGGATCAGAAGATGAAGAGAATTTTTTTTTTCAAATACACTCATCTACCTGACGATTGCCTCCTAGTAAAAGGGAGAATCAGATTACAGCCAAAGTCCTAATAAAGAACTCTTCTTGTGGGTCCACTTGAGAGGAGCTTCTTGTTAGATTTTGTTTTCAAGGTAGTGGGTTTAAGTGGCTTGCCCAAGGCCACACGGCTAGGTAATTATTAAGTGTCTGAGGTCGGATTTGAACCTAGGTACTCCTGACTCCAGGGCCGGTGCTTTATCCACTATGCCACCTAGCTGCCCTGAGGAGCTGCTTGTTAAGAATATAGAGTAAAAGACTTGGATCTCTTCATATAACTTCATGTAACTTCTATAACTGTGGCATTTAAAAACGTTTGAGAGACACAGTTTCTGGATAATTTAATCATTTTATTAATTAGGGCTTATTAATAAGAATGTTCATTTGGACTTTCTTTTTGAGCAAAGAACTATGAACATAATTTAAAAGGTTGGAAACTGAAAAAGAAAGAGAAAAGCAAGCTACCAGCACAAATCCAAGAGACTAGGGTAGAGAGAAGTTTCCACATAGAAAGAAGAGAGATAGCAATACCAGAAATTCATAGGAGATAAAAATCCAAGAATGAAAGCAGCAATAAAAACTTATGACTTCAGATATTGCCTGTAGTTTACTCACACATCTACATCTTCACACACACATCCAATAGAGATTTCCCCAAAAAAGTATAGTGAATAGAGTCTTTATATGCTTGAGAATTGATTTTGATAGCTAGCAAGCACTCTAGAATATATGAATAAAGAGATGCTATTGGCCCATCTAGAAAAAACATGAAGAGATAGTGTCACTTCATCACAAATAGATCATCCCAGACTAATCACGTTTTTTAGCACTTAAATGTGAGTTCTCTTGTATTTTTCTCTTAATTATTTCATATGCAATGAAATCTTGCTACTTTAATATCCATCCAGTGGGTCCAATCTAATATAAGGACTTATCAACAGATTCGTCATAACAGGAGTCCTTAACTGTTTTGTGTTAAATCATTTAACCTTCTATCAGTCTAATGAAGCATCTGGATCCCTTTAAGAAGAATATATGTGTGTGTGTGTATATATATATATATATATATATATATATATTAAAAACCATGAGGAATTATTAAATTTTAGTGAAAGATTAATGAAAATAAAAATTAAAAATTATAACAAGAAAATGCCAAAATTCAGTGAGAGGTAATGATGAAGGTCTGAACAAGAACTTTGCTTTAGGGTTGGAAGGGAAGATACAGCACTTATTAGAGATTCATGATGGAAGACTGAAAGTTTTGTCAACCTCTTGTATGTGAGGAGACAATGGAGCTTAAAGAGTCCAATGTGATTATCCTGCTCAGATCACATCAGCAAAGCTTTTAAAATATATAAATAAAAAGGATTGAATTAAACAACATTTACCTTTTTCAATTTCATGTGGTTGCAAGATTATCAGGTCAGGATTCCAAAGGAATAAAAGGCTGGCTATGAAGACAATGAAGAGAGTAATGGTACAAAGATAGTTTTAGACATTGCGAATGTCATTTAATCATATAAAGAAACAGTATAGAGAAATGGCAAAAGTTGACATATCTGCCCATATCTGATAGTCTTTAGATACTATCAGATGGTTAGAACTTTTAACTAGGAAATACATATACATATATAACATATACATATGAATAGATAAGCATATAAATATTCAAAATACAAATTTATATTTATATTTATTTTATACAAATTTCATGACAACCCAGATCATCTCCTTAATTATATCTCATCAAAAGACAGAGACTTGGGGCAGCTAGGTGGCATAGTGGATAAAGCACCTGCCCTGAAGTCAGGAGTACCTGGGTTCAAATCCGGTCTCAGACACTTAATAATTACCTAGCTGTGTGGCCTTGGGTAAACCACTTAACCCCATTTTCCTTACAAAAAAACAAAAAACAAAAAAAAAAAGACAGAGACTTGGGAATAGCCATACCTAGAATGCAGATAAATGGAGTAAGATGTTCTTTCTATTATGAAAACATTGTTTATTTGGCAAAAAAGATTAACATAAAAACTTTGAGCAGTGAGTCCCCACTACTTCCCCTGAATGGTTGTTTAAAGATCACTGACAACAAAGATTGAAATGAGAAAAAAATCTAAACTGAAAATTCAAGGAACCATTATTAATTTAAAATTAGAAATAAATTGAAATATATTTGAAATTAAATATAAGTAGATTTGAAAATATTCTTTGATTTATGATGGTTATATTTATATCCGTACATCCATATAAGGAGTACAAAGAACCCTGGATTCAGGACCAAAAGAATTAAATTTGAAGCTTGGTTCTGCCCCTTACTATGTTTATCTTCAGCAAATCACTCAATCTTGATAAACCTGTTTCCTTAAACATAGAATAAGGATAATAAAGAAACAATCCAGGGGCAGCTAGGTGGCATAGTGGATAGAGCACTGGCCCTGGAGTCAGGAGTACCTGAGTTCAAATCCGACCTCAGACACTTAATAATTACCTAGCTGTGTAGCCTTGGGCAAGCCACTTAACCCCATTGCCTTGCAAAAAAAAAAAAAACTAAAAAAAATGTATATGGGGCAGCTAGGTGGCATAGTGGATAAAGCACCGGCCTTGGAGTCAGGAGTACCTGGGTTCAAATCCGGTCTCAGACACTTAATAATTACCTAGCTGTGTGGCCTTGGGCAAGCCACTTAACCCCATTTGCCTTGCAAAAACCTAAAAAACAACAACAACAAAAGAAACAATCCACATGGTTTTTATAAGAACAAGTAAGATGATGCATTTCTATCATTGAACAAAGTATTAGGAAGACATCTGCTGAAAATGCTAGAAGAAAAATATCCCCAAGTCACTATCTTCCCTTCTCACTGGGTACTAGGCAAAAATAGGGGAAAGAACTTCAACCTTCATTTTTTCACATGTTTATATTAATAAAACAATTAAAACTATTTTTAAAATATTTTAACTATAGCTATTAGTGTGGCACTAATTGCAATACAATTATTAATAGACTGTTGTTACTATGATATTATTGCTAGAATTGAAGGAATATAATACTTAATAATATAGTTCAGTTACACAATGTGGATAGCCTAGAAGTCTTATATTATTTCTTTGGGAAAATATATTGTGAGTTGCATTAGACTGAATATTATATTTTTATGTAAACAAGGCCAATATGTAGCCAGGGATAAGGGCTCTTCTTGACCTCCTCTCCCAGTCCTCCTCTGCCCCCACCCCCAGTTTGGAGTATCCACAGGAAGGCAGACCCTATTCTCTTCTTTCTAAAGAGAGATTTTAATGTCTGCCAGGAATGGAAGTAGGAGGTTAGGACTAGAGACCACTCTGCTATCTCAAATAGAGAGGTTATGGGGCTAGAATTATAACTATCTACTTCCTTAATTACTGTTTGTCTAGACTGTGAAGGATATGATAAAGTTCAATCTTACTTCTGATCACTTTGTTTCATTATTGGGGGGATAGAGAACCCCAATCTTGATTTCTTGGCTTTGACCTCTTTTAGACCTAACACCAGTTTTTCATTACATATAGCAAAGAAACCCATTTATTCATATCATAGCTAAACAGTAATCAGAAGATATACACAGGAAGATATATGCCAAAATTTCAGAGTGAAGTTCTCCCATCAACTCAAGCAAGAGAGAAAGTTCTGGATCTTACCTAAGGGGAACGTAATGTCTCTGGTGTTAACAAACTGGAGATAGGTACATGATGGAGACTACTGGTTTTTCTCATAGATTTTTTTTTTCCTTCAGCAACCTGAAGTGGAGAATGACTGCTTCCATCTTTCCTTTCAAAGCAGAAAACCAAAAGGACTTTCCCAAAGAAGATAGAACATGGGAGTTTTCCTCCTCTTGACAACTCTGCTCCAACTATCACACATCTCCATCAATAAAGAGAGAGAGAGAGAGAGAGAGAGAGAGAGAGAGAGAGAGAGAGAGAGAGAGAGAGTCACATACCCATGGACCTTGGGGCAAGGACTGAACTTAGTTTTCCTTTCTTTTAATATTTCCCTGTTAAGTAGTATCATAGTGAGAGAATCTTGCTTTTTGTACAACTTCTCTCTTTTTGCCCTAAAATGAGTAATTCTTAAGGACTCTTCAGAAATGATTTCCCTTGTGCAATGTGTTCCTATGAGAACATTTAAAGAGGTAGAGCATAGAAGCAAAGTAATGTTGTGAGAGAATGGAGACAACCTTCCCTTTCTCTACTATATCATATGTTGAATCTTTATCTTTTATTTTTTTCCTTCAACTGCTCTTCCTTCATTTGTGTTTTTAATAACAGTGCACCATGATAGCTTTCTACTGACCTTAAAGTTTTCATTCTTAAATGCATTTCTCAAATATCCTTTTTTTCCACATACAAATGGCAGATTGATTGCTTAGATGGTATATGATTGAATATGTGTGGCTTTAATTTTCTTGTACATTAAATGCTATGGTATATAGTATACAGAGTACTTTAAGTAAAATTCTTCAACTTGCCATGAACCTCTTTGACCTTAAGTTTCTTTCTTCTTAGTCTCATAAGCAGAGCAAGTAGATATGGGACAGGGAACAAAAGGAGGAATACACTAGAATAGAAGGATATGGAACTTGTTTTTTCTCTTCCTTGGGGTGCTTGAAAAGAAGACTAAAAAAATGAAGGAAAGGGTAGGGGGAATGGATAGCACATTTCCATTCTGAAATAGACAAAGAATAGTTGAACACACCAGCAGTTGAGTGTAGAAATTCAAATAGAAAATGAGCCGATGGAGGACGCAAACTTCCTAATCTTAAAGAGAGAATTAAAAGTGGAGATAATAGAACTAGAATCTAAGGGGATGTATTATATTGCCTAAGACATTTAGGGAATGTCTGAACAAATTATGACATATAAATGAAATTAAATACTACCACTGCATAAGAAATGAGTCAACTTTAGAAAATCATGAGTTAGTATGAGCCAAAGCAGTGAAGTGAGTAGAAACTGATCAAATCAATGGCCAATTATGTCTTCAGAGGACCTGTGATGAAACATATTACCCAGTTTCTGATGGAGTTAGTGGATATTTGGTTTTAAAAAAGATATATATTTTTTCAGTTAACTACTCTATGGGTACATTTTGTTTGATTTTACTTATTTGTTATGGGTTAGTTTTTGTTTGTTTTGGTGCTTCCTTCTCCCCCTTTTTTTCATTTTTAGCTAAGAAGGACATTTAGGGGTTTAGCAAGTGACATCGAAAGACCCCAGGATTATTGAAAACATTTTTGAAAATGTACAGAATAGAGCAGAAGAATATCTATAAGGAAGCATTGTTAATCAGGAATGTTTTGAAAGTAATGTGTAAAGTATATTATATATTTGTCTTATATCAGGAATTATAAAATTAAGATTCATGATTTCATAAAAAACTCTTATGGTCTGATGTTTGTAGAAATGCTCTTTTCATTGATGTTTAAATTCATTATACAATTTTTAAAACTTATAATGTTAATATAGAATGTCTCAATTTCCTTCAGATTCCTAAAATTATTCATAAATTAATCAAACTTATTTAGGCCAGACAGAGAAACCCTCATGCAAGAGCTACTTTATATAACAAGCATGTTGACTGCTCTATCTCATTAATCACTACAGGCTTACCTGTCCTTGAAAGTGACCCAGTGAAACCAGACAGAAACATACTGCCAGATCTCTGAATTTGTGTTGGTGGAATGAATTCTCTTTGGCATGCCAATGCCCTGGTAGTTCATTTGAGTTATTATTGGCCCTGACTGGCACACAAGCAAGAGGGCCATGCCAAAGGTACAAGATCCTTTCTGACATTTGGAAGCATTAGTCACTTCATGTCTTTTTCCTTCAATGAAATCTCCACTGAGCCAGCTCATCAGTATCAATGAAATACAGCTCCTACCATAAGTAAAGTGATAGTCTATTTATTAGTTCAGCTGACATTTGAGTGTGTAAATACAAAGATTGCACAGTATCCATGTTCTGATTATGTGGGCAGATGCCACTATGTAAGGAGTAAAATTGGTTATGAATTCATGAGTGTGAATAATTTATCATCATCCTTACTTACTGTTTTGAGAAGTAAAGAAAAATTCTTCAGTTAGCTTAATATGCCATAAAGATCACTGGACTTGCAATCAGAAGGTTTGAACTTGAACCATGATTCTATTACTTCCTAACCTATGTGACCTTGGCAAGTACTTGTTAAAAATAATTCTCGGGGGCAGCTAGGTGGCATAGTGGATAAAGCACAAGCCTTGGAGTCAGTAGTACCTGGGTTCAAATCCAGCCTCAGACACTTAATAATTACCTAGCTGTGTGGCCTTGGGCAAGCCACTTAACCCCTTTTGCCTTGCAAAAACCTTAAAAAAAAAATAAATAATTCTCATTGAAATGGCCTTTTTTTGTGGGGGTGGGAGTGGGTGGATCACTTGACCTGTGATTTCATTGGCATAGGGAACTTCCAGTAATTTGATTCATCAATAAAAATGGCAATCACTTTGCAACTTTTGGTCCTAGAGAACTACCTGTGGTGCCAAAAGGTTGAGTGATTTGACCCAGCTTGTCACATATTGGGTTTGTTTTAGAGATGGAACTTGAAACTAGGTCTCCCTTACTGAAATTTTCTCTCTACTATACCCCAATGCCTGTCTTTAGGAATAATAATACTTGTATTACCTGATTATGAAAGTCAAATGAGAAGAGTGATATACCAAGCATTTTTGTGAACCTAATTAAACATAATCTGCTAGTATACTTATTATTCATGAATATTGGTTTTCAATAAGAAATAATACCTGTGGGAGAGTGGATAAAAGAGGACATGCCTTGGAGTCCAGAAGGTTTACATTTATGTTCTTTCTTTTGACCCATTTTGGCTCTGTGACACCAAGGAAGTTCTTTGATCAAGGCAACTATTTAAGGATATAAGTTGCAAAGTTCCTGACCTTCATTTGAAGGGATCTTCAAAACCTTTTTTTTTCTTTCTGATCACATCAAGGCAGAGACCAAAACAAAAGCAAAGTATCCCTCAAAACAATTAATTTCAATCATTTTGAGTATAAAATTTATTTGAATAAATTATTTATTTAATAAACTATTTAGGTAAGTCAGCTGAAATTTTTTAAAGCTATTTATTTGCCTAACGACTGAGATAATATCTAACCCTCAAAATCTCAACTCTTAGAATTCTACCATGTTAAAACAGATTTAAGTTAAATTCATAAAAAGTGGATTGCTTTAAAATTAAAATCTCTCTCGTTTGCCTTTTTTGACAACAATAATACTATAGCAGAACCCTGAAAAATACTTAGAAAATGGCATGCAAAAAAACAAGTGTCAGTCTTTTATGTTCTATTTGGTTGGGTGTCGTCAGTAGGTAAGCTGCCCTCCCTCTGGAATCAAGTTGCAAACACAATCCTCCATAGTAATTAGAGCTAAGCACCAATTACAGTACGTCTGATTTGTTCAGACTTAGAGCCTGCCAGTCGGCTGTTTCCTAGCACCACATATCACAGGAGCACCAGGTTGAAATGATGGAATTATTTATCTCTAAATGCAATAATACCTCATAGCCTGTTGGAATACAGAAGTGACTGGGCTGTAAACTTTAAAACTAAGGTAAGCATTGCTGTTTGACCAGTATTTACACCTCAGGGATTTTTCTTTTCCATGAAGTAAGAAGGCATGGAGAGAGAAAACTGAAAATTAATTTATAGAGAAGTGAAAAGATTTAAAACTAAAATAAAAACTGGATTTGTTGATTTTCCCTCCCTCCCTCCCCCATCTAAAAATGTTTCCTATTCTTCCCCACCCCCAAGCTTTTATAAAACTGCAATGTAAATACTAAGTCAGGTTTTGCAGATTTTCTTTGTAAGCTGAAAGTGTCACCAATTTCTCAAATTTCTTTTGTTCTTTACATTATCATAGTTTGTTGTGTTTCTTTAAGTTTGTAGAATATTGAACTGCCACAAATTAGTCAGTGGGCTAAAATGGTATATTTGTACAGTGAAGACTCACTTGATGTAGTTCTTGCTTCCCTATCCCTTATAAAAAAAATGATTCAAGTCACAGATGTGTATATGCATATTGATCAGACTTAGAAAAATTCCAAGGTCAGATTGATAGACTGATTGTTATACTATGATATATGGACACTGAGCGGCATGAATGATTTATACTCTTGTCCTTTGATTGTGGTAATAGGCAGCATTCTTAAAAGCCAACCTTTCTTCTAGTTCAGGCAAGGACTTAGTGGTTTTTGTTGGGGGGTTTTTCATACTGCTTGGATAGAGAAATCTGTCTGGAAATCAGGTGAATTTGAATCTTCAAAAGAAAATATTTCCTAGGATGAAGTTGGTTTATGTTTACATTTTATACAAGGTGGAGCTTTAATATCCTGACTTTACCTCTAGCTCCCACCTAGGGACCCTTCTTTAGTTTTTGCCTTTTGTGAAGCATGAATAGGTGTTGTTTATTTGGAAAGGACTTGGAGACTCAAGGTGTGAAGGTGATGTTATTTTGAAAACTCTCTGGGGTGGTGGTGATGGTGGAGTTTCGGTGGAGTTTCTGATGACTTCAAAAATATTAAGAAATGGAATTTGTTTTCTTTCTTTATGAATCAGGGGTAAAAAACATTGCAATTTTCATGGACTGTTGCCAAAAGGCATAACTGAAACCAATATATGTTGAGCTTTACTTGTAAGAAATCAATTCCCAAATCTTTAGCTAATATGAATAACTTAATGAGTAGGACAATTGTGTGCTTACCAAAAGATGGGCGACTTCAAACAGGAAGGTTAATTTTCATGCTGGTTCCCCATTAGCTTGTGTATGTGTGTGATATTAAATAACTTTCTTTTTTCTGAATTTGTTTCATGGTTACTGGAATGAGGATAATACTGTCATATTTGACAGGTTTTTTTAGTAACAGCTAGCAAATGATGTAAAAACATATGAAAGAAAAGGATTCTATACTTTATAAATCCAAAGAATCATCACAGTTATAGTCTAAAAATGAGTTACTATAAAAATGTACTATTACCACTGTGTATTCAATTTAAGTGACCTGTCATTATATCACACAAAGTACAATACCCTCATGTTGCCCCATAGAAAAAGCAACCCTCAGGTGTTGCAGCTGGTCTAATTACACTAGATTTAGCTAGAGATATGTCCTAATTTAATTTTTGGATTTATTCAAAGGGCCAGTTCTAATAATAATATCCTGATAATAGTATATTTCTTGCTTTCACCTCTTGATTTCTGGATACAAATTTTGGGGGGAGAAATACAGTATAAGAGTAAAGTAAAGCCAACTCCCCTACCATACATTTGTGTGCATACACACATATACACACACTAACATATATACATACAAACATCCATTGAGTACTTTTTATTTCTTGCTTTTAATGACATGTTGCTCAGAGTTTAGAAAAGAATGAATCCTTGCAACTCCCAATATAAAGAGTGTACAATCTGGGAATTTTCGTTTCTATATTTTTAATTTAGAGTAAAACATCTTCTTCCCAAAGTGAATTTGCTGAGCACGTGGTATACTTTTATATAATATTTAGTCTTAATGTGTATATTATAAAGAAAAAGGAGTTTGAAAATGATGTTTGAGACAGAGGAAAGGAGAACAAAAAGAACTAAATACAAACTGACAGCAACAAATTCATTTTTGACACAGACTAAAGAAAATCAAAAACAATGAGTAAAATAAGGGTAATGTGTAGTTCTTTGTTAAAAAGCAATTTTTTTTTAGGAATAGATAAGCAACCAGTAAATATCAAGTTATAATTTCAAGTAAAATGGTATACAGAATATAGAGGAAAAACTTTTTTAAAAAAAAATTTCTTTTCCTTTATTTCATTTATTTCTGAAACAGGAACATGTAAACATGTAAACAGGAACATGTAAAATGCTTCTTTGGGAAATAGCTGCCACTTCCTCTAAAACAATTTACTGAAAAGACAAATGCTACTATCATATATTAGTATTCCATGATACATGCTAGGATGGACTATGTATTAGTCTGTCTATCAGGGTCCTTTGCTAGTCCTTAGTACAATTGGGGAATCTTTTTTCTGCCAAGGGTCATTTGTAGATTTATGACATCATTTGCCTGCTATATTTGAGCAAACATTTAATTAATTCACCCTTAAAATGCTCCTATATAATTGAATTTAGAGCCCCTCCTAAGGTTACCATGACAGCACTAGACCAAATAATTTTGAGTCCTAATATGACCTGCAGGTTGCACATTGTCTGCCCCCACCCTAAAAGATAGGGAAATTTTTTAAAATGGCAGTCATTATAGAAATATATAAATAAATATAATCCATAGGCTAAAGTTTTCACAGCATGATCTAATAGAAAGAGTGCTGGTTTGAGAGCACTCATAATTTTAATCTTATTTTTGTGCTGACCTTGGGAACCTCAAGGCCTCAGTTTCTTTCTATGCCAGATGAGGGCAATAGATTAAATGATGTCTAGCAGCCTGTCCAGGTTTAAATCTCTGTTCTATAATGAATCACATAAAAAGACATCTTTGTCTGAAATACCTGATGTTATTTTGAATATTACCAATCCCCTGAGGTTTGGTTAAAAAGAATAAGGTGTTCATTTTTACATTTTCAGGATCCTGGTCTGACTATGGAAGACTCAGCTTGCAGAGAGGGTCTATTTTGCCAAATAAAATTCAATTCCCTTTGGACCAATTGTCTACTCTCATAAAATGTACAAAGCTTTTTTTTTCCTTTATTGCTCTTAAAGACTGGTAGAAAAGTAGGTCAATAATCGATTACCAGTAATTCCTGTTTCCCTGCTTTGTCAAAGAGGGACCAGTTAACCTCATCTAACTTGTCTCCTAGTCCAGTAGAATTCATTACTAACCAGGTAAAGCTTTGCCTTTGTAGTCATTTATGATGTCTTCCTTATGCCATTTGAATCTGCTTTTGCTAGTTAATAAAGTTCTTTATAAGAACTTGACAGAGTTAATAGAAAAAGAATTTTTAAAAAAATTCTTTCTAATGTTGAAATCTTGGATAGTTCCTCTGTTATCAGTGACTCTTGGTCAACCTCTCCAGGTCACTCACTTCCCTCTCCACTATGAGCAGATGGTGCCCCACACCCCCACACATACCAGCTTTACCAGAGAATGAAAGGTGGAATCCGGGTGATGCACAGTTCCACAGTCACTGGAAGCTATTAAGCAGACAGTCACTGCTGTTTGATGACAAAGATGACTTCTCTCCATATGAAGTTTTTCACAGTGACTTTTTCTTCCTTTCTAGATTTCTCCAAATCTTCAAACTCTAGGCTACTCACTAACAACAGAAAAGGATTTTCAAAAGCACCAGGAACTAGCCTTGCTTAAAAAAAAAAAAAAAAAAAAAAAAAAAAGAGGATGCCCCACATGTCCTGCCACAAAAGTTTATACTGTTGTGTGCTTTCCTTTGGTATGAGCAGCCATTTGTTAATAGCTTAGAAAACTGGTTAATACTTAAATAGAGAAAGCTTCTCCCTTCCCCCCGTAGCAAGGATGGGATTAAAAAGTAATTATAGAGTAAACATTAACTGCTTCTTTAAACTGAATGGCAATTCTATGGTATTCCTTTCTCTGATTTAAAAAGAAAAATGTCAGAGTGTATTCCTGTGGCTTTTGAATGCAGAATTTCAACATGCATTCCAATAGCTTAAAATTTGATTTATCAAACAAAAGGAAATAAAACATATAGCCTGAATTGAAGTTTTTATGGGAGGCTTTGTATGCTGACCTCCCCAGTTGCTGTGCCCCAGCCTCCTTTGGTCAAGACCATTTGTGTGAATTGCAGAGGACTCAGAACTGAGGCCTACAGGGAGGGGTGAAATAGTAGGGATGTTTAATTGACTATAATGGAAGATCAGTTGCCATTTCTTAGGAAATGTGCCTTTTTCAATAGTTACCTGTTGTAGTTTCCATCAGTATAAGAACTGTCAACAGAAATTCAATGACAAATTCATGTTTCCTTTTAAGTGGTTTACATTCCTTTCACTGACTCAACCAGAGTGGTTAAAAGGATGTTTTCATAGACTTGGTTCTGTTTCCTGTTCAGAACCTTTATAAAGTAGTACAAAATGGTGCACTAGATAGTCTGAATCTTCTTTGACTCATTAAATTTTAATAACCATAATAACATATTTGTCTTTTACCTTTATTGAGATTTGAATCTCATTATTTGAACCTGCCTGTCAGGTGGGTATTGTAAATATTATTTGACTCACTTTTACAAATGAGGAAACAGGTTCACAGAGGATATAAATTGCCATCATACAGCTAATGAGAGTAGCAGGATTCCAATCCACTCCAACTGACTCCAAAGAACAGGATTCTCTATACCTGTGCACTAGGTGGTTTATCAACAAATCAAAGATGGTTAATTTCTCATTAAACTTACCACTCACTGCAATAATGAACCAACAACTGGCCAATTTACAAATTAAAAAATAGGTCAGGTTTTTTTTTTTACTTCCCAAGGTTATTATAAAATTTTTAAATGGATTCTTATAGATCTTTGAACTTGAAAAATGTAATTTGATTCCCCCTCCCCCAGTAGACTTATAGACTGTAGGATCTTGGGCAAATCCTTAATCTTTCAGGAACTAAATTTTCTACATTGTTAAAATGATGGTTTTAAAAAGAGTTGATCTCTAATGCCCCTTCCCCGAGTTCTAGAGATTTCATAGTCCTGATTAGAGAACTTCAGTACCTTCTTGTTCTGGAAGAATAGCCTGCAAACCTTTTGAAAACATCTTGTGACCCATAGAGGTGGGGTCATTCTTATTTGGGTGCCTAGATCAAACTGTATTTTTCTTTAAACCGGCAAATTTAATAATGAGTTTCACATTTATACACTAGTTTAGATAATTTTAATGCATTCCTCTTGAAGAACCATCTTAATCTAACCTAGTTAGATGAGTTAACCTTCTTGAAGTCATCCCCTCTTGTGACTGAGCTCAACACAGGATTCATGAAATTCTCACTTCCAACTGAGTATCAAGTAGGTGGGGGACATTTAAGACTGTTTTAAGGACTTGAAGATTGAAATGAATCCTTTCTTCCTTTTTTGAATGAATTTCATGTTGTAGTTCTCTGGGTTGTTTATTTCTAGATGGAAACCTATTATTCTCAAGGGGGGATGGGGTGGTTAGCTCATCTCAGAGAAGGAAGTTAGTCATCATTAGTTATGGACCCAGAGGTCCTCATGAGAAGTCTATTATAGAATTTAAATATAACCATGCTTTGGAAATGTGTTGGGATTTCTAACTCTATGGAAAACAACAAGAAAAACCCAAAATTATGTGTGTGTGTGTGTGTGTGTGTGTGTGTGTATTATATATATATAATATATATATAAAATCATATAAAAACAATAATTTGCATTTTATAAGTGCTTTGTGATTTACAAAGAACTTTGATGGCAAAAGCATGATGTAAATAGTACAAGTATTAATTCCCCATATTTGCAGATTAAGAAACCAAGATTCAATGTGGCTAAATGACTTGCCCAAAGTCACAGAACTAGTCAGTATGAGGCCCAATAGTTCTGATTACAACCATAAATAATCCTTGTAGAGAACCTTGGACCCAAACCCAAATTTCAAGACTCTGAAATTATACCAGCTCTCCCTTGCTGCCTGAACTAATAAGGGCTCTGATGGGTGGTTGAACCAAGGCACATCTGATGATATATCAGCACCAACAGATCCCATGCTAATATTCCAAATTCCTTGACTATGAAAACAATTTTCTTTAAAAAATAAAATAAAATAAAAACTATAAAAGTAGGAGACTTGAGCCACCCCTGCTGTCCTGTTTGTGTTAAATAGACTCCACATCTGAAATGCAGCTAGCTGCATCCTAATGAAAGGCTCATCCTTTTCTTCTTTTTATAAACCCTGGTGTTTTGCCACTCTCCTCAAAGTAGATCATGACTTAAAATTTGCCATGGTGTGGCCTCGTTGCTATTTTTTGATGCCTTTGACTTCATTATTACTTGTAAACTTTAGTGGTGATGCTCCAGAGTTATTTTTATAAGGAAGATGCTTTGCCAGTCTGTTGCTGCTATTCTTCCCCAGAGAATACTTTGAATTGCCATAGGGGAGACTCAGGAACAGGACTGAGCTTGAAAGTCTCTCTTGTTAGACTCAGAGTCAGAGACACACATTGGTCTGAAACTGTCTCTAGAATCACTGGATTTCCTCTGCCGCCCTCTGCTCATCTTCCTCCTAAAAAAAGTCATTGTTTAAGGGAGCTTTTATTTCTTTGCAAATCATTTTGAGCTAGACAGGAGATAAAATAAAGAGACATTTGCTCCAGAGTTAAACTCTTCAGTTTTTAAAAGTTTTTCTTTTTTTCCATATCTTGAGTGTGACTTGATTGAACCAATCACAAAGGACTGAGATTTTAGTCTAATTAGTTGTTTGAACTAGACATAGTATGACATGCTACTCAGAATTCAGGGAAAATATACCATTTCTAAAATATACCATCACCTAAATGGTGAGCCTAGATAGCTACTTCTTTATCTAAGATCCCCTTAACAGATTCCAAATTTTCTATATAGGGAATTATGACTTTAAAAACTTTATCAGAAGCAGAGAAATAGAAAGATAAAATGTATATATATATATATATATATATATATATATATATATATATATACACACACACACACACATATATATATATATATATATATATATATATAAAACAAAGGATTACAAAGGATACGAGCTTTTAAAATAATTTCATTTTTCCCCAATTACATGTCAAATCAAGTTTTAATATTTGTTATTTTTAAGTTTTGAGTTCCAAATTCTATCCCTTCCTCCCTCCCCCTGCCTCCATGAGCAATCTGATATAGATTATACAAGTTGCCATACTTTTAAAGTGGACCCCCCCAAAAAGACACTTTGTTATAATGAAGATTTTCTTTGAAAAACTTTTTGATTTGGTTTTGTAAGTCAAATGTTTCCTGTTGTCCTATTTTAAATAAAAATGTAGAGTTCTCACATGGATGCCTCTTGCTTTGTACTAAAATTGAATTTTATATGTTGCTGAAGCAGGCACATGCTGAAGTGGTTCTGACAGCATTGAAGATATCCAGTGGTGAATTAGCACAGTGAAATAAGATCACTGAAATTCTTTTAAAAATACATGTTCAGTTTATACTGAAGTTTTAAAGATTGAATAAATATATTTCAATAACATCTATTTCTCTTGGAGACTTCAGAGTCCAAAGATGTGAGAGAATGTTGAAATAGCAGTTTCAGTGAGGAAAAGGATACTCCTGCATTGCATAATAAAATAAATTGATCTCATAATCTTCCATTCATTTTTCAAAGCCTTTCTAACCATATTTTAAAGTTATTTAAAGGCTTAATTGGAGGGAGGAATTATCCAGACCTCTCTAAAGAGGATGTTGTGGGTACTTGATGAATAAACCCATTGCTGATTTTTTTTCACTTGTGAGACTATTTTCTGAGAAAGTATTTGCTGGGTGAGCAATTTTTTTTTTATTTTATTTTTTTGTGTATATGTGAAGCAGTCAGAGTTAAGTGACTTGCCCAGGTTCACACAGCTAATAAAGGTCAAGTGTCTGAGGCTGGATTTGAACTGGGGTCCTCCTGCTGCCAGGGCTGGCACTCTGTCCACTGTGCCTCCTCCATGTCCCAAAAAATTTTTTTAAATTCTCTAAAAACTACAAATTTGTACCATAGTTACTTCATGTACCTAAGTTGTCCTAATGAATATAGTGATTGACTCAGAGTCAGAAAGATTTGAGTTCAAATAGGAACTCAAATATTTACTAATTGAAGGATCCTGGGCAAATTCTCTACTGTTGAATGAGAATAATAATCATACCTACCTCAATGGGATTCATGATGATCAAGATAATAGGAGCAAGGAGCAAGATAAGACATGTAAAGGGTCCTGAAAAACTTTCACACCATATAAATCCTAGGGAATATTATTTTCCATATTTCATATATGGAAAATGTATATATAATATTTATATATTATATATTTATAATTGTTACTGGTCAGTCATTTCATTCATGTCCAGCTCCTGGTGACCCGTGGGATTTTCTTGGGAAAGATACTGGAGTGGTTTGTCATTTCCTTCTCCAGCTCATTTTACAAATTAGGAAACTGAGGCAAACAGGATGAAGTGATTTGCCTAGGTACTCAGCTAGTAAGAGTCTGAGATCAAATTGAATTCAAATCTTGACTTCAGATCCAGTGTTCTATCCACTGAGCCATCCAGCTGCCCATCATACACACATACACACACACACACACACAAACATGCATATACTTATATACAGGCACGTGTGTGAATGTGTGCAAATTCATGTGTATCTGCATGTGTATGTGGTTTGGATATATGTATGTATATGTGATGATTGTCCTTTGCATTCAAAGAAGACCAACACATCAGGGAGGTAATGCCATGACAAGTAAATGAATTGGATTTGAGTGAGGGAATGCAGGGCTAAGTCACCAGCCTCACTATCTCCTTCAGAGTCATCTGGGTTCAGTGGTCAGATATGAATCAGAACAACTGGAGATGACCCCATATGTGAAGCAATCAGGGTTTAGTGACTTGCCCAAGGTCACACAACTAGTAAACATCAAGTGTCTGAAGTCACATTTGAACTCAGGTCCTTCTGACTCCAAAGCCAGTGCTCTATCTACTGTGTCACTTAGGGATCCTCCCATGTGCGTGCAAACACACACACACACACACACACACACACACAGATGCCTGTGTGTGCACATACGCATATGGTATATACACATATATGTCCATAAATACACATGTCTATATATGTTTTTATAGAATACTAAAACATTAATAAAAATCCTTTCTGTTTTGCTCAATTCATTCCATGTTAGGGCCAGGTCTTTGAAGTCCCCCCAGGGGAGAATAAGTCTATGCAATCAACAGAAATTTTGCCCATCCAGTTTGCAGTTTGTAGTATTCCATAGCAAGCTCACCATGTGCATCAGTGAGCAAATGTGAGTGCGTATGTTTGTTTTTTGTGGGCGGCCTTGTCAACAGAAGAAAGCTGGCCATAGCTAACTATCCCCCTCGCTGCTCCTACATTGCTCTCACCTCCAGCAGTCATGATTGATGGCACCTGACAGGAGTTATTTTTTTCCACAGCCGGCTCATATATCAGGCTAAGAGAATGGAGAAAAGAAAGGGTTAGGATGTTAAGAAGTTAGCTAGGGTACGTGAAGTGTCTGGGAAGAACTAGAAAGAAAACAGAAGTACAAATGTCTGCAGGTGATGGCAGATGAAAACTGAAATGTAAACACATTAACTTTTTTTTATTTAAGAAGTTTTTAATTCTGTAACTAGTTCAGTAGTAATAATGACCTCCTTCTCTCTGTGCCCCTGACTTCCCTTTGTGCTTTGTTAGTTATTCTTAAAATCACAGCTGAAAGGTTAATGGTGTCAGGGCTATGGGTGGAGAGAAGAAACAACCTTCACCCCCAAACATCATCACAGGATTAGGGCTAATGGGAGAACTAGACAAGTGGGGTTGTGGAGTCATCAAGTTGTTTCCACCACCTTCCCCCCAGTCACAGATAGAACAATTTAGCTAGATACTGCTTCAGCAGCATCATTTGATCAAACATTTTGTCAGATGGATTACATTCCATTTCTAAGACATTCTCCCATTTACCCCATTTCAATCAGTATAAACAGTTATTTATTACTCAGGAAAGACCTATACAACCATACACATATACTCAGAGAGACTTAGCTAAGGGATAGTTTTGATGAAGAAATCAACTATCAACTCATTTGACAGCATATTCTAAGCATCTCTCTCAAAGAAAATATTGTTAGAACAAGGGATGTTCCTAGTTCTAGATTTAGGGGAAAAAAATCTCTTTAAGCTATTTACCTAATAGATTTTATTGTAATAATTCTTATGCGTCAAATGTTCACTGAAAGGACAGGTTCAATAATTCTGAAATAAGAAGTACTTCTGAAAGAAATAACAGAAATTCATGAACATCACTTTGTTAAAGCTTCTTAATTCTGATTTGTTGTAGCTAGCTAGTTACAGACTTGTTCTTTTCTAGAGAGTGCACTGATTTAGTTTGGTGTTGTAGTTCACCAAAAGAAGACCACATGGAGATTTTAAATTTGTAACTTAAATGGAGACCCAGGTTCTTTTCTCAAATTCAAAGACTTAGGAAATAATTTCAAGTTTCACTCAGTCTTCAGATGGGTTCCATTAAGTCATTATAATTATATACATCTGTTACTGACATAATTGCCTGAAATTATACTGTTGTTCACCTGTATGATGACAGGGGTAAGTTGGACAATACATTATTGGTTTCATAGCTGTCTGTGTCTATTGAGACCTGCTATCAAATAGAGAGAAGACAGTTATATCTTTGGGGAGATTTGGGGAGAAGACTGTTAGGAAATTGCTACTGTTGAGTCACTGGTTTTTAAACTATTTTAAAATCCAGAGCAAAGAGCACATGTATTTCAAATGAATGTCATATATACTGTTGTAAAATTGTTTCAGTTGTGTCTGACTCTTACTGATCCCATTTGGGGTTTTCTTGGCAGAGATAATGAAGTAGTTTCCCATTTTCTTCTCCAGCTCATTTTGTAGATGTGGAAACTGAAGCAGACAAGGTTAAGTGACTTGCTCAAGGTTACACATTTAGTATGTGTCTGAGACAGGATTTGAACTCATGTTCTCCTGACCTCAGGCTTGGCTCACTTTCCACTGTGTCACCACACTGCCTCTATGTTTTATATAGCTTTGTTTAAATATTGTTTCCTCTATTAGACTGTGAGTTCCCCAAAAATGTACAGATAGGGAAACTAAGGCAGCACCAGCTGCCTTTCACCATTCTTTGTAACCCTACAAAGTACTTCTCATAGTGCCTGACACATAGTAGGTACTTATTAATGTTTATTTAAAAAATGATTATTCTGAAAAAAAATTACAAATGAAATGTTAGAAATTACAAGTTTTAAAATACAGTTGGGGGGCAGCTAGGTGGCTCCCTGGAGTCAGGAGTACCTGGGTTCAAATCCGGTCTCAGACATTTAATAATTACCTAGCTGTGTGGCCTTGGGCAAGCAACTTTAACCCCATTGCCTAGCAAAAACTAAAAAAAAAAAAAAAAAAAATACAGTTGGACCCTGTCATGGCATAGCTACATAAACTGATACGGCACAAACACTATTTCCCCTGAACATAATTACATCCTTCAAATAAATGTCTACTAAGATTTGGTTATAGCAAAAAAAACTAATTTAATACTATTTCATTAAAGGGTACAATAACTATACTGCTGTTCATTAATATATTTGTTTCGGTAGTCAATCAAGTACCCCATAATCTGCAGAATTCAATTTAAAAGTTTTCCCCCCTCCTCCAGGCACTTGTGTTTTGGTGAAACTACAAGTTTACTAGCAAAGACAAATTTATTTTGACAGTTTCTACCTGTACTGCCTACTGATTTAAAGTTCTGACAGTCCACTGAGGTGGAAGCATTTTTATTAGCAACAGAGAAACAAGAATAAGCCCCCTGAGGGGTCTAGATACTATCAAACCCAGACATATGAAGGTTTCCTTCCCCACCATGGTTCATTTCACTGATATAAAAACTCCCAATATTAAAAATCACATTTAAAGAGTGAAAGCAACAAGATGTGGAGGTGAGTCTACTGGTATAGGGTTAATTTATAATTATTGAGATGATTTAAAATAATTTGTGTTTAACATGATCAATTGTCTATTATCAAAATGCTAATGAAATGATAAACATCTGCTAAATTCTTTAAGATAATGATCACTGGAAGTTCCAGAGGTATTTTTTTCCCCTTTGTCCCAGGATTCCTGCCTAGTTCATCATATCTGCATACAGATTTGATTGGGTAAAGGAAGGGTGGGGGTGGCAAATGACCTGTGATGACAAAAGACCAGTTTGTTTATTTCCTAGCTTGTTTTCTCTTTGATTTGATTATGGCAAAATACGAAGTGGTTCTCCCTGAGAGAATCTTTATCCTACAAAGCCATATCAGTTCATGTAACTCTATTGTAATACAATTCTACTGTTTTTGTACAACTCTCTCTTTTCATTTGTAATTTTTTTTCACAATGTTCAATTTGTAAATAAACATTACTAAGCAACTACTATGTAATATGGAGTACAGAAATAAATTATTTTACTTCTAGAAGTTTTGTAGTTTGTTGAAATGATGACAAGAGATAATCATTAACCAGAAAATAGATCTGCTCTGCAGACAATGATTGTCTTTGTAATTTTGATTAAAAAATAAGTCAGAATAAAAAGATAATAAAAATATTAAGGAAAGTATCTGCTTTAACCTAAGGTATATTTTTTTAAGTTAGCTGCATTTAGTTTAAAATTCTGTTTTTATTATACATTTAGATACAAACACTTTAAATGAATACTTTAACATATGCTCCTAAAACCCAAGATATATTGATATTGTTTTATACTAACAGATCCCCCAAACTGACAATAATTGTAACATTATCTAATTAGAAGGGCAGTATGTAATTAAATATAGGGCTATCTTGTGAATATAAGACAACTGAAATCAAGAGTGTTTACTTTGATATCAACTAGGAAAAATACAATTTTCTTTTCTATTATTTCAGTAATTAACTTGCTAAATTCTGGCTTAAATTTCAAAATAGTTCATTTATTTCATGGAGCACTTCTAATAGTGTTTGTTATTACAAATATATTCTTCAGAATTTTCCCTACTTCTTTTTAGGATTAATCTAAATGAACTCAGGCAACCAATTCAATACTACTATAAGTTATACCTTGGAAGGATTCAAAATTTAGTAGCAGAAATATTAAATGGTTACTATGAAAATAGCATTGGAATAAGAGTACGTATTCTTCGATGGTATAACTATGGATGGAAATTTTAATAGGTGGGACATTATCCACTACTGTTAGTTTCTCCTTGAAGTCAATAAGGGGTTACAGCCACATAATTACTATGTACAATTCCTAAACTCTCTCTTAACTATAACCCATTTTCTGAAACTTTCACAGGATAGACAGTTTGGTCAGCATAGTTAGGTTGAAGTTCAAATTTTTTTTTTATTTTAAAACTAATCAGTCTGAAAAAAAAGCAAAGGTCTAATGGGGTAGCTACTAATATAAATGTTAAAAGGAATTAAAGAATTTATAATAATTTAAAATCTCAGGGCAGAAGAAATTTCATTTAGTCTTGAGCTATGTCTAATCATACATTACCCCAAATCTCCCCACCCTTTTCTCAATCTCATCCTCTTTTAAATACATATTATACATATATAATGTTTTATTCATTCCAAAATAAGAGAAAATCCTCAATATGATTTATGAAACAAATAATTGAAGTCAGAGCTTCCTTGGGAGCAAACAGTAACCACAGAGCATTAATGTTTCTTTTCCTTTAAGAACAAAACAAAATAAAACAACACTCACTAGTAGTCCCAAATTTATAGATTATATAAAAAGTCTCCACTAACCATTCAGTACCGTCTTTTCTAAGGCAAACCACATGGTAGAATGCATCTGGCTTTAATAGAAGCACCTCCCCTTCTTTCTCTTGCCTCTTTGGCTTGTCAGGGCTGCTCAGACTTAGAGACGGTTTCATTCTCCAGTACCCGCCAGTATGATTCATGGACCATATGTCTTTTCAGAGTCTGAACAAGCATGGCCCTGGCTGTAGGAAAGCACTCTGCATCATTTAGACAATGAGAAAGTAAGGTTCCTTTTAATTGTATTGCCTCCTCCTGTACCATTTTATTCCTCCCGAGTAATAGATCTCTTCCAGGTGGTGGCACAGCAATCTTGTTCCTGTGCTGATAGGTTCGTGAGAGATCTGAAGTGTGAGAGTGATTGAATTCCTTTTTTTGTTGTTGTTCTTGGCAGGTAGTACATGCCACAGTACCACCCTTCCTGCACTTGTGCGCACACCTACCCTGATGATGCAGCCTTCCCTGGATATCAAACCATTTATGTCCTTTCCAGTGGATAATAGTTCTGCTGTTGGGCTCTTTCCAAATTTTAACACAGTGAGTAAATACATTTTTATGTTATTTATTTGTGCCTTCCTTGGTTTGTTTTCTTTATTGCAGTTGGGAATACCCAATAGATGAAGCCTATCTTTCCAAAGTGTTATTTTCTCATCAAATATTGGACAATCCTATTTCAGTTGTGTTATGGAAGATAATATCTCACATGTGGGAGTTAAACTAGTAGATTCATTTTAGTGAATATTTTCCCAAATGATTTTTCACCTGTTGCTTTGCACAATTTTGAACGACTTTCTAGTAAGACAGGAACCTCTCTTATTTCTGGGATACTGTTCACGTGCTAGAAGATTACAATTTCAAGATATCAAGGAGCATCGATTTTTTTTTCTTGCTAAACTGGAAAGGAAATGTGACTGTGGGCTTTCAAGAGCATTTTTATTTAGAAGGCATTGTAGATATAATTGAGAACCTTAGATAATCATTATTTTAAAAAATTTTGTATTAGTGTAGATTAAATGTGTTTGATTCAGTCCAAATTTTTAGAAAGATTAACCCTTCTTTGAGATAATCCTGGGCCTTTAAAAAAAATCTGTTAATGATTTATAAGATTCTTACAAACTCTTTCAACAAATTCTAGATATTAATAAAATTTTATCTCACCACCAATCCCCTCATTTTCAAGCAGCCATTGTTATACTGATATCTCCCAATAACAGTCAAATGACTTCTGGGAGTAGAAATGGTAAAGTGTTGTAGGTGATGATAGGACTGGTTTCTGAACAGTCAGTAAATACAGTCTGGTTGGACGTGATCGTTGACATGGATTAGACAGCATCATAGAAGGTGCTGTAATCGGAAGAGAATTGCATTATCAACACCACCAGACAGTGAGTGTTTGAAGCACTGCCAAGTGTTTCCTTTTGCAAACAACTTCTGCACGAAGTGAAAACAGCAAGGGATTTTTTTTCCTCCAGGGTTGTAAATAAATTCTGCTGACAGGTCTTCTGCCATGGCACAGAGTTGTAAGGTAATTAGGGTGTAACAGATCAGCCAACTTTTTAAAATAGTGGTGGCCTTGACTTGGAGATTAAACAGTTGGGATTTTTTTCCTCCCCCTCATTGAGTTTTTCAGGCACAACTCAGACAATAAAAAGGAAAGATGGTAAGCATCCTTTACGATGCAGTGGAACCGATCAGTAAGATAAATTACCCCTGTCCTTTTCACCAAACTCCATCAATACCAACCCTTTTGGAGTAAAGTGATATACTATTTCAAGAGACTAAGTAAAAAGCATGTCCATTATATCTTTTATTGAACATAAATGCTGATCAACAATAATCATATTGAAAAGTATCTCTCTTGGTACCTTTATTGCATTATTACTTTTGTTTTGTTGATTTTTTCCTCTTTAATGTGCATTTGGAAAACAGCATCTGGATCAGAAATAGTTGGGTAGCAGTCGGAGAACTATATGAACTATTCGTATGTATCTGGACCAGTACTGATGCTGCACAGATCAACTGTTTGCAGCCATACCTTTAAAAAGTGACTAATATATGCCTTATACATAATTTTGGAAAGGTATTTTGTAGACAAGATTAAAAGTAAAATTCCTAAACTGGTAAGACCCATGGATCTTCACAAATTGATTTTTTGCTTGTTTCTCCTGCCATAATTATTTACCTTTGATACATTGGGTACATCAGTGATACATTTTTAAAAGCAACTTAATGGATGCTGCCAGAAATGGAATTTCATTGTTTACTGTTTGAGAGAATCATAACTTCTTCCTGAAAATGACATTTGTTAAAGAGAAAAGTGATCACTACTGAGCCCTCTGCAGGAAACAAGAAAACAGCTTTCTATTGAAGCCAAGAGCCAGTCCATCATTCACTCTAGTCTCTATTACTTTCTACTATGCGAAGTATGTTTCTTGGACAGAGAATCTTTTAGTTTAATCAGAATATTGAAAAAAATTGTGGGTTCAAAGAATGATTTAATGAATTTATATAACTTAAGCTATATAAATGGAGTGAGCTGATCTTGGAGTCAGGAATTAAAATGTTATGGCACCTCAGAGGTAGAATCAAATCCTGCCTCTGACACCTGTTCTGAACCTGGGCAGGTCACTTAAATTAATTCCACTTTAAAATGGCTTAATAATTGTTCCTTGGCTTTCGTGGAGGCACTTTCCATATCAGATGTTCCTAATAATAATAATAACAAAAACAATAATAATAATGTTTGTCCTTCATTTTCGAAGAAGATCACAACATCAGGGAGGCGATGCCAAGACAAGCACATGAATTAGATTTGAGTGAGGTCGATGCTGTGCTAAGTTACCAGCCTCACTTTCTCATCCAGAGTCATCTGGGTCCAGTGGCCAGATATGATCAGGACAATTGGAGATGGCCCTGGATGCGAGGCAATCAGGTCACATAGCTATTAAGTATCAAGTGTCTGAGGCTGGAATCGAACCCCAATCCCCTGACTCCACTACTCTATCCACTGTGCCACCAAGCTGCCCTAAATGTTCTTAGTTCCTTATATCAATTAACTCATAACCTTAAATTAAAATGTTTTATAAGACAAATTTGGCCTTATAGTGGATTTCATAATGCAGTATAACTTGTGCTTTTTTGCATAGCTTTTGTTAGCTTACATTTGTGAAATCTGTAGTTGGGATTTTCTGTTATGCTACCTTATCTAAAATTTATGCAAATAGAAAATGCTTAATAAGTGTTAGGGTAGTTAAATCGAAATACCATCTAATTTACTCTATAGAGCAACTACCTAATGGATATGCCCATAATTTTTTTAATGTGATGCTTTTCTTTCATTTTTACTCCCTGCTTGAAATTAATTTTATTTTTCTGGAAAAAAGCTGGGTTCTTATCTGGTGAATAATAAAGACCTTAGAAGTAAAAGTTTAAGCAACAATTCTTGTTATAGGTGTATTCAGTTAGTGTTTTGGGATTTAACTTTTTAACCATCCTCCCCTCCAAAAGAATGTCTGAGCCCACTTGTCTTGAAAGGAATGAACAAATATATGATCATAATTTTGGCTAGAAATGCTAGGCTTGGAGCCAGAATACATGGATTTGAATTGTGGCTCCAGTATTTACTAACCTTGTGATCTTGGGCAAGTCATCTTCTCTGGGCCTCACTATATTCATCTGTAAAATGAGGAGGTTAGTCTACTGACCTTTCAGGACCCTTTCAACTCTAAATCCTCTGATCTTGTGCCTGAAATACCAAAGGACTAAGGAGTAAATATAGCAACGTGTAAAACCCTGATTAAAACTTGTTTATCACTTAATCTTTTGTGCTCTGCTGAGCAAGTATTATAAATCAGTTTTCTAGACAACTCTTAAATCCACCTCTTTCTCTCCTTCTCTCCTTTTCTCTCTTCTTTTAGCCCCTCTTCCCTACCCATTTCCCTCTTCTCCCACTATTTTCCCTCTCCCTTTCACTCCTGGCTCCTCTTCCCTTTCTCTCTCCCTCCCTCCCTCACTTTTTCTCTTTATCCCTCTTTAGCCTAGTTCATTTCATCCATGTATATATGTATAAATATATAAATAAATGTACACATATATGCATACACACATAGATATACATGCACATTTTGTGTGGATGTGTGGATATTTATATAAATGTAGATTATATATATATATATATATATATATATATATAAAGAGGTTTTGCATGTATAAAAGAGACCATTACAGATCTACATCTTTGAGGAAATAATATCACAAAAAACCAACATTTCTAAATGGCAAATTCACAAACTGTCCCTCTCTTTACACCCTACTTCTGAGTTAAGAATGGACTGTCTAGGTTCCACAGTGAATTTCACTGATACCTTATTTTTATAATTAGGTATATAACTTGTATATAAGGCTTCTTGTTTTCCCAACTATGAGATAAACACTAAAATGTAAAGTTTTGAGAAAATTGACATATTTGAATTATTTTTTTAATTCAAAAATTTTGTCTATTTGCTTCCCAGTGTGTTGTTGGTAAAAAAGAATTGGAAAAATTTTTCTGCAAAAGAAATATTCCCAGGGCAGCTAGGTAGCTCAGTGGATAGAGCACTGGCCTTGGAGTCAGAAGTACCTGAGTTCAAATCTGGTCTCAGACACTTAATAATTACCTAGCTGTGTGGCCTTGGGCAAGCTGCCTAACCCCATTGCCTTGCAAAAAAAAAAAAAAAAAAACCTAAAAAATTAAAAAGAAATATTCCCTAATAGTAGTGGTACCTCTATTGGAATAGGCAACCTCTGAGGCTTCTCTGCAGTGGTGTAGTAGAATGCCAGATCTTGAGTCAGAAAGATTCATCTCAGACACTAACTGTGTGATCCTAGACAAGTCACTCATTTCCTCATCTGTAAAGTAAACTGGACAGGGAAGTGACAAACCAGTCTAGTGTTTTTTTGCCAAGAAAATGCCAAATAGGGTTATACAGTCAAAAGTGACTGAATTAATCAAACAACCTGTTGAACCCAAAGTAGTAGCACATGATAAGGACACATAAGACACATGGTATGGATAAGCAGGATTCTGTCACACAACTAAAACCTATAACAGTCTGTCTCTTCCTTTATTGGTTAACTCATCTGGGCTTACAGATTCTTCAATCAACAAACCATTTCTTGAAATCAATGGACAGATCCTAGGTACCCAGGAAGTTAAAGATTTATGTTGTACTTACTCTAGTTTTAAAGAGAAGTCAAAGCGACAAGGAAAGTATTTGGTAGATGTAATAGAGAAAGAGGGAAGAAGAGTATTGACTTGGGACTCAGCAAGACCTAGGTTTAATTCTGCACGTAACTATGTGATCATGGGTAAGTTACTTAACTTCTCTGGTATCCATCTCATAAGGCAGCTAGATGGCATAGTGGATAGAATGCCAGACCTAGAGTCAGGAAGACTCTTTCCTGAGTTCCAATCCAGCCTCAGACACTTAATAGCTGTATGTAACCCTGGGCAAATCATTAAATGCTGTTTGCTTCAGTTTCCCCAACTGTAAAATGAACTGAGAAAGGGAATGGAAAATCATTCCTATGTCTTTGCCAAGAATACCTCAAATGGGAACACAAAGAATGAAACACTGCTGAATCCTCATAGGTGGAACAAATTAGAAAATGTATGGAAAACTTTTAGGTAACAATCAGTAAGTCAGAAGAGACATTCAATTTATTATGTGTGTGTGTGTATGCATGTATGTATGTATGATAAAGTAGAGATAATTAACAGATGAAAGGCACTATGATTAAGAATGACCAAATAATTTCATCTATATGTGCATATACGATTATATATACATGTACATATATATGCTGATATAAGTGTAATGCAAATATTTCTAATATGCATGTACAGTTTATCCTTTGTGTAAAGGAGACATAGTAATTAAATAATTGATGCCTTTTCTATGTCTCTGAGGTGCCGTAACATTTTAATTTGGTAAAGATTTCTATTTATTCAGCGTTAAAGGATAATGGTTATCCAGATAGAGATTTTTAAGGGAGGTTGAATAAACAACAATAACAAATGGCTCTTTGTCTCACAGTGTTCTAGAGCCCCCCTAAACCTCCACCCTCAACCCCTTCACAGAATAGAATAGTGTTTACCTTTCATAGTTCTCTTGGTAGTCCAATATTTGTTGTACCTCAAGTCATCAGTCACCTCCGTTGTCTTTTCTGTAGTCCTTGTCTCTTCTGTAAAGCCCTGTAGGTTTTATAGAAACTATGCTAACTATCCCATTTCCATTCTGACCTCAGACCCACGTTTAAGAAATCATCTGGATCACTAACATGGTTCTTCAGGATTTGGGGAATCTCTTTAAAAACCTCTAAAAACAAAGTTCTAGATCCTATAAAGGAGACACAAAATAAATTGAATGAAGTTCATTTCAGCTCTGAAGGAACTTTACAAGCTAACCAAGAGGAGAAGAAAAGCACACTTGTGAAGAAACTATAAGAAAATGTAAAATTCAGACTTTATTATTGAGTTCTGTAAAGGATAGAAAGGAGAGATCGTCATAAACAGATTTGAGGGAAACCTGGAGGAGCCACATTTCATTATCTTTGTTTTTTTTTAGTATGTTTTATCTTTGCCAAGTGCCTTATGGTCATTTATTAATTAGTAGGTATTCATAAATAAGCAGAAGGAAAACCAAGGGCTTCTCCCAAAAGAATTGGTTTCATTTGCATTGAATCTATGCCCCTTCCTGCATAAACAGCATATTAATTTTGGGGTTTTTTTTCCTCCATGAGAAAGGACTATTTCTGAAAGAGAAGACACAGGAAGTGCTAATCCAATATAAAATGAATTTAGTTTTATTAATGTTAATATGCCTAAGATTCATGGAACTCTATAATTTAACAGACATAGATAGCATAGATGCATTTCTGGGTGTGGATATGTATGTACATAGAGATTTCTGTAACCAACAGTAGCCTGAAAACCATAGTGACTTGTCGATTGCTCTGTCAATTGACAGGTGTTTTATGCACCTGTTTATTTGATTTGTCTTTGTGAGTCCTGCCACAATTTTACAATTGCTCCAGGAAGGCTGAACAATGGAGGTCACTGATGCTTTATTGCAAGAGTCTCTACAGTCTTATTTTTGTGAAAATGATCTGATTCCTCATCCCTACTTTGAAATGATTTTTCCTCCTAACATATGAACACAGATATATGGATTCAAATGCCAAATTCTTCATGGGATCCTTTGAATTGTTTTTAAGAGCCTTTGAATTCCCTGTGATAGCTTACAAGATGGTCTGTATGTTTGCCATTTATTTTATCATCTCTGGTCCATCTTTTGAGATTCTAGACTAATTATCACATACCATTAATAACGTATGCTTTAAAATGCCATTTTCTTAATATGAGAAACAAATAGAGAGGGTACTAAAAAAAGAGAAAATGAGCTACAATTATTTTCTTTCTTAAGCAATTATGTTGTGATGAAACCTTTAAAGTTAATATTTAGTTTATTTGTTTTTAAGTACACTTATCTGTTTATTGAAATCTTCAGAGAAAACTTATTTACATTTTACTTTAGAATTATCAAAATGATTTCCTTTTTTCTATAGTTTATAATTTTAGGGATACCATT
This sequence comes from Macrotis lagotis, assembly GCF_037893015.1. NCBI lineage: Eukaryota > Metazoa > Chordata > Mammalia > Peramelemorphia > Peramelidae > Macrotis > Macrotis lagotis. The sequence continues at coordinate 681,666,525 of NC_133658.1, forward strand.
TAATTAGACATTTTCTAAAATGGCATAATTCCAAAGTAGAATAATCATAATGACCAGTTTTCAGTGTGGTTTGGAGGAAATACTGCTAGATATTGAGTCTGAGGACCTGATTTTAAAGTCTATTTCTGCCACTTAGTACCTTTGGGACTCTGGACAAGTCACTTAACCTATCTGAGTCCTTTGATTCCTAATCTTTCAGATCAAAAGAGTGATCCAAATAAGATCTAATGTCCCTTCCAGTTTTAAATCTATGTTCATTATTTGATTGTTTAAAAATTCTTTATGAAAAAATATGCTTTTTGAAATATCAGTATGTTTATTATATTAGTACTAGTATTATTTGCTATATGTAGGCATATATATGTATCAGTTCTTCATGGATAGGTAGCATGCTGTGAGACAATAGATGCTTAGAATTCTAATATCTAAGTCCAAGTCTCAATTCTTACATTTATTTATTAGCTGAGTGACCTTAGAAAAACCCCTTTGAATCTCTGAGCTTCATTTTTCTCATCTATAAGGGGAAATAATCATACTTAAATGCTCTTCTTAATGGGTTATAGTAAGGAAAATACTCTGTACAGTACGATATAAATTGAACTTAATAGTATAGCTACTTCTAAGTCAGAAAAAAAGGTATAGTAGAAAACTTAAATTATTTTATGGAGTCTATCTGAAGGATCCTATATTTTTGGAAGAACGTACTGCATTATCATGCAAGAAGCACAATTTAATTAAAACTAACATTGTCTTTTTCTCAAGAAACTCATATTCATATGAGTGGGAGTATATAACTAGTATATCTATCATTGAGCCTAAAGAATCAAAAATAAAAGTTACCTTCTAGTCCACAACACACCCTGGATTCATTAGGAAAAACAAGATCATAGAGACCTTTGGGGAAAAAAAATCAAAACCTTTGAAATGTGTTGCAACACTAATGAGAGTTCAGTATAAATATCTGAACTCAGAATTTATTCTAGTAATTTTCACTCAGATCTAACAGTGATGAATCATGCAATCATACAAATTGGGGTGGGGGGAATCCTATTTACAATCTATAGTATTCTCTGCCCTTTCCCTCCTCAGTCATCAAACATGTAACATGCCTTCATTCCATCCCTTTGTGCTGGTAAACAGTGTCCCTCCCTTGTGTAAAAAATTATGCTCAAGGCTCACCTTTCTTAAACCTTTGCAGAGACTTAGTATCTTTATTATCAGTTTTTTAAAAATCTTTTCTCTTTATTATCACTTACCTGTTAGCATTTGTAAATCTGCATTTATAGTGTGGGGCACCTAAGTGGCACAGGCCTAGAGTCAGGAAGATTGTAATTTCTGAATTCAAATCTAGCCTCAGATACTTAGTAATCGTATGACCCTGGGCAAGTCATTTAACCTCATCTCATTTCCTCATCTGGAAAATGAGCTGTAGAAGGAAATGGCAAATCAAGTCCAGTGTCATTGCCAAGAAAAACTCAAATAAAGTCACATTTCAATTTGACATGACTGAATGAACAACAACATTTATAGTGGTAGTTTGGACTACTACATGAATGGCTATATTCTCTTCCTTTTATTGGTCATAAGTCCAAAGGCGTAAGCACTTTTTACTTTTCTGTAATGGTTCCTCAGAAATCCCTGTACTATATTGTGCTCATGTAAGCTTTACAGCATTCTTAAAATCTGCAAACACATACAAAAAATACAAAATAAACCCCTGACTAGGCTCTGGGGTAGCAGAATAAGGGATGAGAAAGGGGCCCATGGACTTTCTAAGAGCAGAAGTTTGTCAAAGAAAAGTCTCCAGTAGCCCCACTCTGCACCTCTCCTGTGGTCCCTGTATTATCCTGGCCTCAACCCTCACATTACTCTGATGCTTCTTCTTCAGTGCTAGGGTTTCAAGGATTATGTGTACTTGGAGGATGCAGCAGAGCTTCTGGCAAGAGAGAGGTTCCCAAATCTTGTCACAGCAGCAACTTCTCAGTTTTACAGAATAGAGTCAACTTAAAAACTAATTCTCTCTCCCTGTCTCTGTCCCTCTCTCTCTCAGGATGTATGTTGGACATTCTAATTTTAACTAACTAAATATATACATATATATATATATATATAGTTAATACATATAATAATATACAATATTTATGACTTTGTATATATGTATGTAAATATACATATACATCTATATTGATATAGATCTCTATATATCTGCATATTGTGTTCTCTCTCTCTCTCTCTCTCTCTCTCTCTCTCTCTCTCTCACACCATCTATGTTGAGCCTCCTAATTTTTAACTAGCCCAAGTCAATAAAAGCAAATTTCATTCTTGAGCTTCTTTGAGGGACCAAGTAAGTCTTTGTGTGCTTTGTATATCCCTAGCATACTGTGAAAACATAATAAATATAAAAAGTAACAACTATTATTGTACAGTTCATTCCCTCTGGTCCACTAGAGGTATGTCTAACATGACTGCTCAATAAACATTAATTAATAACAGTATTCTCTGCAAAGCTGATACAAAAAAATTGGGAAGTCATCCAATAGTTCAGTCCTTTTAAGTTTCTCCTGCTTAGAATTTTTTATGGGAAAAGCTACAGTCTTAGAATATTTCAACCTCTAAACTTTTATAGGGCAGCTAGGTGGCATAGTGAAGGGAGTGCTGGTCTGGGGTTAGGAAGACTTACTGAGTTCAAATCTGATCTCTAACACTTAACCAGCAAATCACTTCATCCTGTGTGCCTCAGTTTCCTCATCTATAAAATGAGTTGAAGAAAGAAATGGCAAACCACTCCAGTTACTTTGCTGAGAAAACCCAAATGGGGTCACAAAGAGGAGCAAACAATTCAAAACAACAACAAAACTTTTGTATTTGTCTCTTGAGTGTTCAAAAGATGAAGTGAAGAGCCATTTAACACTTAAATGACACCATCCCGGGAATCTAGGTGGTGCTGAGGATAGAGCATCAACCATGGAATCAAGCATGGCCTCAGCTATATGACTCTAGACAAGTCACTTAACCCTAGTTGCCTCACATCCAGGACCATCTTCAGTCTCTCCCTGATCCATATCTGACCACTAGACCCAGAGGTCTCTGGAGGAGAAAGTGAGGCTGGTGACAGCACTGCCCCCCCACTCAAATCCAGTTCACTTACCTGTAATGACATCACCTCCCTGATGTCATGAACTTCTTCAAGAGTGAAAGCCAAACTTCATCATCATCAAATGGCACCAACACCTTTAAGGACTTTGCAGGTAGCTTGGCAAATGACTTTTCCAGTATAACTTTCATTCCATAGGTATTAACTCCTGGGTTTAGGCATTGAAAGCTTTACACACATCATTCTGTAGTGGTTTGTGTGTGTGTGTGTATGTCTGTGTGAGGGTGGATGTGTCTGTGTATGTGTATCTGAGTGGGTGTGTCTGTGTTTATCTCTATATGTGTCTGTGTATGTTTGTATGTCTGTGTGAGTGGATGTCTGTATGTATGTTTTACTTTTTATTCAGGAATGTTTATATTAAAAAAAAATAAAGCAAATAGGTAATGACAAAAACACCCTCTGAAAAAGATATAATACAAAAGACATTTTCTCAGGCTAACTTTAGGAGGCACAAGGACTTCTTGGGTACATTTAAAAAACTTATTCCCCAAATATGTGTTTGTATTTGTGTGTGTCTATGTGTGTCTGAGTGTGAGTGGGTGTGTCTATCTGTATGTGTTTCTGCGTGAGTTTGTGTGTCTGTGTGAGTCGGTGTGTCTGTATGTCTGAATGTGTGTTTTGTCTGTGTGTCTGTATTTGTGTCTATATGTGTGCTTGTCTGTGTCTGTATGTAAGAGTGGGTGTGCCTGTCTTTGTATGTTTGAGTGTATGTATGTATGTATCTGTGTATGCATGTCTGTATTTTTGTCTGTCTAAATGTGTCTGTATCTATATGTGTGTCTCTGTGTCTGTGTGTGACTGAATGTGTCAGTGTGCCTCTGTGTGTCTTTGTGCATGTGTTTGTGTTTGTCTCTATGTGTGTGTCTAAGTGTATGTTGGGCCATGTGGCTATCAATGATTAATACTTTTAGCATTCCCATGTGGGGAAGAGAGAGAGCTTGTCTACTCTTCCTTATTTTATTTTTAATAGATCAGAAAATATGACCCATGTCTTTTGACAAAAGTTTTGTTTCATTCACCTGTTGTCACTTCATTGAGACAACCCAAATTCAAGCAAATAGGAGGTGGTCTATAACATACCAAATTGAGAATGCAAAAGTGAAAACATCCTCACAACAGGTGGGATATTTGGGGAATATGTTTTTGAATGTACACAATAAATCCTTGTACCTCCTAAAGTTAGCCTGAGAAAATGTCTTTTGTACTATATGCTTTTTAGAGGGTGATTTGTCTCATCTACCCATTTGCTTTATTTTTTTAAGTAATCTTTCCTGAGTAAAAGTAAACAATGTAAATGGGTTGGACTGTGGGAAAGAGACCTTGACCACTTTCACCTGCTGCTAGTTTAAGAGTAAATATTCCCACTGATTATTTGTTATCCCACTTTACATACAAAGGTTGATAGGATAGGTAGAGAAATAGCTAGAGAAACAGTACTTTAGTCTTCTAGAAGTTATTAAGTTAGAGAATCTCAGTAAAAACTCTACATCCCTGAATATTAATTATCAGTGGTTCTGATTATAATATATATAATAATAATATGTAATATAATAGTTATAATATTCCTTATGACATAGACTTGGTATAAATAAAAACATAGTAATAAAATTATTTGTGAAGTTACTTTAGAAAGAAATAAGGCCCCAAACCAACATATAAGTATACTTATAAGACACATTTTGCAAAATATTTCAAAGTAGTTTATTTTCTCCATTTTCCTATTGTTTGAGGATGGAAGCGAAGCTGAAGAAAAAGGGAGGGCAGAGAGAGACCCAGCGGAATCGGAAATTTGAGCTGGAAGGGACATTATAGGTCATCTACTCCAACTTCCTTCTTTTACAGAGAAACCAAAGCCCAGAGAAGTTAAGGGATTTGCTTGAGATCACACAGGTGGCAAAACTAGAATTTGCTACAAATCCTCTGTTTTTTAATTGGTCAGGAAAGGTATGCTCTTTTCCCAGGAAATACCTGGCATCTTGGCCCTGTTCCCTCCACCAACACACACAGACACACACACACATGGTTGAAGAAAAGAAGAATGAGAGTCAAAGGTTTTTTATTGTTCAGTTGTTTCAGTCACATATGACGCTTCTTCACCATTTTCTTGGTAAAATACTGGAGTGGTTTGCCTTTTTCTTCTCTTCATCTCATTTTACACATGAGGAAAATGAGGTAAACAGGGGTCCTCAGGGTCCTAGCTAAGTAAGTGTCTGAAGCCAGATTGAACTCAGATGAGCCTTCCTGACTCCAAGCTCTGCAGAATGCTACCTAGCTTCTCCAGAGGCAAAGAGGGAGGGAAAAGATGAGCAAGCACTTAATAGTCTTTTTTAGTCTAAAACAGAGAACAGCTGGTCACACAGTCTAAAAGGGAAACATATATTGAAGATATTCAGTAAATCACTTTCAACATTTTCTTCTAGATGAATAATCTCACATCCTTTAAATCTTTCTCATAAGCCCTAAATGTAAAATTGGTTTACCTATCTTTGAATTCTGAGTTCAGATGGAGTAATATCCATTCTTCTGACCCTCTCCCTAATGGGAATCAAGAATACCACTATTATTTGGGCACAGAGAGAGTCAGTAATCTTCCCTGAGAAATTTGTAAGAACAATTAATGAAATAGATGAGCATCAATACAATTTATTATTTTAAAAAATGTTTATTCTGAACTAAAACACCAAAAAAGATTATTCCCATAGGCACTGAAGAATAGAAAAAAGAAAATTCTTACTTTAAATATATATATATATATGTAAAACAAATTCAACACATACTTTCAAAACTTCACCGCTTGCTTGTGCTTATTTCTAAATTGCCTTCTCTGTGAATTTTTAAAAAATGATATATATATTTTAGTCATTGATGATTTTAGTCATCACTATTGCTAAAAAAAAGTTTCACCAATTCTGTTTTTAGCATCACTATTCTCCAAACTTAATTAGTTAAGACAATGTTTAAAAAACATCAACAATGACAACATTTTTAAGGGTAGTCAAGAAAATTAAATCCACAGGATGGCTGTGCTCAAAAATGTATTTCTCTTTCTCTGTACTTTGTATCCCTCACCTCTTTCTAAGGAAGTAACATGCTTAATCTTTGAGTTCTCTGCAGACCTGATTGCTCATTGCATTAATCAGCATTCTTAAACCTTTCTAAGTTGTATTTTTCTTTACAGCACTCCTCTCCTTATACAAATTGCTGTGTCACTTCCCAATGCTTTCTCCTTTCTATACAAGTATAGTTCCCCTTTTAGCATCCTATATCTTCTTTCCCTTTTTTTAGCTCTTAGAGTTGAACAAATCAAAAAAGGGATATATTTTTCTATCCTATTCAAATATTAGTACATTATCATCATAAATTTTTTTGAGCTTTATCTTTCAAGGTTTCTCTGGATTCTTCTGTTTTGCATTTCAAAATTCCTATCTCAAAAATACTCAAATTCCTCTATGCATTTAAAAGTTTGTTTTTCCTCCTGTTTGAGTATGCTAATTTTAAAAACCAGTTGTAAACCTCTGTCTTCTACCTTTTGGAATGTTATATTCAAAGATCTCCTCTACTTTTAGTAGATGCTGCCAGATCTTATTTGAGCCTGACTGTGGTCCATTGGTATTTGAACTGTTCTTTCTAGGAGCTTAAAGTTTTTCTTCTTTGACATATAAGCTCTGGATTTTGGCTATAACATTCCTATGACTTTTTTTTTTATTTTGGGTTTCTGTCAGGAGGCAATAGGTGGTTTCCCATTTCACTGTGCCTTTTGGTTCTAATATTTATTAGAAATATTTGGTTTGAATATTTATTAAAACTAAGCAGTTTTCATTTATGATTTCCTGAAATATAGTATGTAGAATTTATCTTATAGTTTTGAGTCTAGTTATTCCTTTTTTTTTTTTTTAGGTTTTTGCAAGGCAAATGGGGTTAAGTGGCTTGCCCAAGGCCACACAGCTAGGTAATTATTAAGTCTATGAGACCAGATTTGAACCCAGGTACTCCTGACTCCAGGGCCGGTGCTTTATCTACTGTGCCACCTAGCCACCCGGAGTCTAGTTATTCTTAATTTATCTCTCCTTGACCTATTTTCCAGGTCAATTATTTTTACTATTAGATGTGCTACATTTTCTTCTATTTATTTTTCATTCTTTTGATTTTGATCCAATATTTCTTGCTCTCTCATGAGGTCACTGAACTCTGTTTTATCTAATCTAGTTTTCAAGGAGAGGGTTACTCAGGTTAGATTTACTTCTTTCTTTTCTAAGCTATTGTTCTCTTTCTCTTTCCTCAAAAAACTTTTAATTTTTAATTATTGCTTTATTTCTTCTAAATATTCATGTAATCCTCATTGATAGTCCATTTTTCCCTTTGAATTTTGCTTGCTTGTAGTTATTTAGTTGTTTTCAGTTAGGTACAATTCTTTGGTGTGATATGATTGACAGAGACAAAAGAGAGAAAGGAAAGTTTGAGGTTAGAGTCTGGGGCGAGGGGGTTGGGGAAGATGAGTTCACTTTCAAAATGTTGACTTTAAGATGGCTGTGGCACAACCAGCTTGAGATATCCAATAGGCAGTCATAGATGTTTGCTCTAAAGATCAGGAAAGAGGTTAAATAAAGCTGGATAAAAAGATCTGAAATTCATCTCTATGGAGATGATCATTTAATTCATGGGAACTTCAGAGATCACCAGAGAGAGAAGAGATCAGGGGAACCCACAGTTAACCAGAATGAACTGGTTGAAGACCCAGCAAAAGAGACTTTGAAGGAGTGATCAGACAAGTTAAAAGAAGAAACAGGCTGAAACAGTGTTATAAAAACTAAAGAGAGAGAGTAGGAAGGACAAAGAGTGATTGATGGTGTTAAAAGCACTATCAATGAGAGGTCAAGAGAGATGAGTGTTGATAAAAGGCCATTAGGAAGAGCAGTTTCAGCTGAATGATGAGATTGGAAACTAGTGGGTTTAAACTGCAGTGGCAGCCACCTATCATAGACAGTTTTTTGTAGGAAATTTAGCCACAGAAAAGAGGAAAGATCTGAGATAATAACTACCAGGAATGGATGGATCAAGTGAGGGGGCTTTTTGATGGGTTGTTTTGGATTTTGGGGTTTTTTTTAGGTTTCTTGCAAATCAAATGGGGTTAAGTGACTTGCCCAAGGCCACAGCTAGGTAATTATTAAGTGTCTGAGGTCAGATTTGAACTCAGGTACTCCTGACTCCAGGGCCAGTGCTCTAGCCACCCCATTTTTGTTTTTTGAGATTGGTAGAACCATGGAATGGTTGTAAGCAGCATAGAGACATCCAATAGTTAGAGAGCTATTAAAAATTAGTAATAGAATGGGGATGATAAAGAAAGTAATCTGTTGGAGAAGATGGGCTAGGATGGGATTGGGTATATATAGAGAGATTGCCAATGGCAAGAAAAGGACCACCTCTTCAAGTAAAACATGGATGAAGAAAGCTATCAGAGTGAGAATGGATGAATGAGAACAAGGAGCAAATGTTCTCAATTTAATGAGGGGAAGAGTACCACTAGGGTTTAATGAGGGATGAAAAGATTTGGAATGGAAAAGTCACTGAGGTGAGTGGGACAGTGAATAGATTATGAAAGTATAAAAGGATTGCCAAACTATAGTTGAGGTCTCAATTAAGATTATGTGAAATAAATTTGTAATGAGCTCATTCAACACAGTTTCATGATTTTTCTCCAGCTCTGTTCAGCAGCACATCAGTAAGTGGAAATAATCCAAAGTTGGGGCTAGAGATAAAAATATTTTAGGAGGCACTGGAATTCATTCCAAGATTTTAATATAAAAATAGAATTAATAATAAAGTAAAAATTAAGTCAATTGTGTTAGAAAACAGACAGTTTTTACATGGGAAAGGTAGGGTAGAAAAAAAGGTATATTCAAGTATGAAAGAAGAATACTGGAAATGAGGAAATAAATGTTTTGTACAGTCACATATTCATGTCCTAAAATAAATTCTTACTCCTATGGAAACTCAAAAATAGGCTTCTAAAAGCTACAGTAAGGGTTGTCTGAGGTAATAGAGACCATGTACTACCTAGAATAGTGAATGGTAGATTAGGAATCAAAAAGACCTGGGTTTTAATCTGGTTTTCTCCACTTAATAGATTTATTATATAAGCAGGTTTTAATCTATTTGAACCTATTTCATCCTCTGTTAAAATGGAAAAAACCTGTCCTGCCCAGAAGATAAAACTAAAGAAAATAATGTTTGTCCTTCATTTTAGGTGATGCCATGAAAAGCACATAAATTAGATTTGAAGAGGGGGTACTGTGCCACCAGCCTCGCTTTCTCCTCCAGAGCCATTTGAGTCCAGTGACCAGATAGGACTCAGGATGACTGAAGATGGCCCTGGATGTGGGCATCAGAGTTAAGTGACTTGCCCAGGGTCACACAACTAATAAATATCAGAGTCTGAATTTGAACTCCAGTCATCCTGATTCCAAGGCCAGTGCTCTAACCACTGTACCATTGAGCTGCCTCTTACTGAGAAAAAAAAAGTTAAATGGAGTTCATAAAAATTAAGTCTGTATTCCATATGCTTTATACCGGTCACAAAATGTCATCTCTTTGCTTAGTGCATAACAAGTCCTTAGTAAATTTAATTGCTGAAATGAATGAATGATGTTTCATAGATTTAGAAAAACAATTTAGTATTTAGAAAGACACGATGAAGTCATGGGAAAATGACTGATTTGAAGGCAGTTGTTCAACAAACAATTTATTAAGTGTTTATATAATGTACATTTTGAAAAGCACAAAGTCAGAAGACCTGTGTAGAGACCCTGTTTCTTAATTTCCTTGAGAAAGTTAATGATTTTTGTGCCTTAGTTTCTTCATTTGTAATCTGAGGGAGTTGGACTTAGATAACCTGTGAGGTATTTCATAATTCTATATCCATGATCCTTTGAAGTCTGGGAATAGGGGTTCTATTTGGTATTAGAGGAGATATGCTTTTACTTATCAATCAATCAATCAGCATGCATCAAGATCTTACCATGTGCTTAATGAGAATACAAAAAGAGGCAAAAGATAGTCTTTGCCCTCAAGGAGCTTACAATTTAATGGGGGAGACAACAAGCAAACGAATATTTTCAATACAAGCTATATAGGAGATAAATAGGAAATGGATTAACAGACAGAAGACACTAGAATTAAGAGAGGTTGGGAAAGGCTTCCTGTAGAAGGTGGGATTGCAATTGGAACTTAAAGGAAAACAGGGAAATCAGTAATCAGAGAAGGAGATGAAGAGCAGGGGATGGCCTGGGGGATGGCCAGAGAAAATGCCCAGAGCTGAGAGATGGAGGGTCTTGTTCATAGAACAGCCAGGAGGCCAGTGTCGTTGGGTCAGAGAGGACATGTTGGGGAATAAGATAAAAGAAAATTGGAAAGGATGGAGGGGGCTAGGTTAGATGGGTTTTGAATGTCAAATAGAGTATTTTATATGTGCTCCTAGAAGCAATAGGAAACCAATGGAGCATATGGAGGGTGGGGCACGGGGGGCACATAATCAGACCTACATTTTAGGAAAATCATTTTAGTGATTGAATGGAGGATGAACTGGAGTGGAAAGAACCTTGAGACAGGAAGACCCACCAGCAAACTATTACAGTAATTTAGATATGAGGTGATTAGGACTCCATTAGAATGATAACTATGCCAAAGGAGAGAATTCAAAAGATGTTATGTACAGCCAAAAAGGACAGGTCTTGGCACCAGTTTGGATAACGAGGGTGAGAGATAATGAGGACTCCAGGAAGACTCTTAGGTTACTAGCCTAAGAGATTTGAAGATGATTGCCCTCTTCAATAATAAAGAAGGTAAAAGGAAGGTTTCAAGGAGGAAATAATGAGTTCCATTTTAGCCATATTGAGTTTAAGATATTTGCTGAACTAAATAGTTAGTTGGAAATTCTTGTGAGCTTATGAAATCGCTGAAAGAGAAGAGAAGAGAACTCAGGACAGAACATGTATAGTTAGAGGGTATGATCTAGAGAAGGATCCAGAAGAGACAACAGAGAAAGATTGTCAGATTGGTAGTAAGAAATCCAGGAGAGAATGATGTCCCAAAAATCTAGAGTGAAGAAAAAAATCAAGATGGAGAATGTGATCAAAAGCTACAGTGAGGTCAAAGAGAATGAGAGTTAAATAACTTATTCATCCTTTTTTATATTAAAAAACATGTAAGAATCAAATAAGATATTGTTGTTGTTTTATGGAAGATCTTTAATGCTAGGTTTAAATGCCTGTACAGACCAGAATAAATCCAACACAATTTCTTTATATACATATGTATATGTATATATATATATATATATATATATATACACACACATAATTTCTTTTTATATATATATATATACATACATATATTTATTTTTCCAACTGCATGCAAAAATTGTTTTCAACATTCAGTTTTTTGTAAGGTTTTTGAGTTCCACATTTTTGCACTCCCTCCCTTCCCTCACTCCTCCTCTTGACAGTAAGTAATCTGATACAAGTTATACATATACAACTATGTTAAGCATATTTCCATATTAATCCCAATATCATTTCCTGAAAAAACAATTCATAATACATAACCTACCAGTGAAGTAGACTAATAACATCATGTTCCTATATGAAGTGGGGAATGGAAAACAGGGAAGGTAATAAGCATCTATTAAGTGCCTAGGTGAATAGAGTACATAAAATCTCAAACCTGAAGTTAGGCAATCTCATCATCCTGAATCAAATCTAATCTCAGACACACACACATACACACACACACACACACCACAGATGTGTGACCCTGGGCAAGTCACTTAACCTCACTTGCCTCAGTTTCCTAATCTATAAAATGAGGTGGGGAAGGAAATGGCAAACTAGTCCCGTATCACTGCCAGCCAAACACTTTTTAAAAGTTTAAAGTGCAGTGCCTTGTCCAATTGATTGGTTATTTATTGAAATTAAGATTTTTTTTTAATGATTTCATTTGCTTTTTATGACAAAATTCTTATGATTGATGCTCCTCTACAACCTGTAGTCTTAGAGAATTCACTGAGATGAGGTTGTTTGGTGACTTGTCCAGGGTCAGATAGCTAGTATTATGTCAGAGGTAAGCACTTGTTTGACTCTGAAACTAATCATCTGTCGGTCAGTTCATCAATAAGCATTTATTAAATCCTCAAGTTCATACTCTTAAAAGAGAAGCAAATATGAAAATAAGTAATTTTATCCAAGATATCCAAGAGTCTATGGGAGGTTATCTCAGAGGGGAAGGTAGTAGCAGCTGGGAGTTTCTGACAATCTGCTGTGGTAGATGAGTCTTGGGGCTGAATCTTGAAGGAATATAGGAAAGCTAAAAAGCCAGAGGTGAGGAGGGGCAAGTCTTCCAGTCATGGGGGATAGCAGTGAAGGAGTGTGGAGTCAGGAGATGGTGCTTCCAATTTGAGGAGCAGCAGAGAGACAAATGGAGCTGGATCATAGACTTTGTGGAACAAGAAAGGTAGAAGAAGCCTGGAAAGTAGGAAGGGGCCAGGTTGAAAAGGACTGTCAATGCTAATCAGAGGATTTTATTATGATCCTGGAGATAATAGAGATAAGAGGGAGTTATGGATGGGGGACATAATCAGAGCTACACTTTACAAAAATCTTCCATTCAGGTCAATAGAGTGAGGAGAGAATTGAAGCAGAGACACTATTGTTCAGTTGTTTTTCAGTGCCTAACTGGCCCATTTGGGGTTTTCTAGTCAAGGATACTGGAGTGGTTTGCCATTTTTTTTTATAAAGGAAGAAACTGAGGTAAACAGGATTAAGTGACTTGCCCAGGGTCACATAGCTAATAAGTTTCTGAGGCCAGATTTGAGCTCATGAGGATGAGCCTTCCTGACTCTAGGTCCATCACTGCATCACCTAACTGCCCTAAAAGAGAAGGACCAGAAGCTTAGAAGTGAGATGAGGACCTTCACATAGGTAATGATTAGGTGAGCTGAGAAATATACAATAGGGATTGTGACAGTAGAAACTGCAAAACTTCACAACATAATGGATGAGTGGTGTTGTGAATGAAAGTTTGAAGATGGCATTGTGAACATACAGGGGTGATTTGGGAAGATGATGATACCGTCAACAGTATGGCATGCTATCTTGCAAGACATTATTAATCTCATTATGACCATAGTCTCTGATTTTTCACCGAAAGGAATAAATTAGGTACAATAGAAATGAGGGCTTCATATATATCCCTCTATAATAGACCAGAGCACAACTGTAACTCAGAAAACCAGGGCTTAAATCTTCAGATAGAGTATTTCAAGTGCCCACCAACACCCTCTCTAATTAAAATAAAATTTCTACATTCTTGTCATTGTTTGAATTATTTTTAATAAGGCCTACATTCAACCTTAGAGATAAAAACAAAAAAAAAATTCTGATTAAGGAAACATTGGGCTGTGGTCATACTTGACTAATTAGTCACTCAATCAGAATAATAACTGATTGCAGATACTCTCTTAGTTGGATAGGATGGAGGTAAGAAATCAGCATGACATAGGTACCTGCCTCTGGGATATATTTCAAAGACGATAAGATAACAGAGAATAAGGAAAGCTGGGAATATTAAAGACACACGTCTTGGGTTTCACAGTTTGCTAATGCTTGGCCCAGTATACCTGTAACTGTGTTTGGACAACAGAAGCTTTTGGTAGTTATATTGTACAGCTATGGACTACGTAGAAAAAAACAACCATAAACCATAAAACTTCCAGTGTTTAAAGATACAGTGCCTGGGTCATTGTTGATTTTTAATAAATGTTTATTGATTGATATAACATATGAAGGCTTTTAAGCTATCTGGAGTCATTGTAAAAAATCCTCTTTCCTCTTCCCCCATCCCAGGATTTATTTATTTATTTATTTGCACATTGCTAAACTATTCTTGTTGTAAAGGTAAACATAATCCCCCCCTTCCCCCCAAAGATAGAAAAACTTCATGAAAAATAAAGTGAGAGAAAAAGAAAAAAAATGTATTTCAATCTGTGTTCAGATAATATCAACTCTGTCGCTGGGATGGATTACATTCTTTATCATAAGTCTGTCAGAGAAGTTGCTTCCATGTTTTTTCCTACAGTTGCTATTGCTAACTCTATTTCCCTCCATCTATTCCTCCCTACTCCCATTTATTCTATTATCTCTCTCCTTTCACTTTGTCCCTCCTCAAACGTGTGTTGTGAATCAGCCAAGTTGTCCCAGGATTTATTAACCGAGGTATCACGGAATTTAAAATTATACCTGAAAAATATTCCTTTTAATTTAGTAGCAACAAGCTAAATTTTTGAGTTGTAGATCATGTTTTCTTATAATTTCACCCATTCAAGGAATATCATTGACCTCTTCTTTGCAAATGTTAACCATTTTCTGGAATATTTTGGTGGTTCTCCTTAGTTTCTGTCTCATTTGTTACCTAAAAATGTCAATCTGTTTGTTGTATGACAAATATTAATAATTATATATTCTATTCTAAAAACATGTATACATATGAGAAAGATAAAAAGCTATTTTTCATATATGAAAAAAATGTTTTCTTTCCAGATTTGAAATGACATCCTAAAATGATGTTTATAATCACATAAGCTAATATATTCACAGTCCCACAAATCAAAGCCTATTCAGAAAGTGAGACATTAGTATTCTGCAAGAGTGAAAACCATTTATTAACATCAGAGAAGTGTCAGTCTTACAATGTCTGAACAAAATGTTTAGAAGGGATGCACATTGTCTAAATCATTCACTTCAAAAGGCCACGAATTTTATGACATAATCATTTCTAGAAAGATTCCCCTAGCACACTGCTCATCACCCCTTATCCATTCAGACTTCCTGTTGTCTTCCAAGGGATCTGCCTGGCCCTTTTTAAATGGGTGAATTGCTTCCTGAAGAAGCAATAGGGCTGATAAAAAGTTTGCTGAAACTGAACATCTGTACTTTAGTCTAAGCTATTGTAATATGGTCTGAGACAAATATCAACGTTTGCTGGGAATATATCATCACAGGAAATTATCAACAATTCTAGCCTTTCCTTTTTGCGTTTTCATGGCCTCAAGGGCAATCACAAAAGATTATAGTTTCCATTTCAGCTTCCATATCACTGAAGCTTTCTATCTCACACTAGACTTGAGAATGGTTGATTTCTACAGACCGATTTTTGCTCTGATCTTTGTGGAAGGTTATGATTTGACAGCTGTAGCAAGTGGCATTGTTTTGGTCCAATACCCAATTTGGTCTGATGAAAGTGATTATCTTAAAAAGGTACATTAATGTATTCAATATACTAACATTTCAGCCTCATATATTCTAATATGGGGGCTTAGCAGATTTTGATGAGTATATGGGGCAAGGGAGAAGGCATAAAGTGGAGGCTGCATGGATGAGAATTTTTCACAAATATACAGGTGAATCTGGGGCAGCTAAGTGCACAGCGAATAGGGTGCTGTACCTGAATTCAAGAAGACTTCTTTAGGAGTTCATATCTAGCCTCAGATACTTAATCTCTGGGTGATGCTGGGCAAGTCACTTTACACTATTTGCCTTAGTTTCCTCAGTGTGTGAAATGAATTGGAAATGGTAAATGACTTCAGTAAATTACTTTCTTTGACAAGAAAACCCCCAAACAGGGTCATAAAAAGTCATACATGACTGAAATGATTGAACAACAAAACAGGGGAATCCAACAATATTGTTGAAGGGCATTAGAAGAGGAAGTGGTGTAGACCAGTGGAAAGAAAAAATAATGAACTTGAAGTCCCAGTACCCTAGTTCTAATCCTGGTTTTGCATCTATTTATGCTTGGGCAAGCCCCATAACTACTGTGTGCCTCAGTTCCCCCTCTGTCAAATAGGAGGTGAGACTAGAAGACTGCTCCTAGTATCCTCTCAGCTCTGGTCCTGTGACCCTTTTAAGCAGATAGTTCACAAACACAAACTGATCTGGTTTGGGGAAATGTGGACACATATGAGAGTTCTTTTCCATCACTAGATCAGAAAGGCTTGGTAGGCAGAGCAGAGTACAGTGGAGCCTTTAATTCCCCAGTTCTAGACACTAAGCCTCTCCTCACAAAGCCCAGGCTCTCATGAGCTTTGTTGTCTGGCCTGATACTCCAGTGACACATGCAGAATTTGTCATCCACTAAAACCCCCAGATGTTTTTCAAATGAATTACTCTCTGGCCATGCTTCCCCTATAACTTAATTGTGCAGTTGATTTCTTCAATCCAGATGTAAGACTTAACATTTGTTGGTATCAAATTTTATCTTTTTAGATTGATGTCAATGTTCATAGAATCATAGGTTCATAGACTTAAAAGAATTGTGGGCATCATTCATTCCATACTCTTCATTTTATAGATGAAGAAACAAAATGATGATGATGATGATGATGATAATGATGATAAGATGATGAAGAAGTATTATATTACACCCTAAGGTTTACAAAGTACTTTACAAATATTATTTCATTTGCTCCTCCAAACAACCCTATGAGGAAGGTGCTATTAGTTTCCCATTGTTCAGAGGGATGACTCACTTAGGGTCTCCTGACTATTTAGTGTTGGAGACAAATTTGAATTCAGGCTTTCCTGACTCCCAAGTCCCCACCCTCTATCCACTATGACATCTACCTGTGCTAAAGACAATCCAGTTGAGATTGTTGGATAATTCTTTCATCCTAAATATTAGCTAACTCTACTAGTTTTGTGATAGCACTAAGTCTGATAAGCTTATAATCTATTTCTTTACCCAAATCACTGATAAAAGTGTTAATAGTAAAAAGTCAATCATAGATATGTGATCTATTCTGATAGAAATTTCCTCCCACAGTGATATGACAACATTAATGACTTTCTTTAATGCATATTTTCAACTGGTCCAAATCTATCTAAACATCCTATCTTCTATCCTTGGTTTACCTTTTCCTCAAGAAGGATGTGAGAGATATGTCCCTTTTCCTGAATTCTAGATCAACTATTTAAACATTCTAATCTTCTGATCCACAATAACCCTGTCTAAAAAAATTGATCTGACATGAAAGGCTTTTTATTAAGGCATGCTTTCTCATAATGATTACTATGTCCCTTTCTAGATTTTTTGCAAATTTCCTTTTTAATGGTACAATCAGGAATTTTTCCAGTAATAAAAGTCAAAAGTTTTCAGACTCCACATTCTTCCCCTTTTAAAAATCATGATGGTTATGGATGTTTCCCCCCACCCCACTCAGGCCTTGATTCTTTTCCCATTCTCCAGCATATACAGTGGATGTTTAACAAATACTTGTGTGAACTACATTGTGCCCGCCACATTAATTATGACTGCTGAACTACAATCATGTTTATATGGTGGTTATATATTGTGTGTGCATATGTATTTTTGTATGCATATGTATATATGTATAAATGCATATATATGTTTATATTATCTATAGTTAGACACATGTTTGTGTTTGTACTGCCATTGTGTATACATACATGTATGCATTTCTATATGTATTCATCCTTAATAAAGAGAAAAAGAGGGCAAAGAGGAAATGGGGGGAAAGGGAAAGAAGAAAAAGCAGTATAAAATAATGAAAAGGGGAAAAAGAATAAAAATGGATTATAGGGAAAGAAATAAATGAAGTATTCACAAGATGCCAAAAGCATCTCCATAATGGGAGCCCTCCTAAACTACTCTTCCAATTAAGCATATGTGTCATTAATTTCTACAAGGGTGAGCAGAGAGGAAGGAGACAATTCTTATAGTCATTGTAATAGTACTGGAAATAAGGGTGAAAAGATGACAATTCAAGGTCTAGCAAATCCTTTTCTTATGCCTCTCATTTTTCCTTAAAGAAATAGAAAATGAAGCCTATATTGTCAGATACAGCTTTGATTTGCTTACGTGTACCTCCCTGTGATAGGAGGAAGTTTAAATAGGGTTAGGAGTGGGGGGAAACTCAACTATTTTTTAAACATCAAAAAAAATTTTAAAGAAACAACCATCATTTCATCTCTCTAGAACTTACCTTCTTCATCTTTACAAAAAATGAATTCAATTAGATGATCTCTAAGGTTCTCCTTTCCAAAATTGTATAATTCTTTTTGTAATATAATAGTATAAAATCCCATCTTAACTTTTTATTTTCCGTGACCAGCCTGGAACACTCTATCATCATGATTAGAGCACTCCATATTTGTTCCTTTCAGTTTAGCCTGTGGTATTGACCCCTGCCAATTCCCAATTGTCACATCTCTTATTTAGAGCCAGTGTGCAATCTGTTGTTCTCCATCTGAAAAAAAAAAAACAACCTTTCATTTCTTTGCTGAACGTGGAATACGTCCAGACAGGCCCCAGGTTTTCCACTTGTATGCTTGTTTCTTCTCTACTGGGACTTTCCTTCTCACATCTTTTTAATTTGTGTCATGGTCTTGTTTTGCTTGAGCACCGAGATGCATCTGATTAGTCACTGAGCAGTCTTTCAAATTTAACTTTGACAGAATGGTTTTGAAAGGATGCCAATTAACAGATTTGGCTGTACAGGAGGATATATTGATTTTTAAATCAAAAAAACCATTACTTCCCTCATTTCTTACACAGCCTTTATAACATTTTTTCACTGGGTAGACATGAAAGCCAACAAACTCACCCCCAATCTGATTATAGTCTTCATATTTCAAATACTTCACATCCATAGTTTTTCAAACTGTGTTAATATGCATCAACAGGCAACTCTGATATAACTTTATTTCCTTTTTTTTCTGGCAGATGAGATGCTCTCATTATCAAACTACCCAAGACTCTGCCTCTGCTTATAATCATTTATTTTTTTGAAAGTCAACCCTGAGATCTTTTGAGCTTTCTCTTCAAGCCCCTAGCTAGAAAAAAAGAGAAGGAGGAGGACAGTGGTATACATTTCCTATTGCTTGATTGACCCAGAACTCAACCTGGGTCTCATTTTCAAGGGAATATCATGGGAATATCACCCCATTGAAGTAGAATTAGAGAAACACTTTGTAGTTATTGCTTTAAATCTGCATTCTAGAAACATGACTTTTTTTACTTTCCCTTTTGGTTCTGATCATTTTCTGTGTGGGGATCTAGCTCACCTAGCCTATCCAAATCCACTCATTTTGCTTTCTCTTGGTGAATACTTTCCAAGTTGTCATAACTAAACAGTATGGTTCTAGAAACCTTGGCATTCTTCCTTCAACCAAAGAACTTATTGCCAAATTTGACAATGCCTCTTTGTTTTACTGGAATATGTAATATTTCAGCTTCTAGTTTGGCTTACAAACTCCTAGAGAGCAGGCACTTCATAGTTGATAACCTTCCCTGGTACTTCTTTGCCAGGCCATTCGACACTTAACCTTACAACCCCCTCATCTAAGCAGTCTCCAATATTTAAAAAAAAATTTCCCCGCTAAATATGTACCTTTTATTTATCTTTAAAGGGGTCTAACCATTTTCATATTATTTTTCCACATAATTATCTTTGAAATTTATTTAAGAACTTTAAAACTAGAATTATTTTTGTTATGATGGGAGGAGGATAAGAACATGAGTACTTTCTCTCATTTTTCTTGGATCTTGTGGAATAGCACCTCTCCTTTTAGTTTCCAGACTTGTCTCTTGCATTTATCTTTTTCAAAAAAGGAACCAAACCAACAAAAAGTATCATGTTTGTTTTGGAGATGTATAATTCAGCTCATTACCTTAATTCTGCTTCCTGACAGAGCAGCAGTTGAAAATCAAGGTTGAGAAATGAAGGTGGGGCAGAAGATGAAAGGTTATCTTTAACATAGCATATTAACCAGTTAGGCCTGTCTGTGTTTGCTTTCCCTAACTTGAATATGAGCATGGTTGGAACATTCTTCAGCTTAACTATCTTACTGTTCAATGACAAATGTATAGTAAAATCCAGAAGGTTTTTACCAGTGATAGCTAGACAATAATGAACCATCCAATTAAATTATATACCCACTACAATCCAAGTTTTGTGAAACTGAACTTTTGGAAATATTCTTTGCTATGTCTTCTTAAATTACCAATGGCATAATTCCAACTCTGCTGCATTGTTCTTGACCCCCCCCCCCAGCAACATGGAAAATAACCAGATGCAGAAGCAGTCCAAAGAAATAGAATATCTTGTTTTGAGAATATGGTACTTTTGTTATGTATGATAATAATAGACTGGATGGACTAAAATTGAGTCAGCAGTAGGGCACAGAACCATATCCTTAAATGTCCCACATTGATAAAATTTTTTTTTTCTAGAAATACAATAAATGACTTGGGTGGTATTCCTTTGCAAGTGATTCAAGAAGTAGAGTGTCCATTAAGTAAGGAAGATGGATGGTGAAATTTACTCCTCAACTTGATAAAATCACTTATTTAACCTTTTATCACTCATTTCCCTCCCCCCACAAATGTTTTGGGGAAACAACATTCTGTATTTGTTTCATCTTATCCAATAAAATGATCAGATAAAAAAAAGGTAATGTAGTGCTTCCTACATTCTCTATATAGACAAAAAAAATCTATCAATGCTACTGCTGAAATTTCAACACCATAAAGTTAATGATTTTAGAAACTAGTTGAGAACAACTTTGGTCAGTAGTTTTCCATTGATAGAGAGTGTTGGCATGGTTCACATATGTTCAAGGAGACTTATTTGTCCTTTTGAAGATGACATCATAACATAAACTTTAATCTCTTATGGAATTAACATGATATAGCATTTGAAAGAAAACCCATGGCAACCCACCTGCCTCTCCTTGAAAATATGAACAGGTATATTGATGAACATGTCCCCCCCTCCCATACTTCATGTAGCTTAAGTATATACTCCCAAAAAAAGAAAGTTTTTATTGTCTCATCTTAGCAGATTCTCTGTATGTTAAAGGAAGCCTTGACATAAGGTCAAGGCAATTAAAATTATTATTTTCAGCAGTCATCACTAGACAAAGTTCTAGTGTCCTCTGAGGATGAAATAAATATGGCAAGTTTCTGGGCAAGTTTGGTGATTGCCTCATAAAAATAGTGGGAAAAGGGAACTTTCAGAAACTGACTAGAGCTACATTTCAATTCCACTTAGAATTATTCATTGTCACCCTTGGACCACAATGGATAAGTGCTACAAGGCTGAAACATCACTCCTGTTAATTCTTTGTGAAAATTATAACCTTACAGGGAGGAAGAAAATGCAAATATCCAAGTAATTATTTTGCACTAAGTGCAAAGTAAAAATCCATCCAATCCAAAAGGGATTAAGTCTGTAGCTTAGGAGATGGAATAAAGTGGAGAGATGTTTGGAAAAGAAGGAGGAACATGGGGGGAGAGAGGAATTGGTTAGGAAGCTATTACAGCAATTCAGGCAAGAAGTCCTAAACTGGGGTTAGGGGGTGGAAGGGAACAGTAAAGCTAGAGAAGAAGGGAGATGAAAATGGGAGATTTGTTGCTGATTGGATGTAGACCTAAGAAGTAGAAACAGGTGAGTGATGTTCAAACATGAATAACTGAAAGGATGATAATTAGTACCTTCAACAGATATAGAAAAGTTTAGAAGAATTGGTTTGGGGAGAAGTCCAGGAGCTCATTTTTAGACTTGAGATAATTAAATGCAAGGAAATATTTTTTTTAAATTTTATTTATTAAAGGCAATAGGGTTGAGTGACTTGCCCAAGGTCAGACAGCTAGGTAATTATTAAGTGTCTGAGGTTGGATTTGAACTTACATCTTCCTGACTCCAGGGCTGCTACTCTTCCACTGTACCACTTAACTGCCCTGCAAGGAAATATTTTACCACCAAAAGCAGTTAGGAAAGGGATACACTGCCTCTTATAAGATTGTATATGCATCAAACTGTGGTATATGTATGTCATGGAACACTATTGTTCTATTAGAAACCAGGAGGGACAGGAATTCAGGGAAGCATTTGCATGAACTGATGCTGAGCGAGATGAGCAGAACCAGAAAAACACTGTATACCCTAACAGCAACATGGGGGTAAATTATCAACCTTAAAATGGACTTGCTTATCTCATCAATGCAACAATCAGGGACAGTTTGGGAGTATCTGCAATGGAGAACACCATCTGTATCCAGAGAAAGAATTGTGGAGTTTGAACAAAGACCAAGGACTATTACCTTTAATTTAGAAAAAAAAAAAAACATATCTTATTGTCTGATCTTGCTATCTCTTATACTTTATGTTTCTTCCTTAAGGATATGATTTCTCTCTCATCACATTCAGTTTGGATCAATGGAAACAATGTAAAGACTGGCAAATTGCCTTCTGTGAGGGAAGTAAGATGGGGGGGGACTTATAAAACTAAAAATAAATAAAATCTTTTTTTAAATGATTGTATATGCATTTACCCTTCCATAAAACAAAAACTGACATATCTCAGAATTCTTATTCTCTAGAGATAATAGAAACTACATGACTTCATGTTCTTGAGCTAGATAGATCCTAAGCTCCTGTACCAAACACCATCCAAAAACAGTTTTTGAAATTATCTCTTGTCAAACACACACACAGCTACTCTGTATGGCAAAGAATTGATTTTTTTATGACAAGGCAAAAATTTTGGTAATAGTTAGAACTGTTTGCTGGAAGTAAAGGGCAGTGGTGATTTCTTTATTCACAGTGAAAACAAATCATAGAAACAAAATCAAATTCTTTGTTTTCATTGTCTCTGAATATTCCTCAATAGAAAGGGATGTGGGTCAGTCCAATTCCTTTCATTCTACAAAAAAAAAAAAATGATAACTGACTTAAGGCTCACTTATAATGGAATATAAAACCCTGGTAACAACCCCCAAATATCTGATTGTCTGTCTTGTCTCTGGGTGGAGCAATTCAGCAATAGTGCTGAACTTTGAAAATGATGCAAAGCTTCCACTTGGTGACACCCTGGGGAAGTGGGCAAAGCTGAATCATAGAACCCTGCCCAAATTCCCACAACAAACTCATTTTTCCAGCTATTTGCCAACCAGAGTTGCTAATAGCTCTACAATATTCAGGTAAAAAAAATACCTTTATCAGGCAGCAACTTAGGTATAATATGATTTGTCTGGGCTACTCTGCTACATTCGCTTTTATAAGGCAATTTTTTTTCTAAGTGTGCTAAATGTATAACTGAAAAGGAAATAAGTCTGTAGCTTAGGAGGTGGAGTGAACTGGAGAGATTCTGAAAAGAATCTTTTATGTAGTATCTCCTAATTCATTAAAGTCCTGAATACTCCTTCCTCAGGAAAAGTTCTATCCCTCGGTCACTTATACTTGAGTAAGAATTTGACAATTTTACTCTATCCATGATGTTTTTCATTTTATGTTTCCTGAATTAGGTCAGAGAGATTTTGTTACTTCTTAAAAGGACATGGAGCACAAATAAGAATGGAATTTTGTAAGGGGGTGATGGAAAGAAAGAGTATGTAGATTTTATCAGTTTTTTCTATGCCAACTTTTTATTATATTAACAAATTGGGGATGGATTTTGAAAATGTTGGCAATTGCTATAACCAAAACAATGGAACAAGAAATGGACTATTTATCTGGTTTATTTCAATGATTATTGAGAACCTGCTCTGGCCGGGTCTGCATGGCAAAATTGATGTTCATTCCATTAATGATCTATAGTTTGGTGCCTATGGAAATGCCATGGCAGCAATGTAGACCTAAGGTTACAAAAGATGAAATGGCAAAATGAAGGAATAGGATATGGGTTTCCACTATAGCATCATAGACTTCATGTGTTCACATGGTATTTTGATTTAGAATTGAAAATGATGCAAAGTTATGGTGTGGGTGAGTTAACTTTGCCAATAAAAAGAAAATGTTTGCATTTCTTGACCTTTTAGGGGAGAAATTTGTCATCTTGCTATTTTATTAGTTTTCTTTTATTTAATTTTCTAGGATTTAAGAAATAAAACAGTAATTCAAAGGCATGTGGTCACAACAGAGACAAAAATCATTTCTTTGGAGCTTCCAGAAGTACTTTAATTTATGAAACAACTGTCACTTGACATACATTTATCTTCCTGAAGATTTAGAGTTTTCAAGATTTATTTTTCACAAATTCTTCTGGCTAACTAATAATACAGGAAAAGGTGGGAATAAAGAATAATTATTTTTCTATTATATTCCAGTAATTTGATAAAGACCTTAAACTAGAACTTTTTTGCAAATTTCCAAAAAGTCATTAGTCATAAGAATTTGATGAATGAGGCCATTTTTGCAGTAAGTCTTATGACAGGTACAAATTCTTGGTTTTGTCTGCCACTGGGTCTCTGTAAATGTTCCAATGCTGCATGTGCCTGTTATTCAAAGCCAGCAATTATAAGGTTGAAAAGCCCTGCATGTTGCTTTAAGGTTAGACTTAGAGGAAATGAATTTTAATATTGCAACAAGAAAGATATAGATGAGACACAAGGGAAAACACTCTCCCACTGGTAGGAAGCCTCCTAAAACTAACTATTCTCCACCCTAATAAGCCTAACAGCCTTTATGAGGAGGTGGAATAGATACCTACCTAAAGGTGTGAGAATTTAGGGTCAAATAGGAAGTCCTCCACTCCACCCCCTACACTGTTCCATTCTTAATCCATATCCTTTGAAGAAGTAGCAGAATCTCTCTGACCTTCTTCATTCAGGTGATATAAAATAAAAAACTCGATGGACAGAGAAAAACTAATTCCTATAGAAGGCTAAGTGACTGAGGATAGATCTTTTCCTGAGGAAGGAGTATTAGGATGGAAGAGAAAGATGAGTTAGGAGATACTACATAAAAGAAAAAGATGTAGAAAGAAGAGACTTTGTAATAGGAAGACAAACTTTACCAATCTCAAATCTTTGTCTTAGAGAGGACCCTGTTCTCATTTCTGCTTTGTCATGTTTCATGTCCCATAGGTGAGTTTGTGCTAGCTTCAATGTACTTTGTTATATTTTTTTGTTTATCTTGCCTTATATAAATAGTAGGCTTATTGAAAAAGGAACACATTTTCTATTTATTTCCAATTCCCCATAGTTTTCATTTTAAGTGTTTCAGAAATGCTTTATTAAATATTTATTCAGGTGCTTTGTTAACAGTCAACTGAAGTGGATAATATGATCACAATTATGTTGAAGTCCTGGTAGCTTTTAAGAAGGGTTCCCAGAAGTTGTGTCCAGTTGAAATACTGGCTTAGAGGAAAGTCCTCTTGACTGCCCCTCCTCCTAAGGTCCCTTAATTATATATAATTCTAATGATTCAACCACCTCACCTCTCTTTCTCCATTGTTTTGACTGGTGACCAAATGCATTCTGAGACTTTAATAGAGATATTTTGGGATATGACTCAAATTCTACTCATTTGTTAGTACAGTAGCAGCAGCAACTATCTATTAGTAGTAATTTGCTTGCCTATGTCTATAGAACTCATCACTGGACAATTTTTTACATTGTAGTTTGCAGGCAATATCTATATTCATATGTGTGTGTGTGTGTGTGTGTGTGTGTGTGTGTGTGTATTTGTGTGTGCATTTGTGTCTCCTTTAAGTATTTTACAATTTAGGGGTTTTTTTTTTGTTTGGGCTTGTGTTTTAAGTACTTTGGAAAGCATGATCTTTGACATTGTATATGCTCAGTTTGACTTTATCAGGAAAGGAATGTATTTCATTCCCATAAAATTAGCTTATATTTTGTGTTTAGTACTTTTGCTCACATGCTTGTATTGAGACACCCTCATTTAATAGGAATGACTTTTTGCTGTGTCATATGAGACCAAAACTCTGTAAATAAAACAAAAATTACATAGTTGGTGGTTCTCATAGACTATGTTGACCACATTGAATGGAAAGGTTTTGTATACATTATTATGTTGATATTAAAACTGTAGTGTATGTTTTACTAAGACCAGTTCCATTAAGTAATTTAATAGTATATTTGTCCATAACCAGGCTCCAATTACTTCATCTCTCTCTAGTAATGACCCCATTCCATCTTCCATTTTTAGATCTAAAAAGGCTTATTGGTCTAATGGTTTTTGCATTTCATTCCTGCATAATTTTCAATGAAAAAGCAGCAGCTCGTGAATAGTACCAGCGTTTTAAACCAGAAATGAAACAGATACTGGGAATCTGTTATTTTGCCTGCATGACTTCCTTTTTTCCCTTCCTTTCCTTCCTTCCTTGCTTCCCTCCCTCCTCCCATATTCCTTCCAATCACCCTTTTATGCTTCCTTCCTTCTTTCCTCTTTTTCTAAAGTTTTACTTAGATGTGTCTATTAGCCACGAGGTTCAAGGTTAATTCATCTGTGACAACTTTTAACTTTTACTTTTTTTAGAAAAGAAGAGACTTGTTTGGGACCAATAAATTCTATCAGGTAAGAGTGACTGGTAGTGGTATTTTCTGACAGAATTTTTTTTCCTCCTTTTTTGGAGGCAAATTTCTAAAGGCTAGAGCAAATAATGTTTAGTAACAAATTTTGATTTTGTTGCTCTTGTAGTGATTTTTATGTACAGTGTGAACTAACATGAAATGACTCTGTTTTATGTAATAAGGCCATTTATTTTTGTAAACTTACCACTAACTGTAGAGTAGTGCCAAGATGTGCGTGTGTGGGGATGTGTGGGGATGTGGGTGTATGTGTGTGCATAAAATTCCTACAGCACTTACTCATTTTTTAACAAGAAAATGACAAATACTGGGATAAACACCTAATGAAAACCTGAAGATGAAGGAATTTTGTGGATGTAATAATCTTCAGTTATTCAGTTACCTTTATATTTTTGTATCAATAAAAATCCTGGTTCCTAACTGCATCAAATTTAGCATAGTTTAGAAATTATAAGAATATTTGTAGAAACTGTGTGCATCCTGAAAACTGGTAAATAAGTGTAGAAAAAATTACTACTGATTTAGTTAATTCCTTATTATTTTAGAAGTCTGATATCACTTTAGTGAGAAAACAATTTTTAATTTAGTTTACATCATAGCTCTTTCATCTGAGTTTAGAGGTTTATTAGATAAAGTCTGAGAAAACAAAAAAAAAATCAGGTCTTGCCCATTATAGGCTTTTTTAAAAGTAAAAACACCTATTATTTTACTGCTTAGTCTGTAGACTATTGAAATGACTCAGGTATTTGTAGTTATTGCATCAGAAGGCAAATATTCAAAACATTGGCTAGACAGTGTTGCCTCTTTTAGAGGTATGAAATGATTTGGCAAAGTGGGACATTCTTTTTTGTACCATTTAGACTCTTTCATACAAGTGATGTCTCAAAATATGTTCTTAGGCCAGCACTATAATTATAGATGTCTGTGATAAATAACCAAGAAAGGAAGATATAAAGAGGTTTAGGCAGGGAGGAAAATTGCACCCTTTCCAAGTATATTTGAAATGAATATAGAGTCAGGCAGGAAATAGGGAAAGCAGTTCCAAGTCAAAAGCCTGTAGAAGAAAAATTCCTGTATAATTAATGGACAGGTTGTTGGAAGTGTAGAGAAGATGGTACTAGAGCATAGTCAAAGGCTACTTAGTGTGATTTATGGTCATGATAAGTTTGTCTCTAAGTGGAAACCATCTGGTGAAGATTTCTTGGGAACCTCTGGAATTGTAATTCCATCCAGGACAACAAGGAAAGTCTTTTACTTAGCTTTTCCTGGAAGCTGGTCAGCAGCTCATAAGCAATGAAATTAGATTTCTCAACCTTAGGCCAGAAGAGAAAGTAGAAAGTGTTTTCTAGCTGAAGTTTGGTATGAAATGATTTAGCAAAGTAGAACCATCAATAAGGAAAATCTTGCTCTGATGCTATTGTCGTGATTTTCATGGACTCTTGGAGCCTATAATGGCAGCACCCTGCATAGGGTAGGTACACAGAGGACCTGAGCGCTGTTTTCCCACTTTGACAAGTTCTTTAACTTCATATAACCCTAGTTTCCTCATGTGTAAAATGAGCAGGTTGACCTAAAAAGTCCCTTCCAGATCTAGATTCAATGATCTTATAATTCTAGGTCTTACCTATTTTTAAAATTTCAGCTGTTAGGATGATAACTAATGGGGGATTAGTTGTTGCAAGTCCGATCTAGTCAGGGACAAAGAGGTTCATAACCAGAATGTTGGCTACCATGTGAAGAGTTTTTTAAAAAACTTTTTCATTATTTTGCCCTGGCAACTCATGAATCTTTCAGCATATCAAAACAAGTTCTGTAGATAAGAGTTCTGAAACACAGCCCTGTTTAACCTGGAAATTTTGAAAGCCTATGTAAAAGCTTTTTTCAAAATCTAGCAAGTTTTGAAAGATTGCTTCTACTCCAGGGGGATGTCAAGACTATAAACAGTGAAGAGGAGCTAGTCTAGGATTCCTGAAGATACAAAATTGGATTTCTGGTAACTACATCTTGGATCTGACGTTGCTAAGGTACCAATTCCAGATTCAAAATGCTTTGCAGATCCTGAAATCATAAACATCTTTTTTCCTAAGACTACCCTGTTGTGAGACAAAATTTTGTTGTTTGCTTAAGATATTTTAGAGTAAAGGTACTTGAGGAATAAACCATCTTTTTGAACCTTTAACACTATTTGGTATTGACTGTTCTCAGGAAAAAAATAGTAATGCTTCATTCTTACAGCAGCTGAACTGCTCTATTTCTGTGCACCTGAGATAGCAATCTAGTCTAGATTGCTCCATGGACTGCAAATGGATGGATGACAGTGTCAAGTGTATGTATTTGCAAGTAGAAATTGACCCTCCATGTAAATATTTTAAGTACCTTAGGATTGCTTTGACTGAGAAGATGAAGATGAATTTCAACTTAATACATTTTAACTGTGATTTTTAAAAGCAAGCTATAATATTTCTAAATGTTTTATCACTCAAAAAAGAATTTAATGAAAGAATAAAAATCTGTTCATCACCTACTATGCATAACAGATTTTTATTCTTTCATTAAATTCTTTTGAACATTTGAGGGCCATGGACCAACTTCATCGCTCCCCATTTTGAGCTACTCATAACTATTGTTTTTATGAACTCATATCTTCTGAATTACAGCAAGTTTGAGCTACAACAGACTAGAGATAATCTAGTTCAGTCTCCCCTCATTTTATAAGTAAACAAATTGAGACTCAAAGAACTGGATTTATTTTTCAGGATCATACATTATGTTAGTGGCTGAGCTGGGATTTCAGTATTCAGTGGTACTCCTCCCCTCAATCCCTTCATCTTAGTGTACTGTTGTTGACTGTCAGATTCTATGCTGTTATCTTATGACAGAACCAGAACACTTTTCTATTCATACTGTAAACTGTAAACCAGTGCTATGTCAAAACCAAAAAGAAACAGAAGCCATTAAACTGTATATAAGAATCCTGTAGACCACATATTGACTTAGAAAACTACATATTCACACTATCTATGTTTTATAGTATTTTAATTTATTTTGTTAAACATTTCTCAATTATCTTTTAATCTGATTCAGACCCCATTCAAGGGGGTTATAGGCAGCATGTGACAGGACACATCTGCTTTCTTTCTCATACATTACAACATTTTAAAAGTCTCATTATTTGTCAACTTTGTACTTTTTAAAGTTGTAACCGCATAAAGATAGCAGTATTCATTCAGTCCCTTCCTCATGTGAGGTACATAAGCTTTTTGTTGAATTAACTTGAGTTTCTCATGTTTTAGCAAAGGTTATTAGCCTCTTAGAGGGTAATGTTGACATTCCAGAGACTTCAGATTGTTGTATTTGTTCTTGCATTGCTTTCTGTTTGTAACTGACATGTCATTTTTTGCTGAATTTGAAACTGCCTAATATTGATTTGCTTTAGATTGGGGAATTTAACCTGGGGTCCGTGGTCAGAGGAAAAAAAAAATTCCATCTTTACTTACACTAAGCTCTCATCATCAATAGGTTTCTTTATCCTGCCAAAGTGGGGTTGATGGCCCACATAAAAGAAAGTTAACAACCCTTTCTTGGGAATGTCATCAGGTCTACCCAAGAATGAGCATCACTCTGTATGCGCTGCACTCAATATTGTTCCTTTTTGATTTTCTCTTTCTCATTGGCATAAAGCAGCTTTTCAGAAGAAGGTGTACTTTTGTTGTTTCTTATTGTGCATGTCCATCTTTCTCCCCTATGTGAATTTATATTCTTACTGAGTAGCTGAAACAAAAAACTATCTTATTAAAGGCTAGAAATATTGACATACTATGTATCTACTAGATCAATATTTAAACAGTATTTGCATGCTGAACATTTTGGTGTAGGAGCTTCTTAAATGAAGTATTGTGACATGTGTTTCATTTGTGATTGATACTTAGGAGTGAGTCAGTAAAAATTATTAATTAGAATTACTGTAAAATACAGATTAACAGTTATATATTTAAATTGGAGTCTTCTATGATGTGAACCTGCTATTTAAAATTTTTCTATGAATCAATCAACTGTTAAAAATGAAATAACTTTTTTTAATACAGATTCTATCTTTGGTAGTCTGGATTTACTTTAACTACTCTCTAGCATCTGGGGGGGCTATTAACATTACTCTATTTCATATCATTGAATCTCATGTTTTGTGGCTCCCTAAAACATTGATATTATCCAAAGACTTTTTAATCTAGGAGGCACCTGTCTTTTGACCTGGGGATTTTGCAAGGATTTCCTTTGCTCTGTTTCATTCCCTGCCAGTCTAAATGTTTGAGATGTCCTATGTAACCAAAGAACTTAATTTTATAGCATAGCTCTGGAGAAAAATTAATAGTTAAAATCCTGAAGGAGAAAAATAAAAATACTTTACCTATTCACACAGTTGACTCTCCTTTGAAGTTATAAATGACATATTTTCTCATTTGCTCCTTAGATGGATCCTGTGCAAAAGGCAGTCATAAACCACACATTTGGAGTTTCCATTCCCCCAAAGAAGAAACAAGTCATTTCTTGTAATGTCTGTCAGCTTCGTTTTAATTCTGACGTGAGTATCACCTTTTCATTGCTCTATGTAGGTAGGTAGTTTGTGGAATGAGGAGTCTGATGAGTCTCAATATGGAAATCAAATCCGTGTCCTTTCACACCCTCTGCAGCCTTGCACCTCTCTGGCTAGTGAGACATTTTGCCACTTGTGTTTGCTGTGCCAGATTTCCAAGGTTATTATCATCAGCCCTGGAAACATGAGAACCAGATTAAGTGATCAGTAGGAGCTATTAGGGACATTTTCCAGTGATCCACAATGTGCAACATTTTATCCTTGATTCCACCTAAGGTTCCTTTACAAAAATAAATACCTGAACTGAGAAAATAGGAAAAGTGGTTTGTGAATGCCCTAAATAAAGAGGAATATGAAAATTTAAAGATCTCTTAAAAAATTCATTCATCATCATATATATATATATATGTATATGTATATAATATAATATATATATATGTATATATATATATATATATATCACACCCTACATTTTCTTTATTTCTTCAAAATTTAAAGAGTCTTGATTTCCTGGTAACAGTAGTACAAATTACAGCCCCTTCAGGCCTTAGTAGATGGTCTTCATGAGTCCCTGTAACCCTAACATTCATCACCTGGCAGCCTACATTTCCTCCTCCAAATGTGGACATATGGCCTACCATATTCAAAGTCTTTCCAGGCTGGTTGGAACCAAAGACAAGAACCCAAGGTCACCTCTAAGCCATGCAAAGGCATTGGCACAAGGTTAAAGTACATGCTTTACATTTTATATGTAGGCATTTATCAAAATATTTTGATGTGTACATTGTAGACTCAGAACATTTGTGTGGGGATTTGTGAGAGTTCTTGACCATCAACCAAAGACTGAAAAGAAACATTACACGTAGTCATGTTAAAAAAGAAAAACTCATCATCACCATTCATTCACTTCATTCAGTCATTCAACAAGCATTTATTTCCAAAAGTAGAGCAAACTTAGCACCTCATTCGTAAAATAATGATAGCTGACATGTATAAGAACTTTAAAGTTTACAGAGGACTTTATACTTTCTGTTGATATGCCTGACAACTCTGTGATGTAGATGTTATTTTTATCCCCATTTTACAGATGAGGAAAGTGAGGCTCAGAGATTTTTAAGCACCCTGGGTGCTTAGGATCACCTAGCTTAAAAGTGGCTGAAATCTTTTTGACTTCAGGTCCAGAATTCTTTCCCCACTCTGCTCTGCTCTACCTCTCTGGATTCATTCAATAAAACATTTATTAAGGTGCTTACAACAAACATTTATTAAAGGTACTGTGCTAAGGGCTGGGACAAGACAAAGTTATGATTAAACCCCACTTCCTGCCCTTGGGGAACTTCTAGTCTAGTAGAGAGATAAGATCCAAATATAGATGGCAGTAATGTGCAATGATACATGAGATAAGACTCAAATACAGAGGCAGTCAAGTACAATATTACATGAAAAGTATGTTTTAGAGATGTAAAATTAAGTTGTTTCAGTGACCTCAAAAAATTTTTTTTGTTTGTACTTTGCCAATGATTAGCATAGTCATGTCATAGGTCCTAGTTCTAACTTCTAGTGGGACATGAAGAAGTGTACAAAAATCATCTCAAAAATAATTCAGCATCAACCCTTATAGAATAAATGCTATGTTACATGTTTTAAAATGCTCATCATAAGAAACAGTGTGTGGCAGAAAGGGATTAATCCAACCTTGAGAATTGAGAAACCCATGTACTAGTCTTCATTTTATCATTTGCAAGACAGGGGACCTTAGGGAAGCAATTTAAACTTTTTGGATCTCATTTTCCTCATGAAGGCAATTAAGGAGTGGACCGAATGATTTCTAAAGTCCTTCTCAGTTGTGGATGTTCATTTATTTTCTTAATATCTATAAGCATCTATTATTCTTATTGAAGAGCACGGTAGTATGGTGGTGGATAGAGTGAAAGTCTGAAATCAAGAAGACTCATCTTTATGAGTCCAATTCTGGTTTCAGACACTTACTAGATGAGTGACCCTGGACAAATAACTTATCCCTGTTTGCCTCAGTTTCCTCATCTGTAATATGAGTTGGAGAAGGAAATGGCAAACCACTATAGGATTTTTGTCAAGAA
Organism: Macrotis lagotis; assembly: GCF_037893015.1. NCBI lineage: Eukaryota > Metazoa > Chordata > Mammalia > Peramelemorphia > Peramelidae > Macrotis > Macrotis lagotis. Next base: position 681,699,769 of record NC_133658.1, read on the forward strand.
AACCCCAAATGGGGTCACAAAAAGTCAGATGTGACCAAACAATAACAACAAATCTCTTCTTATATTTCATGGGTGGAAACTAAAAGTCAAAGAAATTGCTGAGGAATCTTGCATGACTTCTTTAAGAAAGTCAGGAAGTGGATTTAATGCTGTTTGTTCCCTAATTCTATTGAAGGTGCCACCATTTAGCTCCTAGATCTCTTACCTTATGTACCAAATAAATCCCTAAATTTTACCTTTTTACTTCTAGAAAATCTCTTAACCTCTGACCCATTATCTCTACTGGTCCTGCTTTCCTCCTCTAAGATGGCTGCAGCACCCTCATAATTACGCTTTCACCTCTATAGTCCATCTCTCTTTTAATTACCAGAGTGGTTTTCTTTAAGCAAAGATACAACCTTGTCACTCCCACAACTCAGTAAACTTTAGAGCAGGGGTGAAGAATATCTGGCCCCTGGGCTATGTGGGTTTGGTATTGCCAAGGCAATTGCAGGTAGGATTCAAAATTGAATAAATCTAAGAGTCTTTTAGGAGTGAATTAATTATTTGACCAAACATAGCCCACCAATGATGTTATAAATATCCAAATGGCCCATGGCAGAAAAAGATTCCACATCCTTGCTCTAGAGGGTCCCTATTGACACTAGGATAAAATATAAACTCTATTTAGCTTTTAAAGCTTTTCAAACCCCAGCTCATCTTTCTAGGTCCATGGTAGGTTACTATTCCTTCTAGACCCTGTGATCCAACCAAATTGACCTTTTTCTCTTTTGTTCACCTATAGCCCTAAATCATTGTGCCTTTGTTTTGGCTTCCTTTCATTCCGGAAAGGAACTCCTTCCTCACTTTCACCTCACAGAACCTTGCTCTCTTCTTTCAAGGTACCCCTTAAGCAAAACCTTCTCCATGAAGCCTTTCTTAATTACCCTAACCAAAAGTGCCCTCCTTCCCAAACTACCTAGTATTTAATGACTACATATAATCATCCAATAAGCATGTATCAAATAGGTACAGTGCTAAGCACAGAAGATTCAAAGGCAACATGCAAACCAATATAAATGCAAAGCAAGTTACATTTAGGATAACCAGTAAATAATCAATAGACACAAGATACTAGAATTAGTGGTTGGGAAAGCTTCCTTTAGAAGGTGGAATTTTAGTTGTGACTTAAAGGAAGCCAGGGGAGGTCAGTAGTTCAGAGCAGGGTAGGGAAAGCATTCCAGGCATAGGTACAGTCAAAGAGAATGTCCAGAGCTGAGAGATGGACTGTCTTGTTTGTGGATTAGCCGGGAGGCCAATGTCACTGAATTGAAGAGTAGTGTCAGAGAGTAAGGTATAAGAATGGTGAAAAGATAGGAGGGGGCTAGGCTAGGAAGGGTTTTGTAGTTGATTTTGGGAGCAATAAGGAGTCATTAATATTTATTGAGAAAGGAAATGATGCAGTCAGCTGCAGGAAAATCACTTTAGTGACTGAATGGAGGATGGATGGAAGTGGAGAGACTTGAGGCAAGCAATTCCACCGGCAGGTTATTGTAAAATTCAAAGTGTGAGGTGAGGAGGTCTGCACAAGAATATTGGTGGTGTTAGAGGAGAAAAGAGGGCTTATTGGAAGAATTGCAAAGAAGAAATAGACCAATCATGGCAACAGATTAGATCTGGGAGGTGAGAGATAATGAGGAGTAAAGGATGACTCCTAGATTGACAGTCTAACAAGCAAGGAAGATAGTATTAGATTCTATAGTAAAAGGGAAGGTAGGAGGGGGAGAAGGCTTAGGGAGAAAGATAATGAGGTCTATTTTGAACATAATGAGTCTTAAGATGCCTGCTGGGGATCCAGTTCTAGATATCCAAAAGGCAGTTGGAGATGTGAGTTTGCAGGTCAGCAGAGAGTTAGAGACAGGAAAGGTAGATTTGATTGTCTTCAGCATAGAGAAGATAATTAAATCTATGGGAGTTGATGAGCTCACCAAGTAAGAAAATTTAGAGAGAAAAGAAGAGAGCCCAGGATAGAACTCTGAGGGATACCTGTGATTAGAGAACAAAATTTGGAGAAGGAAATAAGGAAAGGAGGCTGAGAAAGATTACAAAGAGAACAGAGAGTGGTTTCTAGAAAGTCTAGAGGGATGAGAATTTCAAGGAGAGTTTTCTCAATGGTATCAAAGGCTGAAGAAAGGATTAAAAAAAATTGGACTCATCAACTTAATAGATCTTTTGGTAACTTTGGAGAGAGTAGTTTTCAGATTTCAAAGGCTTAAGAAGACAATGAAAGACAATATATTCACATATACATATATGTGCACATATATGCACTTATTTATGTATCTATATGTAGTATATGCATATATATTATGTGTATTCATGCACACACATTTCTTCTTCTCCTATATTAAGCATACAGACTCCTTTTATTTTGTCTTTGTATTACCAATGACTAGCAAAATACATGACATGTAATAGGTGATTAATAAACACTTCCTGATGGATTCATTTTTTGTTTTCAATCTTTTCATATGGATTTGCAACAGTGAGTTCTTGGAATAGATTCATCTTAGATTTGAGCTTAATTCAGTGCCAGAAATTATGTGTCTTTACTATTGGGGTGAGGGTCAATAGACTCAAAAGAAATGTGGGTATGTATGTTCATGACTCAGTTAAATTTCCAAAAGCTCCATCAATAATGGAGAGAAGAAGTCATGCTTGGGCTCACATCAGCCTAGACATGGGGTCTTGATAGCAGATTCATGATGTGACACAGACTTTAGTAATACTGATATAATTTGCACAGCTGAGTTCTGAAACTATGTTTTATTTGGAGAAATGGGTTTTTTATTAATTACTCTATTTACATTTTAATATAAGAATTTAAGAGATTATTTTTCCTTATCTCCTCTACTAACATTCCTAAATATGAGACTGAATTGACTACACTCTTCAGTGAGTAAATTTATTTATTGGAAAATGTGGAAGGCAGAGTTGAAAAGTAAACTGAATTCTGCAGTTCTGCAGTAGAATCCAGTATGAACTATCTTAAATGCTCCATTGCCTCCTTTGTCTTGCTTTCTATCATCTCAGAGTATTGGAACATTATTGGAAAGCCAAGACCACAGCTTTATTTATACAATACAAAGTTATGTAAATGAGCAAACATTAATCACAAACATTTCCCAAATGAACTTTTACAAGTTAGTACCATTAACTTTGCCAATGGGCAGGCATCTAGGTTTAGGAGTTCCAACCACTTTCATGTACATATTACTGTCTGTCTCCTAATCTCCCTTTCCTTTTCTTCTTGGCCTTTCCTCTGTTCCCAGAGTAGTTGGAGTCATGAGCCCTTGTGATGAGTAAAAGCATTCTGAAATATGATATCCAGTTCTCTTCCAGCCCAACAGAGTTGCAAATACCGATTACTCCAGAATTGATAACTTTAAATCAAAATCCCTGTCTGTTTGAAAATTTCATTTCCAAACTCCAGACTTCCCAGAGAAAATATCTCCTCCAGAGCTTTGCTGTGCTGTATCTTATCTAAGGATCACAGACATCAATTGAATTAAACCTAAGATGTACAAAATATTTTTTTCTTTTTTTTCCCTTTTTTTCCCCTTTTAGGATCATTCCCCCCCCTTTATTTTTCCATTCCAAAACACTTGTCTCATTCAACCATTCATACTAATGACCTGAGAGAACAAGATGATCCGGGATGGTGGGTATGAAGGTGGGAGTAAATGATGAAAGAGGAAGTTATATTTCATTAAAAAGCTTTTTGAGCTGCTACTATCTTACCCTCCTCTCACAAAATCATTGCAGCTTGACTGTGTCTAATGAAATATGCAACCAGAGATGAACATTTCTTTACGCTGCCTAGTTTAAATTTGGAAAATATTTGAGTGTTAAGTATCATCAAAACCTAATTGCACCATTCTGCCTAGCACTTCAAAGGCAAATAAAAATTCATGTACCCAAAGTAAGAAGCGGGTTTCTCTATCCTGGCTTCAAATTCTGGGATTATTCATCCATTGACACCTTGAAAACTTGGTGTGTTAGTATTGGCAAATTCATTGAAAGGTATAGGCCTTGTTTTCTAATCAATAGTAAAGTGAACCAACTCTTAAAAACTCAATCTAGTTCTTTTTTCAGCAACTTTATGAATTCAGAACCAATTCAAGGTCACGTTTAAGATAATTTATTTCATGTATCCTCTGCCTCTAATTGTGTTTATATAAAAGTTGTTGGAGGAGGGGGGTTGGTATATTTCGTTTTAAGTAGAACAATAACCCATTTCTCAGTGTTCTGTGGGCTGGACTTTGAGTCTTTCTTGTGCATTAAAAACTGATGACAAATATTTTCCACATTATTGATTTAATTTAGATCAGTCAGATGTGAAGCAACTGACCACATGTACTAAATGTCCTTTTTATTCTTAAGTCATCTACTCTTCTCAGGTCTCACCTCCTTCCCCACTGGCCCCAGGTAATGATTTTACTGGTATGGCATTGTTGTTAACTATACCCTATCCACTTAGTTTGCCATTATTATTGCCGTATTCACATGACCAAGAAATTACCTAAATTGTCTATCCTCCCTCACATAGTTTTCTTCCTAAGCTTGTGTCATTTCAAGTTCCATGTGAGTGGCACTTATTGATTTTCTTAAATTAATAATGTAATAATAAAATAGGAAGTCTGATCTGTCTTACATAAGCAGCCCTAGTTTACCATCTGCTGCTTCAAATGGATGTGATGCCAACTCTGCTAGAGACCTCTGGCCCTCATACATCATCCAGCAGAGATCTCAACAGCAGTGAGATTAGGGAAGAAAGCCACAACTTTGGGTCCCATACCAGTTCTCTTTCCATGTGTTGTTGGCTGATTCTTTCTCTTCCTTTTGCCCACTAGGTCGGACTTCACCTCCTTCACCAGCTGTCATGGGGAGGCCAGTCCCCATAGCAGCTGGGATACCTTCAGTGAAAAACCAGCAGGTCCCTGAAACACTGACACTTATAGGCAGAGCATTTGAAGGTAGACCTTGCAGTGATAACAGAAGAGCCAGTCAGCTTCAAGGGCACCTGTCTGGCTTCCCTGAGGGTCCAGCCATTTTTAATTTTGTCATTGTATAACATTTTTGTAGTGGAGTCTTCATTCTCCTATTGACTGTCTTAACTTCTTACATTTTACTTTTGGAAATAGTCATTTTATATGTAGCCTGGACTTTTTTTTTGATTTTTAGTCTCTATTTTGTTTTGTTTTTATTTGATAATTATATTTCAACATAATTGGTTTCCTTTGTAATTCTATGTATTTTATTTTATACATTTAAAAATATAATTCAGAGGAGGAGTCAGAAGGCACCATTAGACTGCCAGAGAGATACATGGCACAAAAAGCATTAAGAATTAAATCTATTTAATATTTTTATGCCATTTTCCTTAGACATTTTCTCATCAAGTACTATGCAATTTAATTCAAAGAAGAATTTCAGGGAAGCAAAAAATAAAATTTCTTTTTTGCAAATGACTTGCAAAATTTTACTCTTTGTATTCACTGGCCAGATAAATGTTTCCTGAACTGATTTTTATACAACATCACTTATTCCCTCCTGAGTCCTTACAGTTAATTGCCTTGTTCTGCTGGCCTATAAAATGCTAACCTAGCATTTCTGAGATGTTTACAATTATTCAATTAATTTTTAGATAAATGGACATCGTTTCCAAGTATTAACCCATTGCCTGTCATTCACAAGTACTATCAGTGTCTTTTGTTGGGACTAAAAAATCTTCACAGAAGATTTAAACAACCTAGTCATCATTGAAAGCAATAGACCTTTATACCTGCTTCAGGACTGACTTCTCCAAGTTAGGGTGGTGGGTAGGACTATCCCCTTATTGAAAGCACACTGACTCAAAGGAAAAGTTATAATCAGGGTTGTCAATAAGGAACTTGGAGCAAGATGATCTCTAGGAAGAGAGTCCAGATTGGTCTAAAATTTGTGCATCCATGCTTCCCGCAAACTCCAGTTTGGTAGCTAACAGATCAGAGCTACATGAGAATTGTAATAGGAAAGACTCTTCCCAAGAGAACCTCTTTTTGAGGTAATAGAAAGCCTGAACTGTTCCAAGGGGAACTGTTTCCAGATATGGGTGGTTAGTCCTAGAGAAGATTTAGGGCAAAAGGGAAGATGTATCAGGCAGGAGGAGATAACAGAACTAAGGAATAGACTGTCGATCAAAGAAAAATTAAACAAGAGACACTGAGCAAGAAAGGGAGAGAGAGACACACACAGAAACAGAGACTCCTCACTTCATTTATATTTTCTTTGTAGATAATGCTGCCTTTTTATATAATATTATCTCAAGGTTTTTTTTTTTTAAATTAGCACTAATGAAATTGTCCAAGAATAGAATTTTTGGTTGGCTAGTGCTAGAATGACCAACTTTACCTGAACCAAAAATGACCTCTTGTTTAAAAACAGAACAGATATTGGAAGCTGGTCATGGAGTAGTCTGAGCTTAACATGGGGTGGCCTGTTCACTGCCATAGGGGCCAGAGAAGGCCATCTTGAAATTGAATTCAGTAATGACTGATTAATTAAAAAGATATCACAGTGATAATAATCTTGTTGATGTATTGGAAGGCAGAAAATGCTTTTTTCAAAGTTGATTTTAAGTATGTAGAAATTATTAGATAACTGAGTAATTTTAAAAGTTTGAAAGCTTAGCCAATTCTTTTTTAAAAATCCTTAAAATGGAGATCAATAGTATCAAATGAAAATCTAGAAAACACTAGCCTGCTTTTGTCAAACATTTTACATTTTTTCCCATAAATAAGACTATTTATATTGATTCTCAGGTTTGGAGGGTACTGAAGCAGATAGGAGGTAATTAAAAGCATAAATCTCAAGAGCTTGTGAAGGTAATTCTCTGCTTTGTAGACAGAGCTGACAAAATGATGAACATTTTTAGCTTCAACATGACAGAAATATTGCATGATTACAGGGTGCTGGGGTATAGCTTACTAAGAGTTCTGTTCAGTAGCAGCTATTTAACAAACCTTTTAAGTAACTTCACTTGGCTTTCTGAAGATGGTAATGGTTACTTATTAATGGCCTCTATTTCCAAAGAATTGCTATTATTACTGAGATTTCAGTATAATTTTCAACAGAATTCTATTTTAAATGCATATTTGGGAAAGGTTTTCCTTAAACAGAATCTACTATTTGGGGGGAAAAAAAGATTAGAATCACTTAATTTATGTTTCTTTTGTTATAAAGATGAATATTAAGGCATAAAGTTTATTCACCAAATATTAAAGTTAATTTCTGAAAGAAATGTCATTTTAAATGTACCCTTGAGAACTTACTATGTGCCACTCACTCAAAGCCAACCCTTTTTTAGTTCTATGATTTGCTTCCTCAAAGTAAGCGTTAAATAATGGACTTCTGTAAAATTCCAAGTTATGAAGATCTGCCTAAATATGATGTCCTCTCATGACATTCTGAAGAGGGGTAAGGACAAATTTATTGGGGTATGTGCTATATTATATCATGCCATTAAGTGTGCCTTGAAAGGCAGCTCCTCATTGAGCACTGAAGGGAAAGCATACTGGAAAGATCTCTGACCCTGCTGGTAAAAAGATCTGGATTCCAATGCTACCTCTGATACATACTACCTATTTGACCTTGAATGTGACCTTGAGTGACTTAACCTCTGATCTCCAAAATAAGGACAAGAAAGCCTGGACTAGGGGACCTTTAATTTAAACCCCTTTCAGCTATAGATTTCTGGTCTATACATTTTATGCTATTTCCATTATGCTAAGATAGATTTCTTCTTTTTAGGGTGCTCCAATGACTGCACATTGTTAAAATCTTTTTTTAAAAAAATGCTAGATTTTCTTTTCTCAATGTAAAACTCCATTTTACAGTGATGGTAAATATTAAGTTATGGAGTTGTTAAAGGACTACAGAGAATTATCTGTCCTTGTTTCTCTTTTCTTTTTAAAATTGTCTTAGAAGACATATTATGTGTGTCCCATATTTTGGATTGTCTGTATATTTCTTCTTTACCTAACTTGGAAAACTTTTATTATAATTGGCTAGAGCATAGGAGAATATTTCACTAGGTTAGGGGTTTGGGAGATGGAAGAAAAGGTTGATTGATCCTGCTGAGAATTCAGATAGAAATTAATGAAGAGTTAGGTAGAATTTCCAAATTGAACATACCCATAAATTGCCCAAATGAATAGTTTAAACTTAATGTTCATCCTTCACTTAAGACATGTTTGCTGTTGTGGAGTCATTTCAGTCATATCCACCTTTTCCTGACTTTATTTGGGATTTTCTGGGTATTAAAGTTATTAAGAGTGGTTTGCCATTTCTTTTTTCAACTCATTTTACAGATGAGGAAAACTGAGGCAAACCGTGTTAAGTAACCAGGGTCACACCTCTAATAAGTGTCTGAGGCTGGATTTGACCTTAGGAAGATGAGTCTTACTGACTCCAGACCCAGGGCTCTTATCCACTGTACCAACTGGTTAACCATTTTAGATATATTTAGTTTCCTATAAATTACCTTTTGTTCCATAAGTTGATATTTTACTTAAATATAAAAAATTAAGTCTTCAAAACTTTGTCTCTGAAACAAGAAAGAGAATAATTTCAAAATTTGCTGAGGGGGGGATAAGAAAGGATAACTTATTCCATTCCTTTGTTATAAAGCAAGTGATGGGTTTAAGAAAGCTCATTGTCCTATACAGGAGACAAGTTTCTTTTTTTCTTGGAGCAAACTTTTAAGCCAAATGAATGCACAAAGTACATATTTGTGAGTATACTTTTGTCCCTGGAGGTCAGGAAATTGGATTTTGAAGATCTCTAAAAATAAAAACAAAACAAATTACTGAAGTAAAGTAGGACAAACTGCAAGATATTTTAAAGTATGTGACATGATTTTTTTTAAAAGATCTTCAAATCAGAATGATTTCCTCTTCAAATTCTCTCTGTTTAGCTGCCTTACAGAAACCATCTGGTTGCATTGGACTAATTTGATAATGACTGATGGGGGGGGGTTGAATCTACCCATGGTCAGGGTAATTTCATTTTTTGGACTTGGTTTCCTAAAATTCAAAGAGTAGTAGGAAGAACCAAACAAATTTATTAAGAATGTTCTTTTGTTACCAGCCTTATTTCAGGTAGAAGAGTCCATGATCAAACTATAAACTTCTATTTAATCATGAACAATGAGGGCTTCTTATCTCTCATTTTTTTTGTTTTGTTTTGTTTCTTAGTTTTTTTGCAAGGCAATAGGGTTAAGTGGCTTGCCCAAGACCACACAGCTAGGTAATGATTAAGTGTCTGAGGCCATATTTGAATTCAGGTATGCCTGACCTCCAGGACCAGTGCTCTATCCACTGTACCACCTAACCACCCCAGGAGCATTTTTTTTTAATATGACTATAGTTAGCTTTAATTTTTTGCTTCTGAAAACTCCTGTTCATATCCTTTGGCTATCAATTGAGGAATGACTTGAATTCTTATAAATTTGCCCATTTGTCAATTGAAGAATGACTTTCCTCCTACTTTTGGTAGCACTGATTTTGTTACAATTCAATTTTTTATTAAATGATGTTTTCATCCATTTTGAGGGTATTCTAAGGTATTTAGCTTTTGATTTTGTAGTCCTGATAAATAATAAGGAATTTGCAATTCCCTTTAAATAAACAGAAATAGTGGAAAGGATTTAGGGGTTAGGGTACATTCTGATTTAGTAACCATCTGTGTGACTTTGTACAAATCACTTAATCTCTTAGTCTTAATTTTATCATTTGTGAAATGAAGGTATTGAAATGGATATAAAAGCTTTTCTTCTTCCACGCCTTCCTCATTACCCCTACCCCACCCCCATATCCCCAGATCCAGACTGGAATAAAAAAAAAAACACAATTTTCATGTAATTTTTGATCCTATTAGTATTTTCTGAAAATGTGGCTCTCTTTATTTTAATGAATTGGGTTAAGACTGCTTTAAAAAGAAATCATGCTATGTGGCTTATAGGTAATCCCCAGCAATCCTTATAGAAAATTTTTTTTTCATGGGAGAATCTACTTAACCATTCATTCCATTTCAATTCAAGAAAATTTGAAAGCCCTTCTACTAGATGCTAAAGATAAAAAGACAAATCTAAAACAATTCCTGCCCTTGATAATCTTATATTCTATTTGGGGAGGAGTGGGAAGAGAAATGATATGGACACAGAAAAGAGGCAAAATATTTGCAAAGTGACTTGTGGAAAAGACAGCAAAGGGAGGAGGTGAGCATGTGGGAACCAGGGCAGACCCTTGTGTTGCAGGTGGCACTGGATGTGAACTTTGAAGGAATCTAGGTCTTCTAGCAGCTAAAGTTGAAGAAGCAGTACGTTCCAGACATTTGTAAAGGCCTGGACTAATTGCTATCATCATCATCACTATTTATTATTATTATTATTCATTTTATTAATAATTAAAAGCTAATAAAATAATAATGATGGCACTTGCAAACCTTTTAGGATTTGCAGAACTCTTTACCTTTGTTATCTCAGTTGATCCACAGATCTCTGAGAAGTAGGGTGCTATTATTTTGCCTATTTTACAGATGAGGAAATTTTAGGCTGAGAAGATTTAAGAGCCTTGCCCAGGATCACATAACTATTAAATGTCTAAGGTAAGATTTGAATTCAGATCTTCCTTTGCTGTGGGATTTGTGCACAAATATTAGGGACAGTAAGTAGCTTCAAGGATATAAAGAAGAGTAATATACAATAAGTTATATAGGAAGTTTTAAATGCCAAGCAAAGGCCTATTTTTTTTCAAAGTTTGTATTTTATCTTAGAGGGATGTTTCTTGAGCAGAGGAATGATAGGGTTAGTAATACTTTAGGAATATCTCTTTAGGAGAGACTATGGTGACTCAGACCATTACAATCCTAATGGACTGAAAATGTCAATTTATTCAAAGAAATGACTTGTTTATTATAATTGTTACTTAAAAATTCAAAAAACATAAATAAACCCAACAAAGTGACCTTTTTCATTAAAAATCTTAGTAGGTTTTTTTTAAGATTTAATTTTTAATTTTCCATGAACCCTTCAGGAGAGTATTCAGCAAAATCTGAAGTATAGAGACTAAAGTTATAAATTTGAAGAGACAAATAATGATCAATTAAATACAAACTCTGTAGAAGGAAAAACTAGAGAGTCTTAAGAGCTATTTATTTCAAGCTTTCTAAGCATCTAGATATTTTGAAAGTTAAGTTTTCATACATTTGCATTTTATTTAAATAGGGAAATTTTTCTAATTTGGATAGCACTAATTCAGGTTTATAATAATGCGGACAGGTAAATTTGCCTTCTCTTAGTCAACTTTTCTTCATAGATAATGTATATTAATAGCCAAAACAAGATTTTGGGAACAAACTTTTTCAAGTACCCTCAAGCATTGTAGAGGCATCCATTTACATGTAAGCCATTGATATGCTAATTAAAATAATTAGCTATTCATTTCAACAGGGCCCCTGAGGACCTCTATTAGGCAACAATTCCAAGAAAGGAACTCAGTTTAATTTGTTACTGAAAAAATAGCAAAACTTTATTTCCTTTCAGATCTTTAATTTTTTTTTTAGACTTTTCACAAATCCCAACTGTCATTCACTTAGTTCAAATGCATGAGGTTTTTACTATAATCATACTGTAACAGAACTAATTTAACTCTACTCCCTAGTGTTCATCTCCTTTGATTTTATTTACTTTTGTCTTTAAGTCTTTAGAGTCATTTCTTTTCAACTCACATGACAGGTTTATAATGTCAAAAGGGGGGAGGGGCAGTACAAAATTGTTTTAGTCTTTAATTTTCCTGTTTAGGTATATTGATCAAATTAATGACAGAATTCTTGCCCTCTGACTTTAGAACAGTAAACAACTGAAATAAAGTATTTTAGAACTTTTCCCAAGGAGAATATTCATATTTGATCATCATTTGATCTGGGCATTATCTCTTTAGACTCATGATTGATTGGGGAAGTTAGGTAGTGCAGTGGAGAAGGCACCAGCCCTGGAGTCAGGAGGTCCTGAGTTCAAATTTGGTCTCAGACACTTAGTTGGCTCTGTGACTTTGGGCAAGTCCCATAACCCCATTGCCTTGCAAAAACAAAAGATAAAGAATAGAATCATGATTGATTTCCAACAGCTTCACTTCCAGGTCAAAGATTGCCCAGTCAGAATTTCTGCTGGGGTGCTATACTCCTCCTGACCCTCACCGGTGACAGATTCTTTTGGGTCTATATTTCAGAAAAACCCTAAACCTGCTTCTTTTCAGTCCGATAATTCTCTCCATTTCCACCACTATCTCCACAGCCTCCTTGCACCACTCACCCCCCTCTTCCACTTCTGGAGATATGGGCAAATAAACTCTGTCATAGTTTCTGTTGCCAGTGGGATTTTGGGGGTCTCCAATTAAAGATAGAATTTGGAGTAACTAAGAAATCGAAGTCACTGAAAGGGTGAAGGAATTCGGGCTCTCTAGGATGTTAAAACTGCTCAGGATTTTTATTACAGCAAATTCTTACAAATGTAGAGGTTAAAACTCCTAGAAAAGCAGTAACCACTTTAAGAATAAGCTGGGTGAAGTTTGAGAGAGAGAAAGAGGGAGGGAGGGAGGGAGAGAGAGAGAGAGAGACAGAGAGAGAGAGAGAGAGAGAGAGAGAGAGAGAGAGAGAGAAGGGCAGGTAGCCATGAGACTGCTTAGTGTGGCCAGGTGGCTGGGGAGCCCATGGTGCTCACATGGCCCAAGAAACAACATAAGAAAAACCTACCCTGCTAGAGTCAAGGAAGGAAACAAAGGGAAGAAGCAGTTAAATACTTTTCTGTGATAGGTTGGACAAGGGGCCTCACCTGGGGAGGGATCTTACACCTTGGGCCAGGTATCTCCCAATGATAAGCTACATACTGGTCCTTTCTGTCCCAAGGTGCCTGTCCTCCAAGTTCAACATAACATTCCCTGTCACACCAGCTTCTATGGCAAAGGTTAGTTGAAGGGGAAAATGGGGGACAAGATACAAAACAGTAGGGTCAAGGAATGACAGGGTACAATCAACAATCAAGGTCAGTCTATGTCTTAGGAGCAAACAGCCTTCCACAATTAACAAGATTTTAATATCATTAAAACTACATTCATAATTCTCTACATCATCTCTAACTTTAGTGGGTCAGCCCCATTCTCATATAGCCTAGTATCTAGGGCAACAACCTGTCCTCATTTTCCCAAGTGTACAGTCTTCCCCATTCAAATGTAAACTCCCTGAGGATAGGCATTTCTCGCCCCAACCTTAGGGCTATGTAAGTGATTAATAATGGTGAAAACTGTGAGAACTGTATTGAAAAAGCTGTGTGTTTTGTGCCCTTTAAATATTCAAATTTATTAGATTATGCTTGGTCCAGATATTTGAAACTGGCCATTTCAAATTAAAGGAACTAGGATATTTTCTCCATTAAGATTCTATGTAAGGGGTGGCTAGGTGGCGCAGTAGATAAAGCACCAGCCCTGGAGTCAGGAGTACCTGGGTTCAAATCCGGTCTCAGACACTTAATAATTACCTAGCTGTGTGGCCTTGGGCAAGCCACTTAACCCCATTGCCTTGTAAAAACCTAAAAAAAAAAAGATTCTATGTATTATTATCACAATAGAATAGGAAGGAATGGACCACCTATGTTACTTTTCATGAATAAATTTTAGCCTCAAAAGGACATTTTTTTCATCTTCAATCTTGACTCTTTTAAATGAACTCATAAAGTTACTGCCACAAAATATAATGCTCACCTCTGAATAACCAATTTTATTATTTGTCATTCTGTTTTAGTGTTCACAGTTAGAGGCACATTCAATTTTTTCCTGTGTTCATTCATATATGAGATATGTGTGTGTGTGTGTATATATATATATACACACACACACACACACACACACATATCCTTTCCCCCCCCACATATAGTCATCTGTGCTATAATCACTGTTACTTAGAATATTATCTTGGAGCTACTGTTTACATGGGCTTCCATATGGAATCCACAATGAAGCTGGCAGTGAAGACCTAAAAATGTTTTGGTATCAGAGGGGTAGTAAAAGTTCCAATTCACTTTGATCTTGCCTTTTTTTTTTTCCTGGCCTAGGATAAAATATGGACTGGAAGCAAAATTTCCAACTGGGTTTGGTAGTCCATTTAAGCAATAATCTTTCTTAGGCTCAAAGCCAAAATGATAGTACCTAAAACTACATGCATCTTTTTAATAGTTTCTCACGGTTAACTAAAAAGGATGCCCAAGTTTGAAAGTTCAAGTAGTTGGTCTATATTTTTTTCCTTTCAAAAAAAATCATGTTGGGGCAGCTAGTTAGATAAGCTTGGAGTCAAGAGGACCTAAATTCAGATTTGGATTGGATACTTGTCACTTATTAGCTGTGTGACCCTGGACAAGTGATTTAACCCCAATTGCTTCAAACACACACACACACACACACACACACACACACAAATCATGCTTTTAAATTTACATGCCATATTTATTCTTATATCATAAAACATACCTGAGTCTAAAAATGTTTTATGACTTAAGTGAAAAAAATGAGAATATTCATTTCAAACTAATAAGGAGAAATAATAAAGTATTCACAATAGACATAAAATATTCTATAAGCCACTCCTAAGACAGACATGCTAAACACTGTCCTTTACAGGTTATTTTGTCACGTTCATCCACTGATGGTTTACCAACCATGTTATGCTTCAACTATCAAAATATCAGGAGAACTAAAACTGAGCCTAATTTTAGATTTATTTAAAGGTTTGTATGTAAATTTCTTTAAAGTAAAATGGAAAATAGAAGTAAATGTAATACCTTCTAGACAGATTAAAAATTAATGTGTTGAAGCTTGGTAGGCTAATTTAAAAGACAGTCAGAAGACTTGAATTAGTTAGCTGTGTAATCACCACTTCAATTCATGGGTCTAAATTATATTACATTACTTGTCATTGAGTACCGAATTGTTAAATTGTCTTTTTTTTAAGCACACAATGGTACTCCATTTTCCTCCTGAAATATAACTGTACTCTCAAAGATGTTAAGAAATTGGAAGGTAGCTGGGGACTCACTGGGAACCCTGAGTCACTCTTCTTTCTACTTCAAAGAAGCTGGAAATTATTAAGTAAAATATGTAAAGGGTAATATAGCATGTGAAATTAATTTGGAGAAAGAAAAATCATTTCCATTTTTAATAATCATGAAAACAAGAAGCAAATGAAGGGAGAATATTAAGTGACCAGGTATAAAGTCTTAATTTTTATGCTACTAATATTAATAATAATTAACAATGCAAAATTGTTTTTTTAATTAGACATGTAATTTCATCTGTACAAAGCACTTCTGGTGAGGAATTTTGCAAGCACTTTGCAATTCACCTTCTCTTTATGGGCTTTATGGTCTTAGAGAGCTAAAGAATTTCACCAAAGAAATAACAGGTGTGTACAAAAACCTTGCAAACATTACAGTCATAGGTAATACGGGCATAAAATTAGGTTATTGGTTTTTAAGGCACCTCTTACAATTTGTTGATATTTAGCATTGTATCCAGGATTGAATTGATTGACAGAGCACTAAACATGATTGATTGTCCTTCTATGGGATGGGTGATCTTTCTGGAAATATCTAGCCTCCTCAGAAATATTTTTTGAAGCACCCTGTGTTATGGATAACACTGATTCACTGATCCCTCCTCCCTTTTTATGCAAGATGTTTTTAGACTGAGGTTTTCATTTAATCTGCTTTAGAAAATCTAATTTTGTAGAATGCATGCAACAGTTGCATATATTTTTTCAGTATATTGATTTGACTCTAGGCCTTCAGACAAAAACTAAATATATAAACCATTGGAAAATGATAATCTATAACTGAAACAATCAGTATTCTGAAGTGACGCTTCTTAAATATTTTAGTCTTCACTTATTAGTAGAATGTAAGCTCCTTGAAGACAGAATCTAGTTTGTTTGGAGGTTTTATCTTTATAATTCTGGTGCCTGAAACGGTTCCTTGCCCATGATAAAAGATTGACAAATGTTTGTTGAATTGAATTTATTCAGTTCTGGATTGCTAATATGTGATATTAGATAGATAGATACATACATACATACATATATAACCTTAGTACTGATATTATTATGTGCTGAAACTAAAACTGAAGGGACTTCTGTAAAAATAATTTGGGTGATATAACTGGAAAAGTAGATATTCAAAAACTGGTGTTTTACTTTTCCTTTCACTTTATTAAACATGAACAACATTAAAACTAATCTGGGCCAGATTTTCCTTTTGAAACTACACAACATTGTTGAACTGGTTGTAAGCACCTTTCACTAATTTGTGCTCCTGTGAGAAGGGAATGTGTAGAAGAAAGATTGGAGAAGATGAAGTTAGATAATGTCATTAAAATGCATGATCTACTCATTGATGTTCAGAAGTTCCTATGTCTCTCACTCTTCAGACACAATATTAATCCTTAATACTTCCTTTCCCTTCTTGACTATATAATTGTGGTCCAGAATTTGATGTGGAACTTTAAAAAATGTTGCTTAATTATTGATCTCAGCAATATATAGGCAGAGAATAATCTGTATTTTAAAGCAACTGAAAACTGACTATATAAAATTCATTTCAATAGTAAGGACAAAACTTAACCTATTAAAACTACTGAAGAAAATTCATATCAATTTAGCATTTCAAGTGCAAATGTATTCTAGTGCCTTATTCAAATTACCCTGTTTTTGATTCTTCATGTTGGTTCTTCTCAGTCTATATTTACAGCTTTTCAGAGCAATTCTGTGTGGAGTAATTTCATTGGTGAATTATATTCTGTAAAGATGAACATCAGACTCCTTGCTAACTAATAAGCTGTAGTTGAAAAATTAATTTGAAAACTGCTAAAGACCTTTCATTTTAAGAAGTGAATTAATTTGCCTACATGGAAATTTTTTGATAACTCAGATTATTAAAATATATCCCAAACCCATTTATTCAAATAGTGACATTTTAAAAAACAGCTGCAGCATAAGATTGTACTTTCTCCCCCTCTCTTGTACTTTTTGATGGCTTCTAAATTAATCCCAAAGAGATTCTGCATTGGAGATACATCTTTCTTTTCTCTTCAGTGAGAGAGACCTACCTATCTTCATAGTTCATTGATGATATTTTAAATATATACCCACTGTAAATCCAGTTATTATAGAATGGCCAAAGTGAGTGTCAACTGAACCATCCATCAGAAACCAATGTGGATGTGAGATAAAGTGCTGAAACATTCATTGTAGTTTTAATCCTGTTTGGGTTTGTTTGTTTTCAGCACATCAGTAAATAAGGATTGAATGAAATAAAGGTCATTATTCATGTTGCCTTATTGATGCAAATATCAGCAGAAAGTTTTACTAGCAATTTGGTATCTTAAATCTTTCTTTTGGATGTACCCTATGACTTATATTGTAGCTTTAGGCAATTTGATTTTGTTGAACATTTATTTGCAGGTTTAAACGAAAATGCAAATGGTCAGTTATTTAGCTATTAATCTTTGTCTTTGTTTGATAACATATTTAATGACTAATAAACTTTTTTGGGTTTTTTTTGTTTGTTTGGGTTTGTTTTTTTTTTTGCAAGTCAATGGGGTTAAGTGGCTTGCCCAAAACCACACAGCCGGGTAATTATTAAGTGTCTGATGCCAAATTTGAGCTCAGGTACTCCTGACTCCAGGGCCGGTACTCTATCCACTGTGCCACCTAGCTGCCCCAACTAATAAACTCTTAAATACCATGGGCTTCATTTTTAGATAACCAATAGACTAAATTATAAATATGGTAGATACCATTTTAACAGATGGGGCTAGGGATAAAAATTTTAATAAAAAGTCAACTTAGCTGCATGAGAGAATATATGTGTATCCTCTCTACATACATACATACATACATACATACATACATACATACATACACGCAGATATATAACCTTCTCCCCAAAAGAAGAAAGTCTCTGGCAACTGGGTGGGTCCTCCATAGAGTATTTATAGTGGATGCAAGGCAAACAATCACAGAGGATAAGGTGAAAAGTAGCTGTGATCTGCACTGTGGAGAGTGCTGCTCATGGTTCATGATTCAGCAATTTATTTACCAGAGGGGAAGATTTAAAGGTAACATGATTGCAAATACAGTCCCTTGCATAGTGCCACATTTATGCAGCATAGGGTTTGGGGATTTAGAGCTGTAAGGAACCTCAAATACCATCTAGTTCAACTCCCTTTTTTTACTAATGAGGGAAACTAAGAGGTGTATTTGCCCACTTCCATACAGGTAGTGATAGACCTGGGATTTGAACCCTATTTCTTTGACTCCAAATTCAGCATAATTTGACTAGACTCATACTATTTCTGTTCCATCTTCCTAAAATCTTGAATTATGTAAAAAAAGAATGTAATAAAAATATGGGAAAATATCATAAAGATTTTCCCCTAAAGTATCATATATTTATCTCCATCATTTTGCTCTGGAGAAATAGGTATACTTTAGAACAGGGAAGGTAGGGGAAGAAATCCTTTGGTGGTGTGCAAGCACAAAGAAAAAAGAGTAGAAGAAATATTCTCAGACACCATTTACATACACCATTACATACACTTTCCACTTTTGGGAAGCCACCTGTTGTAGAGAGTTCTAAGGACAGCAGTTGGGTTCAACAAATATTTATGTATGATAAGCACTATTATAGGGAATGGAAATAAATTTTAGAGAAGACATAGTCTACCCTTTTAGAACTTTAATGTCCTAGGATTCTTTTCAGAGATCAACCACTTGGTAGGACTTTCCTTCCCCATACTTCCATCAGTTAAGAACTCTAAGATGGATGAAGGCATATCATGTTGCCCACCCCTACCTCTTCCCTTCTCTACTAAGGTCTTGTGGTTGCAGGGTCTTCTGTTGCTCAAGAAGCTACTGAAAGGAACTTAACCTGGCCAAATAATAGGCTCCACTATTCCTGGTTGACTTGAACTTTCTGAATTTTAGCCCCACTTTTTTCTCACTTTTTTGCATGAAAAGATTCCTGAGTAACCAAGTTACAGCAATTGTTATATTATTTTTTTCCAGGAGCCTGGGGCAGTGGGACCTAGGTACTGTGTGCCCATTTCCACCTGTAATGAGATTACCTCTGTTGCTACTGTACCTTTAGTGAAAGGTGGAAAGGAGGAACTAATCTTTGGCTTGAGTAAGAGCCTGGATTTCATTATCTCCCCCCAACCCCCACCCCCAGTGGCTAATGGAAAGAAGTAGATTGTGGCCTTAGAGATCTTACCTCCTTTGGCATTTAATGCAGCTTCACTGAACTGTGTCTTCATGGTTAAGTACTAATTGACTCTCTTAAAGTCCTTCAGTGAGCCCTGAAAACAGTTAATGAGGAAATGACACGCTAGTATCTTGGGCTGAGATCTTTCTTTAAGGTAATTTAAGTTTCTTGAGACAAAGTGCGTAGCAAAGCAATATTATTCAATGTCCAGGGTGAGAACAGGTACCAAAGGACACCCAAATGTCCTTAAAAATGATGTGTTCCCAACCACGCACTATTAGCATCTAATCTTGCATGAATTGAGTAAGTTATTTCTTAATTGTACTTAAATATGAAGCCACTGAGATGTGATCACCCCACTGAAATCATTTCAAAAAGCATATATTTCCTAAATTTTTTTGAAATTTTAATTAAATTACATTCAGTTCAGCTGGTTTCTTTTCCCCTCCCCCCCCAGTCCTGTCACTTCTTTGTGACCCCATTTGGGGTATTCTTGGCAACAGACTGGAATGGTTTGCCATTTCTTTCTCTAGTTCATTTTACAGATGAATAAACTGAGGCAAACAGGGTTAAATTCCCAGGTTAAACTCAGGATGATGAATCTTCCTGACTTCAGGTGATGCACTATCCACAGTGCCAAATAGATGCCCCCAAATTACAACATTAACTTGTTTAATATGGATCCTTTAATAGAGAAATCTATTTTACATATATTTTGCATCAGCTCAAGTAACTTTTATAACCTTGAATTTATTACTAAGCATTGTCAAAAAATATTTGTTGAAATTCAGTCAGCCTTTTTTGTAGCAGATTTAGACATGTCTATATATTTTATCTAAATAGATTTTTATCTGAATATATTTAAATCCTGTTCAACCAACCTTAGGCCTAATAGCCTAGGGCAGAGATTAAGATAAGTGAAATAAATAGAAGACCTGGAAATTGCAGTTAAGATTATGCTTCTCTCCCTTCAGAATAGTTTGTTGTTGTTTTTTTTCCTTCAACACAATAGGTAAAGCCTTTGAGACAGGCTTCCAGAAGGTATGATATACTGGTGATTAATCTCTAGAAATACAGATGTGAAAAGTCATGCAAGAAAAGTGCTGATTTTGTATAGGGTCATGGTATGTTTGATAAGCACCTGGCCCTTCTGGTGTTAAAAGGAAACTGGATTATAAAATGCTAGAATTATTCCTTACACCTTAAGCCATTTATGTGCAGAATTAAGAACTGGGCTCAAATAAGAATTTGGAGGGTAACACACCCCAAATCAAATATTTAAAAAATATATATAAAATGGTAGCATGGCAAGAGCTTTCCTTCTGAGATGACAGACAGGCAATGGTGTTAAGTGGTGCCAGTGTTCCACTGATGTGTGATTGTGAGAGTTGGGCTGAAGTTAAATACAGCATTCAACATAATCAGCTGCTGCACCTGCCTCCCCTACAGACCACACTCCAAAACAGTGGTTTCTCTAACAGCAGGAGTTTGCCATACCGAGAAGTTGGAAAGGCTGCCCACTCTAATCCAGCCGGGTATGACTGGCCATGTGAAGTGGATGGACAATAGTAACCAAGCAATCCATGTCTAACAAACTGAAGTGAGATTTGCAAAAAAAAAAAAAAAAAAAAATCAAATGTCATGCTCAAAAAACTACAGTAGATTTCATATGATTTAGCCTTACTTTGAAATAGTGAGAGGCAACCTAGCTTGAAAGTGTCAATCAACAGGCACAGTACTAAGTTCTGGAGATACACATTTTTTTAAAAGTGCAGAATTTATATTGCAACTGCTATCTAGCCACTGGGGTTGTTCTTGCTTCCTCCTAGCCTTTGATGGAGAGCTCCTAGAAGAATGGGGATGTGGGAGAGGGTGAAGACTAGACCCGTGATTTCATCGGTGTAGAGATCTCTCTTTCTTTCTCCAATAGCACAGGGCAGGACTTTCCTTACCTGCAACTTAAAATATTAAAGAGTTGCCCAGAGCAATGTCTTTTTCCAGTCACAACCTATAAGTATCAGGGGTGAAGCTTGAACCCAGGTCTTTTTTGGTTCTCATACCAGCTCTTTGCCCTTTCTAGAAGCTTCACATCAAGGATTCTCCTACCAAGATATCAAATCTTAAATTTCTCTGCCTGTTGATCAAGTTCTTCCATTATTAAAAAGATCCACTCTCCAGCCTCCTCTCAATTTCCCCTAAAGCACTTTTGTACTTCTCTGCTCTCTCACAACTCTAGAATTTGCATGGATAATCCCTTTCCAATGAAATGCCTTTGTTTTTTCTCCTGTGAAACCCAACTGCTACAGGAACCCTTTCATAGTTAAGACTCACCTGATATGGTTACCCTCCTTTACTCAAGAGGTTCCTAAGAGAGAACTTGGAGGTCATTCAGTCTAATTTCCTTTAACAGATAAAGAAACTGAGGGTTTCCCAAATCTAAGTTCCCCTTGTTCTAGACTAGCATTCTCCTTGGCATTTCTCATTCTCTCCATTATTGTTGACTCATCACTTCTATAAATTCCTCAAGGACAAGTGTTGTGACTTATGGACCATAGGATCCTAGATACAAAATTAAAAGGGACCCCAGAGGTCAACTAGACTAATCCTTTCATTTTATAGATAAGGAAACTGAGATCCAGGAAGATGGTAATTTACTCTTCACATAGGTAGTATTTGAATCTGGTTCCTTTGACTCTAAAATTAGTGTTTACAGCATCATTCCAAACCTCCTTTTTCTTTTATAGCTTTCTCCCAACTATCTTCCCACCTTCAATGATACCTGCATGTGCACAAGCATGCTCACACACACACACACACACACACACACACAGCCTCCAGTAGAATATTCTGTATTCTAGTTTTCAATAAATGCTTGTTGAATTAAATGATTAGTAAACAGAAGCATCATCACAAATGTTTATGTACATGTGCTAAAGAAAATCAGTTCAATTTAGTTGTGCTAAAGATGCAATAATATGCTATTTAATGGACTCTATACCCTAGTCTGCATTTCACTACTATTGTTATGCCAAACCAGGAGATTCATTTATGCTTCCCTGGTATATTAGAAATGAAATTGCAAAGAATATGTGTAAATTTATATCAGTATATACATTAGCACCCAACACAGAAGTGTTAAGAGACAAGGCAGTCTTCCTAGGTCAAAGGAGAATGTCTCCAAAGTCCATGAACCCATTAAATATTTTCTCTCTCCTGCTGTTTGTTTGGCTTTATGGAGATTTTATCAGTTACTGTCCTTTGATCTTATCCCTTTCTCTTTGATCCATGAGGGAAGTCTTAGTTCTATCAGTGCTTCCTTTAGAAATGAGCTTAAGGATCACTTTGCCTTTCCTTTCTTTCTCCATCCATCTTAGAGAACCCAGTTCATCTCTCTCAATTGAGAACTTGTGGGGGTTTTTGTCTCTGAACTAGATTTGCCACTTCTATCACTCAGTTGAAAGAATAACATATAATTGATTGTTTTATTTACTATAATATTTACTTGATCTGATAGATAACTTTAATAATTTATGATCAGAGTAAAATCCTGGGAGCCTTAGATTCAGAGCAGGTCAACTTTGATTGAGAACAGAAGGGGGGAGAAGGGACAAATTGAAAAGGTTCAGATTATAGTGTAAGAAAAATGTCTGAGGAACAGAGCTAGGCAGGGCAGGCCCTGGGGCAGCCTTCTGATAGTTTGAGGACACCATGGTTGTGAAAAAACAGGGAGAAATGCACCAACAGAAAGAGAAAATGGACACCAAAGACAAAGTCACCTACTTCACAGGACCTATCCTGTTTTCCCTTTTCCTAGATGCTCTGTGCTTGGTGAAGAACACCACTGCATGGGGAGGCAAGGACCTTTCTCAAAAGCAGTTTGAGCTCAGTAAACTGAGTAAATAAACAGCATGGTCCTATTAATAAAGTGCATATTTGTCATCAAGGGATTGGCCACCAGGTGATGATTAAAGGGAGGGATAATGAAGACCATCTCTTGGGTGTATATGTAGAGATTGCTCAGAATTGAAGTATGGATACTGATTTACTTATTAGTAAATTCAAGTGCTTTGAAATTTAGCAAAGATGCAGACCTCCCAATACAGATAATGGATCCAAAGGAAATTAAGTCTGTGTCAATGACCAATGACTGAATGCCGCATCAGCAAAATTAGAGATCTTCCAAGCATGGAACTGTCACCAATCAAATCAATCAATAAACATTTATTAAGGACCTATTATGTGCCAGATGCTTCGCTCTACCTTGGGTTTACTAAAAGAGGCAAAAAAAAAACAGTCCCTGCCCTCAAGGAACTTACAATCTAATGTCAGCTTGTTGAGGCAAGGAACATTATTTCATTTTTTTATCAACATATTTCTAGCACCTGGCCTGTAATAAGAGGCTTAACAAATGTTTATTTATTCATTGATTGATTGAAATAAGATACAAGTCTGCCACCTTACACTCATGGAAATCGAATTCTAAACTTTCTATTAGTGCCTATTATTGAAAGTGTCTTTTTTTCTCCTACATTATCATCCATTGTGGTGTATCAAAAGTAGCAAAAAAAAATGAGCCTGATTTGTTCTCCTTTGTAGAGCCAGGCCGAGGCCCACTACAAAGGAAGTAAGCATGCCAAGAAGGTCAAAGCGCTTGAGGCATCGAAAAATAAACAAAAAGCTGGTTCTTCCAAGGACAGCGCAAAGGCTAATCCCAGCTGCTCCATCACGCCAGTCACAGGCAACAGCTCTGACAAATCAGGTCAATGACAGCTTCGGTTCTTTGCATTCTTTGTGGTTCTCTTTTTTCCCCTCTTTCTCTCTCCTTTTCTCTCTCTCTTTCTCTTTTTTTGTTTGTTTTCTTGAGTTGTTGCATGTTATTGTCCATGACTTGTTTGTGTAAGTATTAATACGTTTTCCTTCACAGGAAGGGTTTTGTTTACTTGTCCAACATCTAAATGTTTTTTATCTGTCAGACGGTGGAAGACCATTCATATCTTGTGGGAAGATTGTGGAGAGAGTAATGGAGAAAAGTCTGGACCTGGAGTCAGAAAGCAGGAGGTTTATTGAGTCTTCACTCTAGCCCTTAACGGGTTGGGTGACTTTTGGCAAGTAACTTCAATCCTCCCTGTGCCTCAGTTTCCTCATCTGTAAAAATGAAAAGGGTTGAAGTGGATCATTATTTTCTAAGGACCCTGTCACTAGTTAAATTCTGAAAGTCTGTGTAATAAAATTATGTATATGTGAATAATATGTAGGAATATAAATTCCTATATAAGTATTCATACATACATGCCCTGAATTGGTCTTACATTCACATTCTAATGCACAGCAATTCTTTCTTATATTGGCACTGAATTGAAATATGGATCCTGATTTTATTTACTTATTAGTATTTTCAACTCTTAGAAATTAAGCAAAGAGGCAGTCCTTCTGACTTCAGGGGAATGCATAGCAAGATAGATATTGAATTCAAAGGAAATTAAATTGCACCACTTTTTTCCAGTCCATTTAGTACTTGGTTTGACCCAGAAATGGGGACAGGGAATTGTCAAGTGTATTTGCTTCAAGGTAGGGTCCTTGAGAGTGAGAATATCCTAGCTTAATGGATAGGGTGAGCATATCTTTGTGGGATTTCAAAGCATTGCCTGTGAGATTACATATTAATATTGTGTTCTATCTCCTAATACCTTAAGAATCATTGCATCTGCCCCCTTCATTTTACGAATGAAACTGAGACACAGGGAAGAGCATGACTTAGCTTACACAGCTCTTTACACAGCTCTTGAGTGGCAAAGCAGAAACTAGAACCCAAAGCTCCTTCCTTCCTTCTGGTCCTATGTATTTCCTGTGCCAGCTGGCACTTATAATCTTAAGAGTTGGAAATTCTACCTAATATTATTTCAAGTTCTTTGTGGCTTTGAGAAAAATTCCCTATTATCTTAAGTGTAGAGTTATTTATCTATACCCTACATCATTATATCATAGAATCTTTAATGGACTTAAATTAATGGTAATATTTTTAAAGTCCAGAATGGATCAACTCATATTAACTGAGGAGTGTAAAACCCAAAAGATTCAGTGGATAAGGATAAAGTACCAGGTTTCCTAGCACATAAATACTGGATTTCAATGGACTTTCCCCACTCCCATAGGCCTGTGCCTGATGGATGGGTCATTTGGTTTCAATTGGTGACTTTTTTTTTTTAACTGGAGGTGTTTTTATATCACATGGGCTTTGTTTACTTTCAACTGACTTCTTTGTTAAGCAATTGGATAAAACAGCAGTGGCTCTGACTTTGCTCTGCAATAAGAATTATTTTGAGAAGAGATAGAGGTTTGTTTGAAGGTACTTTTTGAATGGCAACAATAGTACCGTGGATAAAGAATCAATCCACAGTTATAAGAGTTGACTTCAGGAGCTTCAAGATTTCAAAGGTAAGGGGACCAGTATTGCCTGGATCCAGTTAATGTCGTTCCTGACTCAATTGAGGACTTCAAGGGTCTACAACTTCAAAAATGATTAGTGAGTCAGTCAGTTAATAAACATGGATTAAGCACCTACAATGTACTGAGCCAGAAACCTAAATATTGCATGATCATGGAGAGATGCTGTATCTGAAAATCAGTTCCACTTCTATCATCTTGTGAATAATGAGCCTCATGAAGCTGGAAAACCTTGGAAGAGTCTACTCTCAATGGGGTTCAAGGAATAATGATTCCTTTCTGTCATTAATGGAACAGTAGCATTTTCCTTCAGTTTCTTAATGCTTACTGTGACTATGACTTAGAATAGTGTGAGTCTAATTATCTCCATTTTACAGATTAGGAAACAGAGGCTCACACATCTAGGAAGATGGGATGATATAAATCAAGGGCTTCGCAACCATGAAACTCTCTATATAAATATAAGTTGCCATCTTTATTATTTTACACATAAGAAAGCCAAGTACAAGGTCATAATAGTGTTATGAATAGCTCAAGTATACTTAGTCCAGAGTGATTAAAATGGTTTTTATTAAGATAGCCTAACAAAATGGCACACCTCTCTCATGGTGGGAGAGAGGGGCAGGGAAATCCCAACATATGTGCTCTTTTATACACTTTGACTTTGTTCCTACCCCTTCATGCCATCCATAGGCTGGGGTCACAAATCTAATTGATAACATTGGTTCCTGTATATTTCCCCACCCTGCTCATTATACTAATGAGCAAAAACAGATAGATCTCTGAGCATGTGCAAAGGAGAAGGTCAAGACTAGGTTATTCTAATCTAGTTTGCCATTTTTGGAATGGGATTAGGAGAACTCTCCCAGTTTTTTGATTGACTGGGGCCCTTCCCCCTTTGTAATGGATTTCAAAGGAGCCCCCCTCCACACCCTGTGAAGACCAACACCCTTCATTCCTCACAGTAGTGACTTGCTCAAGGTCATCTGACCTTGTCAAGCAGGCTCTGGACTCTGTCTTTCCCATCATTCATTAAATTTCCAACAGACAGTGTTTCCTGTGAGATTCTGGAGGAAAGAGGTCACTGACAGTGGGGTGATTATCTGCATATGGTGCTCCTCATCTTCAACAGGTCTTTCAGGGGAAACAATTAAAATGATACTGGTTTGTGCTAGCCCAGAAATTATAGATTACATATTTTTTTTCACCTGAGCCTCTGGCTTAATAGCCAGTCCAGGGAGATGATAGAGAGAGATTGTATATGTTCTGTCAGTGTCCACAGCAAAATTATAGATAACTGCCTGGGGTTTGGAATTGGAATGGGCATAGAATGCAAGGTAATATAAAGAGAGAACTAAACAAAGAATTATAGAGAAGGCATTTAGTCCAACCTGAGCAAGAATTCCTTTCATAGCATTCACCTACCATAAAAAGAGGTCATACATCTGTTTTTTTGCTTTTTTTTGTAAAATACTTCCTTTTGGGGAAACCCAGAACCTTCTGAGACAACCTGTGTTGCACAGAAAAGTATTTTTAGAGGGAGCTGACATTGGAGGAGGGGAGAAAAAAAGAAGGGAAGGAAGTCAAATTTAGGAATTAGTTCCAGGGGGGCAGAACTTTCTTTAAAAGGTTCAGCAGACCTTACCTTATCTATATATGAAAGGTAATATTTTTAAATTTTTATTCCTTCAGATTTAAGGGAGTTTCTCCTTCCTCTCTTTTTCCATATATAAATGAAGAATGGGGGAAGCTAGGTGGCGCAGTGGATAGAGCACCGGCCCTGGAGTCAGGAGTGCCTGAGTTCAAATGTGGCCTCAGACACTTAATAATTACCTAGCTGTGTGGCCTTGGGCAAGCCACTTAACCCCATTGCCTTGCAAAAACTAAAAAAAATAAATAAAAAATAAATGAAGAATGTGTGTAGATGCACATACATATAGACACAAATAGACAGTATATAATGTATATAATACATATATGGCTACATATACATACCTGTGGATCTCTAGGGGCATGCAGTGTGTATATATATATATATATATATATTCATGTATACCAGAATATGCACATTATCATACAAATGCATGTATGTATATGTGTGTTTGTATGCATGTGTACATTCATGCATGTATATTAGATGGATGGATAAATAGATAAAGGAGAGACAGGACCAGAGGAAGGGGGGGTAAAAATTTATACATGCCATATTTTCTTCTACTATTCTTTGAAAAATATCCGATTTTTATTCCCAGTCAATTATAGTAACGTTAAAGACAAAGAGAAGAGAATTAATCAACAGTTATTTTTTAAGAAGTTAAATGTACACCAGATCCTCTGCCAAGCACTGGGATTACAAAGATGTTAACAGCTCCTAGATCTCCATCCAGAAATTTATAATCTATTTGTAAATGGCCTACATACATACATTTTCCTATGTATGTCTAGATATATACATGTACATACATATATGTGTGTTTTTACAAACATAATAAGTAGTATGGGAGGGAAAGAGTATGAATGGATAGAAGGGGCAGGAAAGGCTTTGTGTAATGAATTAACCTGGGATTTATGGACTTTAAAACAAAAATATTTTGATGGATTTTTCAGCATAATTACTTTCATATGTTTTATTTTATGTATTTAAAAATATTATTCTGAGAAGGTTCCCTCAACTACACTAGACTGCCAAAGGAACCCGTGACATAATAAAGGCTAAGAATCTCCTGGAGAAAATGGCACTTAAACTGTGTTGAATGAAGGAAGGGAGTCTGCAAGACAGTTGAAAAGAAAGAGAGAAAGCAGGAGAACAAATCTGAGGGTTGGTTGATTGGTTAATTCATTGTTGGTAGAGGAGGAGACAGGTACAAATTAGAATATCTTTTTTTGAGGCAATTAAGATTAGTTGACTTGTTCAAAGTCAAATAGCTAGTGTCATACGTACACATAAAATTTGTTTTTAATACCACATTTCTCCAAATTAAGGTTCTGTGATATTAGCCAATAAGCATCTATTATGTGCTTGATATTGGTAAGAGTTAGAGGTACCAAAAAAAAAAAGTAAAAGAGTTTCAGAGGATTGGACTAAGTCATTTGGCAGTGATCTTGGTTCTCTTTCTGTTCACTAGATGCAACATATAGTTATTTTTAGTGTCTTCTCAACCTGTATTTTCTGATTTTGAAACTATTTTCAAACTAATTATTTGATGACTTTGCTGTCTACGCTTCCTGCCTGGAAAGCTCTCTTCACACCTACCCTTTAGATACCCCTTTCTTCAAAAGGCAGGTGAATTATCATTTTCTAAATATTTTCCTGATTCCCCCAACTTGCTCACACTCTACTCCCCAACCTAAGTGTATTTGACTGCTATTTGACTACTTTATATTTATTCTCTATATACTTACATATTTCTTGATTTGTGCATTGAGATAGGTATTTATTTATAGTTACTCTTTTTATACTTATATATTTCTTTATTATCTTCCTGTTAGGATGATAGCCTTGCTAGTGGAGATTATTTCATTTATGGAATTTTTACCTTTCAAATTCTTAATGTTTTCTTGCCTGGTTTCTTATTTCCTAGATTATCCAAATAAATCAGTGATGAAAAAAGGGAAATAGAATTGAAGGCAGGAGACTTGAGTTTAAATTCTACCTAAGACACATGAAGTGACTACAGACAAGTCACCCAGTCTCTTGAAAGTTTTGGTTTCTAAAATGGGGTTTATGTTACTTAGTACCTTGCTTACCAAATCATGGAGAGTAAAGTGCTTTGCTAACCTTAAAGTGAGATATGATTGATGAGGTTAGGTGGTGAAGTTGACTTGGAGTCAAGAAGGCCAGACAGACACTTAATAGCTGTGAGACCTAGTGAAGTCTAGGATTGTCTAGCCTGGTAAAAATATTAAAGTGTCTTTCCAAGTTAAATGGAAATTTCTTTTTTAACTGCTGAAATTAAGAAATCATTTATTTTCATCCTTTGTATAGGAGGCTGGAGTTTGGTTTTTTGGTTACATTTCAGATTATATAATTGAATTCATGATAACTACATTAGTACTTTTTTGTTATGAAATTCTAATTATTATAAAGGATTATGACATAGGGATTAGTAAATACATATTTGAGATAGGTGACAAGTTTCCATATATACTTATCACTTACCCACTCTCAGTCTTAGTTTCCCCCTTTGAGAAGGTTGAATTTGATGTCTGTCTACTAAGGCCCTTTCTAGCTCTCAATCTATAATCCTATAATGTTATTTCTCTTTTCATCTCAATTCCATATAACATTAATACTAATGAAACATTTTTAAAAATTGTTCCATCATACACACTGGAGAAATTGTACTAATTGTATTAGCAAATGGTACCATTTAAAAATAAGGGTTTTTTACTGAACATATCTATACTACATTTAGCCAGGTATCTCTTTCTGTATAAGAATATGCACCTGTATATTTTTGATATTGTTCAAATGGGTAATATGAGAAGTTATGCTTTTCATTGCATACAATTGAAAATCCAGACTAAGCAACTAAAGACATAGCCCCAGATTTGCCACTTATGACCAGAGACTCCTCAATCTTTAAATCACTCCCTTATAAAAGGTCTGAACGTGGAGAAAAAATGCTCCTGGGAAAAAAAAAAGTGAATTGACTGAAATATTCTTATTGATCAATTTTTTTTTTCAGAATGCAGTTTTCCCTCAGGTCCAGAAGTTACTTACTTTTTTTTTGCATCAGTTAAGTGAAACTTCTAGACCCTTTTTCAAAATGATGTTTTTAAATGCATAAAATAAAATATACTGAATTATAAAGGAAACATTGAAATACAGTTATCAACAAGAAAAAAAAAATGAAACATATTCGCACACCCTAAGAATCTGTTAGTGTAGCCAAATAAAGGAAAAAAGTTTAACAGTGGCATTTTAAATTCTGCATTGAGTGGCAGTTATTTTGTTTTTTAATTCCCCTAACACTAGTCTTTCCCCTCATCTGACTTGTACATTAGCTATATGCTACCAAAACTTTTGAATGAAAAGTAGAAAAAAAATACCATCAGCTGGATTTTTTGTCTTTCTAACTCCAAACATCCAGATGTCCTATTTCTAAGTAGCCTAAGCAGCCTCAATTCTAAGGAGATTGTAATATGCCAAATATCACAACTATATAGCATTGCCAGGACATTTGTGTTTTAATTGATAGGTTTGTTGTGCCAGGGCTGGAATCATTAAGGGCACAACCTTGTGGATACAAGTTCACTGCAATATGTTTCTTATGACAACCTTCTTTCATGTAAGAAGAGGCATATGAGAAAATTTCTTTGAGAAAAATGGGTTGTGGGAAAAGAAAATAGGTGGACCAGTCCTGTGGCCCTGGCTAGGGGAGAAGACATCACAGACATCCAGAGAGGACTTCTTTTATTCACACAAATGTAAGCAAGGAAGGCCTCCAACATGTTGAGTGGACACCAAGGTCTCAATTCACCCAGGACGAGAAGAACTCTGTGAACTGGTTGTGGAGAGAATGCCAGCACTGTTTGCAATCACAGCCTTTAGAATTTTAAAGAACAATGTTCAATGAGGACAGACTGAGAAGGGAAAACCAATTGATGTGAATTTGTCACCTAGGTTTCAAATGAACATAGATAAGCTACTGTTTAAAAGCAAAATTGATACCAAGAAGCCCGACTATGGATATGGAAGCCAGCCCTTGGGCTCTGAGAACAAATCCTTTTCTGAAATAATTGACCTTTAAGGCAACCCTCACAAATGCTCTACTTTTTCTGGACCACCCAAATTAGGGAGTGGGATTAAATTGGATAAAATATATTAAGTTGATTTTTAAAATGTTTTAAAGCAGATCTTTAGGAAAGAAACTTGGATTGTCTAGCCTGGGGAAAATGTTAAAGTGTCTTTCCAAGTTAAATGGAAATTTCTTTTTTTTTAAACTGCTGAAATTAATTTATTTTCACCCTCTGTATAGGAGACTGGAGTTTGGTTTTTTTGGTTATATTTCAGATTATATAGTGTAATTCGTGATGATATAATGCACTTTTTTGTTATAAAATTCTAATTAATATAAAGGATTATGATATAGGGACTAGTAAATACATATTTGAGATAGGTGACAAGTTTCCATATACACATTTATCAAGAAATGTCTTCCCAATACACGATTGCTTTTCTGTCTTTGTGTCCTCAGTGTCAAGAAGAATGGCTGGCACATGATAGGCACTTAATAAATTCTCATCTATTGATTGATTCTTTGTGTTAAGGGGTAATGCTTGGGGGCTGAGGATACAGAAGCATTTCCAAATGACCCAGTCACTGACCTCCAGAAGCTTCCAGTTTGGAACTGGGGTATGTGTTGGGGAAGATGAGAAAAGAGCATGGGGAGGAAGATGATTGAATTATACACAAACAAGCATGTCAACTTGGTGTGACTGGGACCTCTACTAAACCTTATAAATGAAGATTTTTGAAAGGCAGAAATAGAAAGCTATCGTATTCTGTGCATTGAAGAGAGGAATTAAGAAGGCTGGTAGTCTGTGTGCATGTGTACAAGTGGAAGATAAGATGGCAATAGTGAGTAAAAGCACTTTATTTGAAGGGTTCAGTTCTTAACTTTGCCAATGACTAGCTTTACAACTTAAACTTCAGTTTCAGTTGGAATAAATGACTTCTAAGACACTCTAAATCCTAAATATGGAATCCTGTGAACATGTTATCCTAAATCAAGTTTAGGAAACAACTGATAGTCCAGTTTACAGTATCATAAAGGCAGCTGATATGTAAAAAGATTAGGATCCAGTGTTGGAGAGCCTAAAAAAGGCAGGTTTTCTAGACACTAGGGAGATACTGAAGGGTGATTGAACACAGGCCTGCAATAATAATATCTTTGATATTAGGACACATTTTGGAAGCTAGGTGGAGACTGATGAGGATGGGAGGGAAAGACTGAAGACTAGGAGGTCAGTCAGGCTATTACATTAGTCCCATACTATCATTAGTCATCCCGATTCTTTTCTTACCTTTGGACTTTGATGACTATGGGAGAGTGAGGCTGATAACTTTGTTCAACTCTGCCTCAATTAAACTCACTTCATGCACGAGTCAAGACATCACCCCCATGGTGCCATTAATCTTCAAAATGAAAGACTAACAAGAGCTTTGTGAAATGAAAAAAAAAAAAAAAAGAAAGACTGAATGATATTCCTAGAGCTAGAATGAGGGCTTGACAACTGGGGTTGGATGAGAGGGATGGGGTGAAGGAACAAATCAAAGATGACCATCCAGTTTTCTGAAGGATGGTAGAACCATCAGCATAAATAGGCAAATTAGGAAGAGGGATTGGTGGGGGGTGGGGAGAGGAAGTGAAGATTACAGATTAAATTTGGGACCTGTTGAGTTTGAAATACTATTGAACACAATTCAAGCAATAGGACTGATGTTCAGAATGGGGGAATGGAGGCTTCCATATGGAGATAATAATTAAATTGGTCTCAGGATGGGGGAGAGGAAAAATGAGTTTAAAATACAGTAATAATAACTAAGTTAGTTATATGTACCCTGACTTTAAAAATGTAAAGGGCTGGCTGTCGAAATCATGATATTTAAATTAGGAAGTCTATTTTTAAAGCATGGTATCTATTCAACATGTGGGAACCAGAGAAGATTTGGGTCATCTTGTGTAAAAAATTAAGAGATGACCTCTCAGGTTTTCCCAATTTTTTTTTAAATAGGAGATCTGTACACAAGAATGCATATTGAAGGAGATAGAACCCTAAACTCAGAATATTTTAGCTAGCTTCCTGAAAAATTGCTATAACATTTTGCCCATAAACTCTATCTGAATTTCTCTTTAGAGTCCAAGTATCATAATATATGGAACTGTTAATATATATTCCTACAAAAAACACATGTCCCAAAGACCAAATTCATTATTTTGTTGTGACAGCATATAATTCCACAAAACAGAGCTACAGCATGCAGGGCCTGAGAAAAACCTGGTTTTCTTGTAAATATAGATAACATAAAAACATAGTTGCAGTAGTTAATGTTTATTTTTCATAGTACCTTATATTCATGGGATTTTTGCATTTGAATTCGTTTTTAGAAATTATTTTTTTAAAAAAATTAATTGAATATCAGAAGTGGAAAATACTATCCTTATTTCAAATATGCAGCTATATATTCAGAGCTAAATGCAAATCTTGTATCACTTCCAATTTTGAACAAATGAAGTAATCCTAAATGCTACTGAAATATTTATGAATGTAATTAATAATAAAGTTTATAGAGCTTTCACCATGGTCTACTCAAGGAACATAAACATTGAGAATTAAGTACAAATATTCTAAAGTAATTTTCATGAAAAGCATTTGGATCAAATATGAGAACAAACAATCCTTTGGGTCCTGCTTAGTAAACAACATTCATTTTTGAAGAAGGTACATTTAGAAAATGAAAATAATGTTTGGATGTATTCTGTTAATTCTCATGAACTTTTATCTGACATTCTTGACTATGGCAAATTAAGCCTTTTGCCCAGTAGTTAGATAAGCAGGTTTGATTTTTTAAATTTCTTTTTGTAGTCCAGAAAGTACCTCCAGTTTTTTAAAAATCAGAGATCTCTCCAAATCATAGATCACAATCTCCTACCATTATGTTTTACTAGTCCACTGTAAAACACAGATATAACAAAGGCATTTCAGTTAAATATAAATTTAATTAAAATAATGGTATAACATCCTCCCCCTCAAAAAAAAAATTTTGTGCTTACTCCAACACTACCAAACTGCTGATATCCTCTGCTATTGTGCTGTTCTCTTTCAATCATTGCTCTTCACTGCTCTCTATGGTGCTGCTCATCTGCCTTTCTCCCCCTTTTCCTTTCTTTCCCCTTCCCCATCCTTAATATCCCCACAGCTAGGCTACTGCTGTTTTCATTCAGCATTCTGTGTCCACAACTACAAAGCTTTATTGGTTTCTTGGCTGATCATTGCTAAGTTCTCTGCTGCCACCTTGTCAGTCAAGTCCCCCAATGATGGAGAAGTTCTTCCTTTCAATGAATCTGTACATAGATCTAAGGTAGAGAAGTACTGGGTTGCCCTTTGAACTCTTTGTGAAATTCAGTTAACTGTTTTTGATTTTAGAATTCTTCTATTAACTGCTAAATTCCGAACTGCCTTGAATGTCCAGTCGCCCTTGGGGGTCTCTGTTCAATTGTCCCCATATTATGGTGAAAGAATATTTTAGTTCTCCAGTCTTATCATATCTCCTGACTCTCCAGGGCTCTATTTATTCAAATGGAAAAGGGTTTGAGAGACTATGGTAAAGAAACTGTCTTGACCTTCAATATCAGACCCTCTGCTCTGTGTAAATAGTTGCCAGAGGAGGTGAAAGGTTGTTGACCTAAGTACCACTTTTCCCCCAGCAATCTATCACAGCCTGATCCCCCACCTCATCCCCATCTCTATGTCTTCTTTACGGGTAATTGACAAATGTAAATTGTTTGTTCAAAATGACAGATTTCCATCAAGTTCACGAGTATTATGATCATGTTTTTTCTCATTGATTTAGGACTGTTTCTGGTATTTATCCAGAATTAAGGCAGGAAAGTGGATATGATGAATATAGTAGCAGCAATGGACAACCTCATAGAGGGAAACATGACTTAAAGTATCCTAGATACTGTCAGAGGGCTAAGAGTGAGAGGGAATGAAAAGGCTATGAGGAAGTGGAGTGCAGGATAAGTTTTGCCCATTTGTGCTTCTGTGTAAGTTGTTAGATGGCAA
Organism: Macrotis lagotis; assembly: GCF_037893015.1. Classification (NCBI taxonomy): domain Eukaryota; kingdom Metazoa; phylum Chordata; class Mammalia; order Peramelemorphia; family Peramelidae; genus Macrotis; species Macrotis lagotis. Next base: position 681,735,389 of record NC_133658.1, read on the forward strand.
TGCCTTAGAATACCAGAAAGTCCTTAGGAGAGGCAATCAGCAAGAGAGCATTTGCCATCCCCAGCTAGCTCAGTTGTTCCCAGAATTTCCTGATATTCCTAAATTTAGAGTGGTTAAGTGTCTTTGTTCAAGATCATACAAGTAGTAAAGGATAGAACTGGGATTTCACAGCTGAGGTTCTCCTGACTCCAAATGGAGTGTTCTTTCTAAGCTTTCCTTTGAGATTGCTCCTGAGGTAGAAATATAAAGTTATTTTGAAGTTTGTTTGTTTTTAAATTATACCCATGATTTCATTGGTCAGTACACTTCTACCAATGCAGGTCATCACTTGCTCTAAAACTTAAGACTTGGAGAACTTTCTGGGGTACTGGCTGAACTTGCTGAGGGTCAGACAGAGCATGTCAGAAATAGGACTAAAACCCAGATCTAAGCTTGAAGACTATTAGCCATGCCAAGCTGATGCTTTCTTTCAATTTGTAACTATATTGAGTCCTAAAAGTTTATTGTCTATGTACCATTCTGCTCTTATAACTTTGAAAAGTGAATCTGTTTTATAAAGAAAAATTTGTCAGATTACATTTTATCAATTAGCAAACAAGTCTGGTTATTATGAAATGCACTCATTTAAAATCTTCCTGTTTCTATGGGACCTACTCTCTCTGTAAGGGTTAATGATTTCTCTTTGGAGGGAAATTTCTTTCTGCCAAGGATAAGAGCAGACATCCTTGCCTCACATCATTTTTATGCATTCCCTCAAGTGTTTCATATTTTTATATGATATTAAAAAATGATACCAAGTTTTCCAATTGACAGTTTCCCATTCCGGCTAAATGCTGAATGCTCCATCAATTAAAAAGCAAGGTCTACTCAGTGGCTTTTCCCTCCTTTCTCTCAACTGCAATGGGACCTTGTGCTGATGGGCAGAAGAAAAGACAGTTTTCAGCTTGGGTAGTGCCAATGTCATTTATAGACATCAAGTCATCATAAATTTGGCATACATCTATCCAAACCCAAGAAGCAGAGATTTATTATCCCCCTCATAAGACAATAGATTAAACATATTTATGACAAACATCTTAAGTCTGAAGTTCTTTCTGGTGCACAATCCAGAGAACGTAAATGAGCCCCATCTGTCTGAGGAAAATAGACCATTATTCTGAGGCCCACACTCTGTGAGTTGTACATTCATCATTAAGACTCTCAGAATCGATTTTTTAAAAATGGAACTGTCAGCATTTTTTTCCCCTTGTACCTTGAATTCAAGGGAGGAGTTCTGCCAGACAAGGCTACAGATATGGATGTCCATCCTTTAGAAACTTCCAAAAGTCTTAGAACACTTTTCAGTGCTCCAAAATAAGGCCAGTTTTGATCTCTGCATTTCTGCAGTTTCCTAGTATTACCCATCTTAGTTACTAAATGATGTCAGATCTCCAGTTGTGATTGACACATCATATACTGAAAAGCAACTTTTTAAATTCTGCTAAAAGCAAAACCTTGGACTTTCTCCTCTCTAGTGTCTATGCCTCTGTTAGGAATCAGTCTGGAGACTATTTTAATATAATAGCTACATCAAAAATTGTGTTTATCTACAAGATTTCTACATTTTATAAAAGGGTATTAGGAGATGAAGGAATTGGGTATTTAGATTATCTAATAGATATGTAACTTCATATGCCTTTGAACCTCCCATCAGAGTTTTGATATTTTGTGACTTCTACTGAGTGATTTTGTATCAGTAAGGTCACAGCTTTTTGGTTGGTTTGTTTTACTTTAATATTTCTTGAACAGAAATCTAGTACAAGCTTTGGAATGTTTGCTGGGGGTTTAGGTGATACAACAACTATTTAATAAGTGCCTATTACAACCTTTGAAATGTTTCCTGGGGAGGGTTAGGTGATAAAATAAATATTTATTAAGAATCTATTACTATATGCTAGATACTAGAAATATACAGAGAAGTGTAAGACCAAGGTCCTGCTCTCAAGGAGTTTTAAATCTGGTTCTACAAAATTTATCTTTTAAATGATGAATCTTTTCACATTTTAAGCATTTTTAATGGAAGTGTTTCTAAAACTTTATTTCACTTATTGTAACTATAAAATTTTATTTCATTTGTTCTAAAAATTCTCATGGTATCATGCAGTGGTTATTCTGTGATTTTCTCCCCATATTATATTTTGTTTCTATTCACTGATTTGTATCTATGACATCTTCTGTGTGGGGCTCCCTTTGGGGAGAAACACTCTTCTTTATAACCTATAATTTGGAGTCTCATTTAGAGACTTGAGGCTTGAGAAAATTAAGTGATTTATCAGGGTAACTTAACTAGCATGTGTGAGAGATGAGATTTGAACCCTGGTCTTCCTGCCTGTGAGGTTAGCCCTTTCTCTATCCATTATGCCATACTGACTCTTTCTATTAATATATTTCAAAAAATTTAGAAATTATCTTCTATCATGTTTAAAATTAAAAAAATTATAGTATTATGTTTTAGTTATAGTACAACAAATAATTTTCCTCATTGACATCAAATTATCATTGACACTGTAGCATTTTTGAGGAGGGGGCATCTTAACATATTATTAGCAAAACAATCACTTTCCCTTTTGAAAAAATTAGTCAAAGCATTTGCTTTCATTGATTAACAGAGAGATACAAAATGGTACTCAGTCCTACACAGGAGTTTGACTTAAGTACATGTCATTCACTCTGGATTTTGTCCCTGTCTCCCTAGAACCCTGAGTGATAGTCATGAAATTTTATTTAACTCTTATTAAATTTTTTTTCACATAGCACAGATAATTATGATATCGACTATCATTTAAAATATCCATTTACTTGGTATATAGACTTTCTTTTTTTTTTTTTTTTTTTGTAAGGCAAACGGGGTTAAGTGGCTTGCCCAAGGCCACACAGCTAGGTAATTACTAAGTGTCTGAGACCGGATTTGAACCCAGGTAACTCCTGACTCCAGGGCCGGTGCTTTATCCACTAGGCCACCTAGCTGCCCCTATGTATATAGACTTTCAAGGCTCACAATTTGCAGGGCAAGATCACTTCTGTCTCTTTTTTCTAGACTGTGATTGATATTCCCTTTGGGTCATTTTTGCAATCTTTTTTCCATACTTGGAATTTCTATGGGAATCACTCCCATCATTCTGTTGAGTTGCCCAGAATTTTGCCTTGTGGGGCTTGATTCATGACATGGATTACATATTATATTTTCCATTACAAATGCATCTCAGCAACAACCCAAAGAAGACAAAATATTATTTCTGTATTGAACAGATATGAAGCAAAAAACCCTACCCAGATAAGTTAGAAAGCCATTCATTAGCTCAATCTCTGCCAAACAAACCCTCTTTTGTACTATCCCCTGTAGTATCTGACAGGCCAGCTGACATGTACCAGGGCCCTGACACAGCTTGCCCATTTCTGACATATTGATATTTAGAGAGACCATTCTTTTATCTGACCATGAGGCTGGCAGCCTGTGCCCAATTACAAAGTGCTACAAGAGTACAAGAGAGGAGTCTTGGCTGTCAGTTCTATGGGCCACAACTCAACGTGGTGAGACCTAGTTGCCAGCCTGGTTTGGATGTGAAAAAACAAGGAAGTGATGGGTTGGAGCTGGAGCTGATAGAAATCTACTCAGTGGTATTTGCATAGGCCAGACTCTGCTTTGAACCATTGAGAATCATAACCTCCTTTCATGTGTCCAGTGTTCAGTTCCCAACAAACAGGCCTTTTAAATTTTAATTTATTTTAAGTGAAATGATACATAAAGAATTACTTTAACAGTGAAAGCCATCTTTATTTTTTCACATTAGAAATATTAGTCTTACAGAACATATATGAAGAGAAAATAGATTTTAAAATAATAGCAGTTGATATATAGTTCTTACTATATGTTCTAAGTGATTTATAATTATTATCTCATTTGGTCTTCCTAGTATAATAGCCCTAGGAGGCAGGTATTATTATTATCCCCATTTCATGACAGGATCTGGCACTATAATCAGTATAGAATTAAAGACAATTTGACCAGACTCTGTTACCTAGTAAGAGAATTAAGCATATAACTGTGGGGGATATACTATGGCTAAGGCTGTGGATTAGGAAATTGAAGCAAACAGTACTGAAATGACTCACCCAAGGTCAACCAACTGAAATCTGAGGCTAGATTTGAACTCTTCCTGATTCCAGGTCCAGCACTCAATCCACTGTGCCACTTAGCTGCAAGGGAACCTTAGAGTTCAACTAGACCAACTCCGTCAAGAATTAACCAAGGCCTAGAGAAGGCTTCCTCAAAGACACCTGGGCAATAAACATCAAGTGAGGGATGTCTAATAGTTTTCAGGCACAGACATAGTATCAGTGATTTAGAGAGAGAGAGAAAACTACTTGAACAGAATAAAATGAGATTATGATATTACTCTGTAGAATATTTTAAGGATCATAAAATAGTAAATAGAGAAGTCAATGAAATTGGGTTTGGCTTCTTTTTACTGCTTCACTGGTCTCACTTATGGTTTTGGGTGGATGGGTCACTTGAATGCCCTGTGCCTCATTTTCCACATCTACAAAAAAGGTGGGAGCTGTTCAAAGCTCCAGTTGAGTTGTCTAGAATGAGCTAGCAATTCCACATCTATAGTGGTCTGGCATTCACCACTGACAAGCATTTGTCACTGAGGCTACTCTAAAATAGTCTTACTGTTTCAAACTGCATTTACTCTTTCATTAACTCACATTTAGGATTAACTTCTAGTTTATAAGCTAGCAATACTGGCACAAGCTTTTTAATATAATCCATGGCAGTCAAAGCAACATATCCTCCAGTTACATGCTTAATTATGTCACAAGTCATAAAGTATGGTCAAATTGTCTTTTATTATAAACTGATGATAGTGGCAGATGTTGTCATGAATCTCCTCTCCCAACAAACCCTTCAGTTATGCCAAACAAAACTTCCTTTGCTCCTGCCATAAATTAAACATTGCTATATTCATATTATCTTGGCTTGAACTGAGGTGGGTAGATAACTGAGAAGTTTTTAAAAATATTTCCACATCTGAATTTGTTAGATTTGGGGGAGTGGGAGTGGCATATGTTCCTTATTGTCTTCTATAGCATTATTTCCCCTCAATTTCCAGTTGTTATGTTTTAAAACTGGTCATTTTTGTTATTGTCTGATGAGTCATTTCAGTCTTGTCTGACTTTTTTATTACCCCATTTGGTGTTTTCTTGCAAAGATTACTGGAATAGTTTGCCAGACTGAGGCAAAGAGGATTAAGTGACTTTCTTAGGATCCCACAGCTAAAAGGTGTCTGAGGCCAGATTTAAACTCAGGAAGAAGTTCCTAACTCCAAGCCTGGTACTCTGTCCACTATGCTACCTAGCTAACTAACCTATTAAAGCTCTGAGCTGCGCTAAGACTTTTGGAACAGTCTGTAAAGATTAGGACCTAATTACCTAGCAGCAAAATGTGAAGTGGTTGCCTTGATTTCAGTGAAAGGATTTTTGGCCTCTCAGACTCTTTCCCAGCTGTCTATTTTTACCTGAAACTCCACTAACAAGAAACAAACCTGTTATTTTATGCTAGAGATGAGAGTTAAGATGCATTTGCCACTGGGGGAGAAGGAATATTTAAAATTCATACTAAAGCATAAAAGTTTTATAACAGATGAAATTATTTTATTCGGGAGAAAACAAAGATACTGCCTACAAAAATGAGCAAACAAGTAGACACAGAACAGGTTTAGAGCAGGTAAGTGCAGGTGTGCTCCTACTCTGTGGGCTGAGTGGGTTGAACATCTAGGATAAATGTGAGATTTTTTAACATACTGTTTTGTATGTTCCAGAGGAATCGTTGGATGTTTGCTACTTCACATTGTTAGCAGGTTAGAGGTGTGAGGAGAGTGAAGCATTTCTTAAGACTAGTAAGAAGGGGTGGCTAGGTGGCACAGTGGATAGAGCACCGGCCCTGGAGTCAGGAGTACCTAAGTTCAAATCAGGCTTCAGACACTTAATGTTACCTAGTCATGTGGCCTTGGGCAAGGCACTTAAATCCCAATTGCCTTGCAAAGAAAAAAAGACTAGTAGGAAACACTCTAGTGATGTGAACACACATCAAGATGAGTAGTTTCTAGGTACCCCACAGCCCATTATTCATTTTGGGACTCAGGAAGTTTGAATCTTAAAGGAAATTGTTGTAACAAATGATGGGCTTTCTTCCTTCATTGACAGTTTAAACACATATGAGGCTTCTATGCAAGAGGAGATGGTGATAAGAGTTGAGAAATAATTTTATTATTTTCCAACTTAGAAAATGAAGAGTCCCCAGAGAAGATGGAAAAAATAATTGCATCATAAGATTAGTTCATGCACAGGGTCCAAAAGGCCTTCAAGGTTATCTAATCTAACTCTCATGTTATAAATAAGGAAACAGACTCAGCCAGGTTAAGTGAGTTTCCCAAGGTCATGTACATGGTGACTTATAAGGTAAGTTACATACAGGTAGTCCAGCTTGGAGCTCAGAGCCTGAGACTTTCCATAGCTGGGCATAGTCTGTCTGGCCCAAAAGAAACAGAGGTTGATGCAAAAAAAGAAAAAGGCATCTATTCAGTGATGTCATATGACTCTAAGTCATGGAACTTAATTTAAAAATCCTAGGATACCCAGAGGATAATGCAACCATACATGATGGATATATGTAGAGAGCAGCACAGAAAAGTCAAGTCAACAAGGATTTACTAAGGGACTTTACAAGAAAATGGAGAAAGTGTTTGAAAGAAAGCTGAAAATGGGGAAAGGAAAGTACCTGCTGGTAAGAAAATCCAGAAAATGAAGCATGGTGAGTCTGTAATGTTCCCCAAATGGAAATTCTGGGAGAAATGTATCCACTGGATAAGGGGATTACAGGGAGAGAGGGAGAAGGGAGCTGAAGCTTGGGGGGCAAAGTCCAAAGACAGAAAAGGATGTCAGACCTAGAGAGGATGTTGGACTTGGAGTCAAAAATACCTGATTTCAAATCCTCTTTCAGACACCTACTAGCTGTATAAACCTGGTCAAATCTTAGCCTCAGTTTCCTCATCTCAGAAATGAGAATAATTAGCCCCCAATTCACAGAGTTATTGTGAGGATTAAATGAGATAATATTGATGAAGTGTTTTGTGAACATTATCATCATCATCATCATTTCCTTTTTTTTTTTCTTTTTTTTTTTTAGGTTTTTGCAAGGCAAATGGGGTTAAGTGGCTCGCCCAAGGCCACACAGCTAGGTAATTATTAAGTGTCTGAGACTGCATTTGAACCCAGGTACTCCTGACTCCAAGGCTGGTGCTTTATCCACTACGCCACCTAGCCGCTCCTATCATCATCATCATTTTCATTAAAAATGGCATAGAATATCTAGGTCATATGACCCCTACACACAAGGAGATAAGCTGGTCAAAAAGTGAGAGTAAGAGATAAATTGTAGTGTGATTTTCACATTGGTACCCTCCAAATTGGGCAGCTAGATGGCATCATGAGCCAGGACTGGAGTCAGCAGAATTTATCTCCTTGAGACACTTACTGTGTGACCTACTAGTGAATCACTTTACCCTGTTTGCCTCAGTGTCCTCATCTGTAGAGAGAGCTGAAGAAGGAAATGGAGAACCACTCCAGTATCTTTGCTGAGAAAACCCCCAAATGGGTTCATGAAGAGTTGAACATGACTGAAAGACAACTGAACAATAACAACTCTCAAACTTGTATATTCTGTAGAGGACTTATGAAAAGACATGTTCAAGAAGCACATGGGGGCGGCTAGGGGGCACATTGGATAGAGCACCAGCCCTGGAGTCAGGAGTACCTGGGTTCAAATCTGGCCTCAGACACTTAATAATTACCTAGCTGTGTGGCCTTGGGCGAGCCACTTAACCCCATTGCCTAGCAAACCCCCCCACCAAAAAAAAGCACATAGGATAGAAAGCCTAGGAGAGTTGCAGCTTATGTCAGTGGAGTATCTTCTCCAAAACGGGTCACAGATGTATTTAAGTATAGATCTGAGAATGTACTTTAATCTATTGAACCAAAATCGACTGCCTCCAAAATTTTTGTCACAAATTAGACTACAATGCATACCTCAGAAGCTATTACTTTGTTCCCCAGTTCCCTTAAGCCTATCTTTTTCCAGGTTAAACCTCCCTGTTTTCCATGTAGAAGTTTCTTGTGGTTCTCATTCCCTAGGCCTTCTCTACCAATTGGAACTCAGATTCCCCACCTCTGGGGCCCTGGGCTCTTAACAGTGAGCCATCATCTGGCTCCCACCACCATTTCTGATCGGCCCCTGTCATGCCACTTCCACTGGACCCACCTCCATTTTCTATCTTTACTGCTAGCTCCTGTTAATCTGATATCATCCCCTATTAGAATGTAAACTCATTGCAGTTAAGGACTATCTTACTGTTTCTTTTTTTACTCCTTAGCACAGTCAGTACTTAATAAATTATTTTTCATTCACATTCATTCATTCATTGACTATTTATCCTTCTTCTTGAACTTCTAGTTTGGTTGAATCTCTTGGAAATGTCACCTTTACACCAACCTTTCCTATTCCCTTCTTCCTCCCAAGTAGTCTGTTGATATCTTCAGATATTTGTACATCATTGTGCCTTGCTCTGTTAAGCATCGGCTGGAGTCCCCTCAAGCAATTACAGAATTCACAGAAATTTTCAATCTCTAATATTACAAAATCTTTGATTTCTCCAGAAAGGCTCCTAGCTAGGCAACAAATTTTATAAAACCTAAAAAGTTGCATGATCACTGATTTTATAAAAAGGATTATTCATTTTAGGATTCTCTACAGGTTTTTCGGTTTTGTTTTTGGGTTTTTTTTTTTCTGTTTAATAAACTTCCCTTCCTTCTGTCTTATATCATGAAGCAATTTCAGAAGTTCATTTGCCATAATTTTTTTTTCAGGAACACATCCATTCCATAAAGCTGGGCTAGGGAAATTTATTCTGCCAAGGACCATTTGGATATTTGAAGCATTATTTGCAGGCTATATTTGGTAAAACATTTAATTAATTCATCCCTATGAAGCTACTAGATTCGTTGAATTTTGAGTGCCTCCTGTGGTTGCCTTGGCAAAGTCAGACCAATAAGACCTGCCAGCCAGACATTCCCTGTCCCTACATAAAGGGACCAGGTGTACCAATTGTTTCAGTAAAAGATTACTAACTGAAAATATAGTTCCTTTTTTCCCTCTTTTGGAAAGTTCTAGAACCTTGGAGACTATAAAACAATACCTCTTTGGACAGGTCAAAAGATTTCAAAACCACCAACTCTTAGTTTGAAGGAACCCTAGAGGCCAATCAGAAAATTCTACTGAAACCTTAACAAGTCATTCTCTGCTTATAGAACACCAGGGAAGCAAAATCTGCTGCCATCCAAGTCATTTCATTCTATCTGGGGACAACTTCAGATTGTTAGGAATTATTTGGATATATCAAGCTGAAATGTCTGTTTGTTACTTCCACTTAGATATTATGGGTCCACACTGAATAATCTCCATGTGCCAGTCCATCTTCCATGTTTCCCCTAAATGTTCTCTTTTCCTAGATCCTTCTCTGGATGTTCATGTAACATGGTATCAAAATCCTTCACTATCACTGCAGACTATCTCATCACTTTTCTTTCTTAAATCCTGACTCTAATCCAAGTATGCATCACATAAATCCATTGAAGATATGCTACAGAATTGTTGAAGAATCAATGTCCCAGTTTTCAAAAAGGGAAAACAATGGAATATAGAAAAAGATGATCCAGCAAACTTGACTTTATTTCTGGCTAAATTCCAGTTGTCTGAACTAGCATCCTCAGTGTCTCAGTACAGCTCCCAGTAGCTTTTCCCTCTGTCTTTAACAATTTTGACTCTATTGAGATTAGAATTCATTAAAGCCCTTTAAACATACATTCCACAACATTATAATGTTGACATTTTGAAACCCTATGTAAGGTAAGACTTTCCATATATCACTATTAAATTTTTATCATATTAAATTTGACCCAAGATTCTCAGGTTTCAGATACTTTTATATCCACACTATCAGCCAATGTGTTGACTACCTTTCCTAGGTTGGGGTGGTCGACCGACACAACATCTGGATCTTAATTATTTAAATAATTGAAAAAAGTTGCATAGGAGAAAGCCAAGGGCAGATCCATGTGACCCTCAGAGATTTCCTTCCAAGTTAATACTGACCCCTTAATGTCTCTTTAGGTATAGTCTTTCAACATAATGTAAATCAGCCTAATTGTTTTGCTGTTTAACTTAGACTTCTCCATCCTGTGCTCAAGAATAAATGGGGGGGGGGGCAGCTAGATGGTACAGTGAAATAGAGCACCAACACTGGAGTCAGGAGGTCCTCAGTCCAAATATGGCCTCAGACACTTAATAATTACCTGGCTGTGTGACCTTGGGCAAGTCACTTAACTCCATTGCCTTGCAAAAACATTTAAAAAAGAATAAATAAGAGACTTCAAATGCTTTCTCAAGATTTAGGTAAACTGTTTCTGCACCATTTCCCTCTTCTATTCTTATCCATTCAAATAAGGAAATAGCAACAATAGAGCAAGAAGTGTTTTTGATGAAATCTTGCTAACTCTTTGTGAATGGCATTTCCTCATCTAAATGTTCATTAAACTATATTTAAACATTCTAGAATTTTGTAAGTTGTGAAGTTTACTGGTCTATCATTTTGTAGATTCTATTCTCCTTACTTCTGAGGCTCAGTGAATAGTGTGATGGGCTTAAAATTGGGAAGACCTACTTTCAAAGTTAGTCTTGGTTAATTACTAGCTATGTGAATTTAGTCAAATTTGTTTGCCACCTTTGTTTGCCTCAGTTTCCTCAATTGTAAAAGAAGGATAACAACATTTACCTCCTTGGATAGTGTGGGAATCAAATGAGTAAAATGTTTTTAAAAATAGCATAATGTTTTGGATATAATGGGTACTAAATAAATTCTTGTTCTATCTCCTCAGTCGCCTTATGAAAATTGTAACAACCTTTGACATTCTCCAGTTCTGAGGCATATCTTCCACTAATTATAATTTTTCAAATATAATTGATAGTGGTTCGCCAACCATTTCTGTCAGGGCTTTCAGTAATCTAATATGTAATTTATTTAGGTCTGATAACTTGAATTCACTCAAATTCAAAGTTTTCTAAGTCCTTGATTATCCCCATTTTTTTTAAATAAAAAGAAGCAAAACAAGAGTTCAGTAGTTATTTCTTCTCTCAGTCACCTGTTGTCATCTTTCTAGCAGGGACCTTGTTCCTATCCTATTCCTGATCTTCAATTTTCTTTTTTTTTAAGTATAAATATTTTATGCTTTCCAATTATATACATTTGTAGTTTCTACCTATTATTTTTGTAATGTTTTGAATTTTACAATTTTCCCCCCAACCTCCCTTCCCTCCCCCACCCCCACAGAAGGCAGTCTGATAATCTTTACATTGTTCCCATGCTATCCATTAATCAAAATTGAATGTGTTGAGAGGAAAAAAATCATCTGATCTTAAATTTCCAAAGCAATATGTTCCCGTCTCTGTTGTAATTAAGATTCCTTGTGAGTCTCAGTCTACTCTGAGATTTAGCCTATCTCAACATAATTTTTATTGAACTGAACTACTTTCTTATATTCATTTTCAGTTGTTTGGCTTGCTTACATCTTCCCTACTAGTCTTTTTAAAATCTGAATTTGTTGATGAAATGCCCTTGTCTCTGTATTGGATTGTCTAGTTGACTTCCCTTTTTCCTTTAGTGAAATAATTTCTGCTTCAAGCCAACTTCCTCTTCAAAATATTAGGCTATTGGATCCGACAGAACATTTCTGTGATCCCTCTGAAATCTCGATGGAAATCTAGGAAGTTCTAGACTACAAGACTTTTCTATCACAAATTCTAGGATGGAATAGTTGCTTTCTCCCCAAGAGTACCATCATTTCTACTCCTGAAACCTACTCCTGCTTTTGCTTAGTCAGCTCTAGGAGTGGCAGTTCCCATATTTGTGTTCTTTGTCTTTTGAAGAATAAGATCATCATTAAGGCAGTCTTTAATATCCTTCTCTGCCTTAGGCAATGGAGTCCCAGCAGGTCTTTGGATAATTGGCCATTCAGTCTCTGATCTGATTAGAAAGTTTGTAGTCTAGTATAATGGTTGAGAGAAATAAATATTAATCACCAATGATTTGGGAAGATCCAGAATTCCTCCATTTTTCTAGGTTCAATCTCTGATGGACATTGCTGATAATGAGATTGAATTAATTTTGTCCTTAAATTTGTTCAGACTCATCCAGGTGGAGAAACCCACTGTGCTCTACACAGGTATGAGTGAGAATAAATTCTTTGATTAGATTGCTTAAGGCTGGAAGAAAAGGAAATGATCAACTTTCACCACTCACCCCTCAATTAGAGTAGTTCCACCTCTCACTGTAAATATTCATTCTCTCTCTCTCATTAATTGTTTTTGGAGTTTTCTTGGAAAAGAAACCAAAGTGGTTTGTCATTTCCATCTCCTGCTCATTTTACAGGTGAGGAAACTGGCAAACAGGGTTAACCCTGTGTCTGAGTCTAGGGTTGAACTCAGGAAAAGGAGTATTCCTGACTCCAGACCCAGAATTCTATTCATTCTATTTGCCACACCATCTAACTGTCCTTGGGGGATACAAAGAAAGGGGGGAAAAAATAGTCCCTGCCCTCCCAAAGCTCACATTCTAATGTGGCATGTAGTGTGTACAAGATATATAGAGAGTAGATGAAACTTGGTCTTGGCACTAGTGCCAGGAATGGCCTCTTAAAAAAGGAATTTGAGTTGAATCTCAAATGAAGCCAGGAAGGTAAGAGGCAGAAGTGAGGAGGTAAAGCATCCTAGATGGGAAGAAAAGTCCCTGCAAAGACAAAGAGAAGGGAGATGGAATGTTATCAGACTTGTCTTAAATTCTACACAGTACCTTGCTTCATAGTGTCATAGATCTAGAAATGAAAGGGACTTCAGAGGCCATTTAATCTAATCCCCTATTTTACAGAAAAGGAAATTGAAGCCCAAGTTGGTTAACAAAATTGCCCAAGGTTTTTACATATGAACCTAGGTCCTCTATTCCCTAAATTTACCAAACTAACACCAAATAAATATCATTCGTATGTTAATTTTTGAAATACTTCCTTTCATAAGAAAGAAATTATTTTGCACAACTTCATTGCTTCTGCCTCATTCTTTTGCAAAACTTTCAAACTTCTTACTGGAACAGTAATTTCAATTTTCAAATCTCTTATCAATGGTTTTGTATTGTCAAAAGTAGAAAGAATCTTAGGAGACTCAAGTAGAGAAAAGGGTTAACCTGATGCTTGCAGAACATAATTTACATACATACAGGTTTGCGATTTTTTTTTAGTTTTCTTTTTTTCTTTTTCCCTAGTATTGGGTCTCCTGGGTTTTTCATCCTCATTTCTCAGTAGACTGCACAACCAGTTAGAAAGTAGGTATTCTGACTGACACCCATTAATTTCTCATTATTCAGAAAGTAGGGAAATAAAGCAGCAAAGAAATCTGTCTGAATCCCTTATCAAGGTTCGCTAACTTGATTTAATGAGTATGAAGGAATAATATGGTAGTGCTTTGTTATTTTGGAATGAGAACAATAATGCTGGACAAGGTGCTTATGAATGCAGTAAAGAATATGACCACTAGTCACTTAATTGCTTAATTCCTTTTGGCACATATTAAGTTCAAAAAAAGAAAAATTAATTGTAAAAACTGATGAATGGAGCCATTTAGTAATCTCAGCTAGAATAGGGAAAGATTTCACATTGGAATCTAGTTTTCTGTAGTTGCTGAGTGTTCCTTTGCTATTCAGGACATTTCTGCAAAAAAAGAAAGAAATGATGACTATGGTTCTGTGATTTTAGGAAATATTGACCAATTGTTTTTACAAAGACTTATTTTAGCAAATGTTAGATGAAATAGAGCTAAACTAAGTGGCACAGTGAATAAGAATATCGGTCTTTCAAATGTGGCCTTAGCTCTGTTTTCTCCAGTATCTTTGCCAAGAAAGCTCTCAATAGGGGTAGGTGGTGAAGTAGATAGGGCACTGACCCTGGAGTCAAGAGGACCTGTGTTCAAATTTGACCTCAGACACTTAATAATTACCCAGTTGTGTGGCCTTGGGCAAGTCACTTTAACCCCATTGTCTTGCAAAAACAAAAACAAAACCTAAAAGAGCTCACAAAGACTGAAACAACTGAACAACAACAATGATATATGAAATACAATCTGTATTGTAAATGAGAGTCTACTATTTTTTAAAGTACTTTCAGAAAACCATAGTCTAAATTATATCTTTTCAATATATAATAGTGATATAATAAGTTGTTAAAATTTTGATAATTATGCACTTTCCTTCATATACAAAAAGACTGCACTTTTGCCTCTCAGTGATGTTTGATAAGTTTTTTAAATGTCCCTGCAAAATGTGTCTCAGTGTGCTCCATATGCCTTTAGAGATACATATAAAATTATAGATTTAGAACTGAAAAAATTTGGTATAATTCCCTTATTTTACAAATAAAAAGTGAAAGAAAAATTAATCTGAGAGAGGTTATATGACTTGCCCAAGGTCACATATGGTGCCAGATCCAGGGCCTTTGACTAAAGTGACTGCTTTATGTGCTCAACCCCCACCTCTATTTTTCCCTTTGCACATTTTCCTTCCCTTTCTTTTTTTGTGCAGTCTAGACTCCTCTTTTGGAACTTTATTTTCATTAACTTGAGTAGATTTTAGTTTGATAAATGCAACTTAGTGATATATGATATATAGTAGGTGCTTCGTAAAAGCTTATTGATGCAGTTTCACCGTTCAGTGATGATTCAAGGACATTTAGTGGTGAGTGTAAATGATTCATTATTTGTTGCTGCCCAGGACAAAATCTGTAAGATTCATAAATTAATGAGACTTTGAGCCAAAATGAACCGTAGAAATCATCTTGTTGAACTTTTCATTTTACAAATTAGAAAACAAGTTCACACTGATTGGCCCAAGATAACCTAGGTTAGAAGCAGCTCGGTCTGAATTCAGGCCTCAGTCTCTCTAGCTCCAAATGCTGTGATTTTTTTCCCCCCACTAGACCATACTACTTCTCTACATGAAAGTCTTACTCAAAACATTAATATCATTCATCCAATGTTTCCATACTTTGTTGTCATTTGGTTATATTTTAGTCTTGCCTGACTTTTTGTAATCCCCCACTTGGAATTTTCTTGACTATTTTTCTCATCTTAAAGATGAGGAAACTGAGACAAAAAGGGTAAAATGACCCACCCAGGATCACAAGTAAGCATCTGAGACCAGATCTGAATTTAAGAACATGAGTCTTCCTGACTTCCAGCCCTCTAATTGTTCTTTGTTGCTGCCTCGTAAGGGGAAGTCTTTATTTTTCTTTTCTTTTCTTTTTCTTTTTTATTTCTTTTTTTTTTCCTTTTGCTTTTTAGAAGCTAATGGGGTTAAGTGACTTACCCAAGGTGACCCAACTAGGTAATTATCGAGTTTCCAAGACTGTATTTGAACTCAGGTCCTCCTGACTTCAGGGCAGGTGCTCTATCCATTTTGACACCTAGCTGCCAGAAGTCTTTATTTTTCAAAACATAATGTCCAACACAAAACCAAGGGAAGCTTTATCGTATAATTAGATTTTAATTCATGAGGTGACCTTGGGGTCTGAGGAACACTGCTTGAAAATCAGTCTAAAGGGGCGGGTAGGTGGCGTAGTGGATAAAGCACAGACCTTGGAGTCAGGAGTACCTGGGTTCAAATCCAGTCTCAGACACTTAATAATTACCTAGCTGTGTGGCCTTGGGCAAGCCATTTAACCCCATTTTGCCTTGCAAAAATCTAAAAAAAAAAATCAGTCTAAAATGTAGGAACTCAGATAAAATGGTATCTAATTCCTGGCTATAGCATTTTAGCTTTCTATTGTCAGTTGCTTTCCATGAATTTTCTAAAATATTTCATCCTTCAAACAAGTTGGAGAACAAGCTTTCTTAGTTTGTTTGCTTCACCCAGAAATTGTTTAGTATGAAAAGATTTAATTTCCTCCATTTTGATTCCCAAATTTCCACTTTTTTATTATTGTATATATTTTTAAATATTCTTGTGTTGCCCTAGACAAACATTTCTACATTTTTATCAAGTTATATTTCAAGTCCAGAAATATTTGGTGACCAGATTAGTTTGGAAAATTCCAATTCAGATGTTAACCCTCTTGAAAGCAAGGGACTGAGCCAAATAATTTTTTTGATCATAGAAACAGAAGTAATCTCAAATCATCTATTCTGATCCTATAGGAACAAAAATTCTCTCTCCAACATAAGAGGTACTCTAGCTTTTGCTGGGAGGGGAGAAAATCACTCTCATTAACCCTTCTGTTGAATAACTCCAAGTGGTCTTTAGTCTAGGATCTATGAATGTGTGTATTTAAAAAAGAAAATTGATAATTGTATTTCAGTATCTTTTCTTTGTTTTTTTTACTTATCTTTATAAGCATTTATTATCTCATCCTCACATTGCCCTTCCAGTCACCCTCCAATCAAACAACAGCAACAACAAATTCCCACATTAGCCAAGTCCAAAAAATATATGCCTCATTCTGAATTTTATGTCTGTCCATCATTCCTTTATCAGGAGATGATGAGTAGCTTGCTTTATCTCCAGTTATCTAGACTTAGGGATCATTTTTTCATTATTATTTTGTTAAGAGGATAGCTCCCTAATTTGCTCAGGCTGGAAGTAAAGTGTTAGGCCTGCTCTCATTTTGGTCAGCAAAGGAGTTTAAACAACTCCATGTCACAACTGAGTTAGTATATCTCTCCTCAGATAATCTGTTATGCTGCCTCTACCTCTCCAATGTTAATGCCAAATTTATTGTAAACATCAGATTAGCTCAACAGGCTATACCTCAGAACTCCCATCTCAGCCTCCCCTGAGCTATATTTTTCAGGTATGCTTCACCTGTAGACTAATTAATAACTTTTACATTGGCCTGAGTCCTACAGTCTTTCAAAACTGTTTTTCCTTATAATGTGCCATTGTGTAAACTTTCATTAAGAACAGCTTAAGAGATTATTAGCTGTTCTCCTTTCAGCAGAGAGAGGAAAAAACTCCAATGGATTCCCAGATATTTGAAGTTCTCCATTCCTTCTCTCATCATGCTGCCATGTCAGACTTGTGATCTTATTTCCTGAACTCTTATATGTTTCTGCATTCCATCTGTGTGCTTGTAGTATATCCCTCAAAATGTATCACTTCTGTTCTTGCCTCTATTAATATTCACTCAAATTCTTTCCATCCTGCACTCCCATTTTTGGTTTATATGAATATTTTTAATGCATACATTTTCTTAAGGGACAGACTACTACATCTCTCTTTTTAAAGAGCCATGTTCCAATCTTAGGTATCATCTATCAAA
Source organism: Macrotis lagotis (assembly GCF_037893015.1). Taxonomy (NCBI): domain Eukaryota; kingdom Metazoa; phylum Chordata; class Mammalia; order Peramelemorphia; family Peramelidae; genus Macrotis; species Macrotis lagotis. The sequence continues at coordinate 681,752,897 of NC_133658.1, forward strand.
TGACAGTGATATGCCAAAAGGTTGAATTTGCTTCCTAGCCTTAAGACCTCAAGTTAACTTTCCCATTGTGTATATGTGTGTGTTTGCTTTTTGCAGTCTCTTATAATCTAAAGCCATGGGTTTTATTGCTGAATTCTTTTTTTTATCTTTTAGATTTCTGGATATCTTTATTGCTTGTTTTCTTTGATATATGGTCACTACTCCAGCATCTTTGCTAAGAAGCTTCATGGTCAGTATGGCCCACAATGTGGTCATGAAGAGTTGGACATAACTGAATGACTGAACCATAAGAAAAACTACTCTATAGTAGCTGTTTAGTGGACATCCATATAGAGCTAGTTTTCTAATTCCTCCTTCATTTTTCCCTTGCTAAGCCCTCTAAATTAGAATTGCAAAGCTCCAGGCAAAAATTTTATAACATTTTAGGTTTACTTCATACCTGACCTGGAGGTTGTTATTGTTCTATTTTAAGCTGTTCCCAAATGCTAAATATCCTCAGATAGCCTATATTTGAGCAACTCCTCACTTATTTTGCCTTTCTCTTCAGAATTCCTTGTCTTCATTTGTCAGCAATAATGAGCACACAATTTCTTCACCTAAAATATTTGATAGTTTTTGTGTCCACATGAATCATGAGAATTGGGCAATAGTCAATCATTTGATCAGTCAAAAATGTTCCCTGGCATATATTAGGTATAGCCTCTTGGGTATTCCCCTCTGGGAAACAGAAGATCTTTTCATTCCTTCCCATCAGATCAAAAAAAAAAAAATGGCTATGTCATTATCCCATCACAGAGAACCACAAGCCATTACTATGGGTTTCTTCTTCCTTGAACCCTTACTGAATGGTATTACTCTTGGTACTCTGGATGTCCTCAGCATTATTCCTTTAAGGGACAAGCACCTGCTTATTCTCTTTCTTCTCCATGTAGCATCCTTTTTCTTCTTTGTTTTGACTTTTTTAAAAGTCCCTTTAAAAAAAAAAAAAGCATGTTAATGTCCCTGATAACCTGGAATAAAGAAATTTGCTCTAAACTCTCAACTTCCCTTTCAGTTCCTAGTAGCTTCCCCGGGGTACTTCACTCCCCTCCTGGACTTTACTGTTTGCAAGACTTCTTTCAGCGGCTAGGTGGCGCATTGAATAGAGCACCAGCTCTGAAGTCAGGAATACCTGAGTTCAAATCCAACCTCAGACACTTAATAATTACCCAGCTGTGTGGCCTTGGGCAAACCACTTAACCCCATTTGCTTTAAAAAAAAAAAAAGAAGGTAAGGAAGAAAAACTTTGGAGACTCAACTGTCTTTGTGCTTGCTTATTGACTTATTAAGATCTCTTAACAGTCAGACCTTGTCTTAATAATAATAATGGTTATTCTTCATTATCAAAGAAGACTACCACATCAGGGAGGTAATGCCGTGACAAAGCACATGAATTATATTTAATGAGGGGAGATGTGCTAAGTCACCAGCCTCACTTTCTCCTCCAGAGCCATTTGGGTCCAGTAGCCAGATAGGAATCAGGACAACTGGAGATGGCCCTGAATGCAAGGCAATCAGGTTTAAGTGACTTGTCCAAGGTCACAAGCTAATAATAGTCAAGAATCTCAGGCTGGATTTGAGCTCCTGACCTCCTGACTCCAAGGTCAGTGCTCTGTCCACTGTGCCACCTAGCTGCCCCCCAACCTTGTCTTACCTTGCCTATCAACTACCTCTCCTTCCATCAACTTTTAAAGACTTTAATTCTCCTTATTTTTCCTGACCCCCCCCAGTCTTTCACCTTCTCATCAGATCTTTCTCCTTGTTTGACTTCTCTTTGAGAGGGTTCTTGAATCTACAAGTAAAACAAAGTTGTGCCCTCTTCAAATACCTCAAATATCTATAATCTTTGTCACTGCATGTGCTCAACACATTCTCACATTAAGTAAGATACTTGATGTCTCGCCATCACCCCCACACACACACACATAGAAATTCCTCAAAAAACAAACATATAACCCACCCACAGGGCTTCTATTCAAAGCTTTCCCAGTTTGTTAGGTCCATGTTGTTGAATATGACTTTCAAAAAAAAAAAAGGCTATCTTCATGTCAAAGTGAGGGGAACTCTATGTAGAGGAGAATAATTTGTAAAATATTTAAAGTAATAGTTTTCCTATCAAAGTCTCAATAAATCTTTATGATGAGTTCATAAATGATTCCCCCCCCCTCAAAAAAAAAACCCAAACTACTATGCTCTTTCATGGTTAGTTTCAGCTCTGTCTTCCTTTTGATTATTAAGCATAAATATCTTAAAATTGAATAACTTCAAACTGGCCTATGAAAGGAGGAAAATGTCATTATGAGTGAACTATTTTAAGAAACTTATACACCCATCACCCATGAGATGAACACTTTTCAGAAGATTTTCGAACAACACGTTCATTCAGTTCTTTCTTGGCTCTGTTAGAGCCAAGGGTGAGACAGCCTGTGACTAATGAACAGGTGGTTTAGTCTCTATAAGCCTTTTGGGGCTTGAACCCACGACCTTGGAATCTTTAGCTACCCTAACCAGCCTATAATAGAAATGGATTTATTTTTATTATAGACATTAAGCTAATTTAGTATAGTAGCTTTAGAAGAACAGCAGCAACAACAACAAAGCATAAACCTCCAAGAATAAAGGCACCTTCTCTCTAGAGTTATGTCCCCTTGTCAGTCAGTTGTGGACTGAAAAGATACAATTCATTTAATGTAATCCAATTCAAGGGCAAATCTGGTGGGTGGAATTTTGCACTGGAATCGAAAACATTTGATATACTTAAATTTGGTCTTGCAAGAGCCCAGAAAGTCATTTGGTGATTAAGCACTTTACATTGGGAACAGACAGTAGTTTGTGTCTCTCTGAAAGTATTATAATTGAAAGTAGAAGAAGAAAGATCTGACCCAATTAATAGTATGAATGGTTTTCTAAAAACTGTCTTTGGAATAGGCAACCAATTTCTTTGAATCTCTTCACTGGGAACAAAGATTTAAGGATGGATTAGAGTTATTGGGAACCAAGTAAGGTGAGGTGTTGAACTGTGACATCCCCCTCTGATTTAGAAGTGAAGGGTGACCCCAAAGTAATGAGAGTGGTTTTCATATGCATGGTTATACACACTGATACATGACCCTAGTCTGGCCCTGAAGGTAGCCAGCCCCAAAATGAAAGTGGAGTTAATGGCATCAAAATAGAAGGCTTAAACATCTTGAGTTGAATATTTTTGAAAGGGAACAGCACTTATTTGGATGTCTAAATTCTGATGTATTTGTTTTTTAAAATAGCCTTATTGCTTTACCTTGTAAATGAGAAAGAAGGTGAAATTAAGGGCAATTCTGAGGCGGTTAAGCAAATTTTGCCTAACAAAGCCTATAAGACAAAACATAAAATACAGGTGTTCTAACAATCAGGAGATAATTAAGGCAGGCAGAAGGGTCTGCTAATTAAAAGTAGGTCAGAGAATACTTGGGGGGGAAATGGAATATGTATTAACCAGAAGATCCTGATGACAAGCATCTTTATTAAAGGAAACTGAAGTAAACAGTATCTTAATTAAATTTTGGAATACAATAAAATAAAGAGTTGTTGCAAATGTCATTGAGAAAAGAGAAGCAAGATGATGGATTTTGATATGGATTGTAAGCAGTTGAGATTAGTAATAACACGACAAATAGAACTGGGAAAAATAAAGATTTATTGTGCCTTGGAGAAAAAACGTCATTCAAAACAAGTATTCTAAGTAAATCAGTGGACAAGATGACATATATGAAAGTTCTAATCTCTAGTTTTTGTTGATGAATTCTTATCAAAAAGTAGCTCTCCCAGATTAGGTGGGATTTATTAGTACATTTCCAAACTTAGAATTTACCTCAGTAAGGGTATAATTATAAGTAAGACCAAGAAAATAGAAAATAATTCATATTCATCTGGGGGGGAAATATTGAAACTGGGTGTGTAAACTCTTCTAGGTCATAAACAATTTTGTTTTTATCATTTTTTATTTTCTTTTTATTTTCATTCATTTTATGTTAGCCCAGTGCCTTGCATATGATCCTTAATAAGTCTTTAATTGAATTAAATTGCATTCTAGATTATGCAATTTTTTTTTTTTTTTTTTTTTTAGTTTTTGCAAGGCAATGGGATTAAGTGGCTTGGCCAGGCCACACAACTAGGTAATTATTAAGTGTCTGAGACCAGATTTGAACTCAGGTTCTCCTGACTCCAGGGCCAGTGCTCTATCCACTGCACCACCTAGCCGCCCCATAGATTATGCAATTATTAAGTAAATACTTAAAATTACATAGAAAATGACATGAAAATACCATAAAGTATGTATCAAAGTGAGCCACTACATTAAATATGGCCAATGTGTCTCTACTTAATTCCAAAGATGAAGAGTGACCAATATTATCCAGGAGGTTCCTTTTATAAGATAATCATTAAAATCTTCCCAAAAGGAATGAGTCCAGAGAAAAATATGTCATCCAGTCCAGAATACAATGTAGAATAATTAAAGTTAAGCCCTCATCAATCTGAAGAGCAAGGCTCTATAGGTTACCCAAACTATCTTCTCATTGTTTTCTCCCAGACACTGCTCCATCCATCCCTGGCTTCCTTCAGAGCAATGTCAAGGCTCTCCTCATCCCCGTAACTGCCTCATCAGTCACTTAATTATGTTTGTGTATTTTTATGTGGTGAAGATGTTTATGTGTGAATAGCAATTCAGATAGTACCAATGATGTAGTTTTGGAATACCCTGAATAGATCAAGCTATGATTTTTTATTATTCTGTTACCTCTCCTGAGAGAATGTAAGTTCCTTGTGGTCCTCTGGATCTAGCACCTATACAAAGAGCTTAATAAGTATTTGTTGATTGATTCCAAAGTTAGAGCAGTAGCAGAACCAGGATTTGAACCCTGGCCCTGTATTCCAAATCCTCCATCCTTTCCAATGTATCCCAACTGCCGCTTCTGTGTTTGTCAATAAGTTTCCTGTGAATACCCTCTGTGAGATTTTTTTACTTTTTACTTTACTTTTTTTTTGTTTTTGCTATGCAATGGGGTTAAGTGGTTTACCCAAGGCCGCACAGCTAGGTAATTATTAAGTGTCTGAGGCCGGATTTGAACCCAGGTACTCCTGACTCCAGGGCCAGTGCTCTATCCACTACACCACCTAGCCACCCCTGTGGGATTTTTTATTTGGTTCTTCTTATCAGCTTTGTCAGAGTCATTTTGGCTTATGTTTTCAGAATTTCATTCTTGAGAATTTGCCTTTTGAAATATTAGGCCATTAGGGGTGGCTAGGTGCTCAGTGGATAGAGCACTGGCCTTGGAGTCAGGATTACCTGAGTTCAAATCTGGCCTCAGACACTTATTACCTAGCCCTTGGCCTTGGGCAAGCCACTTAACCTCATTGCATAGCAAAAAAAAAAAAAAAAAAGTAAAGTAAAAAGTAAATCTAAAAAAAATCTAAAAAAAAATATTAGGCCATTGGATTCTATCTGTACTTTCTCTGAACCATTTCAAATTTCCCTTTCTCCTCCAAAAAAGCTCAGTGCTAAGTAGTAACTTATGATCCTGTTGTGTGGGATGAGTCTACCCACTTAAATAAAATTCGGAGATTTCTCAAGGTATGAAGAAAAAAGTTTTATTCAATTCTTGAGAATTGGACCTACCCAGAGAGAGAGAGAGAGAGAGACAGAGACAGAGACAGAGACAGAGACAGAGACAGAGACCCTGAACAAGAAATTCTCAATCTATGTATCCTAAAGCAGTTCCACCCCCCACTGACCCATCCTCCTTAGTGAGGAATGTGCTCTTCACAATCTATACCTGTAAATTACTCTAAAGAAAAAGCATATAATTCAGAGACAGGTTCTCCCCCTCCAGGACAAGGAATGTAGAACCATCTGGACTTCAGTCCAGATAAGACAGGGTCAGTTTATTCTTTACATTCTGGTCAAGGTAACATTAAATTGCTTGTCAGGTAAGGAGGGGCAGAAGAGACATAACACACAGATTAACTATTTCTAATCTATAATATTCTACTGAAGAAATCTCAGACTTTATCCCATTCACTGGTCCCCTCCTCCCTCTCTCTCTCTTGTTCTCTCTCTCTCTCTCTCTCTCTCTCTCAATAAACTCTGTGGCCCTCTATTGTGTCCAACAGCAAATAGAAAATACTGTGTTTGGTATTCAGAGTCTTCATCACCTAGCTCCCTCCTATTTTCCAGGGTTCTTATCTTTCTTCCTAAGACATGCTATTCAGTCCCATAACACTGGACTCCTAGCTATTCCAAAAACAAGACTCTTAATTTCTCTTGGCTCTGATATTTTCTCTAGTGTTCCCCATGTTTGAAATGTTTCCCCCTCTTCCATTCCAACTCTGGTCTCCCTGGCATCCTTTTAAGTTCCAACTAAAATTCCATCTTTTACTGGAAGCCTTCCCCAACCTCTCTCAATTCTAGTATCTAAGATCACAGTTCTTAATACACTGTAGGTACTTAATAGATATTAACATAATAAAATCTCCTTATCTAATGAGATAAATATTTAATTTCACTTTCCCACTACAATCCAAAAACCTTCCCTCTGTTTTTTTTCTAGACTATAGGTATGAGCAATGAAGGCTTCTAAGTATAAGAGTTACATGATCACAGCATTGCATGAGGAAGATTATCTTTAAAAAAAATAGTGTTACTGATGGATTAGAGAGGAGATAAAATGAAGTGAGGAAGACCACCTGGAAGATGAGTGCAACCTAGAAATAAAGAAAACCTGAAGTAGAATGGTTGCAGGGATGGCCTGGAAAGGAAGGAAGGAGGTGAAAGAAATTATTGAGGTTGAATTAACAGAATCAGATAATATAAAGAGATGGAAGAATCAGAGGCAATGCTAAGGTTTCAGTCCTAGTTGATTTAGAAATTAAAAGTCAATAGAAATGGAGATGTTAAAAAGAGGAGGAGGTTGGGGAGCAAACGATGAGTTTTGCTTTGAATTATTGAGTTTGGGGGTGGCTAGGTGGCGCAGTGGATAAAGCACCTGCCCTGGAGTCAGGAGTACCTGGGTTCAAATCCGGTCTCAGACACTTAATAATTACCTAGCTGTGTGGCCTTAGGCACATCACTGAACCCCGTTTACCTTGCAAAAACCTAAAAGAAAAAGAATTGGAGTTCCTAACCTGAGACCCAAGAATTTTTTAAATTAATAGCTGGATTTCAATGTAATTTATTTCCTTTGTTATTCCCTATATTTTATAAAACATAACCCTGAAAAGGAATCTATAGGGTTTAACAGAGTAACAGAGGACTCTATAATACCAAAAAGGATAAAAATTTCTGTTCTGAAAGCAAGTTAAGTGGTAGGAGCAGGAGCACAGATGGCCACTTAGAAACTAAAGAATGGAAGGAGAGATATACAGGAAGAGATACAGATGCATGGAGAATGGGATTGATGGATTTTGAATCAGATAACCTCAGGCTCCTCTACAACAAAGGAAATGACCCCTTCAGTTCAAGAGATGGGATTGGGGGAGTTAGTAAGGAGAAAATGTGGAAGGTAAAAAGAAGGTCAGATAGAAAGTCAGATGAAAGGACTGGTGTATAGCTGAGGGCCTAGGTGAGATAGACTATATTTATCCTGTCTGCAGTCACCACTTTTCATTGCTTGATCCAATAGCTTTTCAAAGAAAAGGAAATTAGAAAAGAGGAGACAGATAATGGGAGGTACCTAGGTTTGAGAAATAATTAGCAAGGAAGAAATTGCAGGTCAAGACAGTGAGAAATCAAGAGTGAACAATCAGGATTGGTTAAATGCTTGTCTACTGTTTCAAGGATAGTAGGGAGAAGAGTTTCATAGAAGCCAAGTTTGGAGGGACTTCATGGTTGTTCAGTCATTTTTCAGTCATGTCTGATTCCTTGTGTCCCTGTTTGGAGTTTTCTTGGCCAAAATATTGGAGGAGTTTGCCATTTCCTTCTCCAAATCATTTTACAGATGAGGAAACTGACAAAACTTAAATGATTTACCCAGAGTCACACAAGTAGTAGAATCTGAGGCCAGATTTGAACTCACAGAAAAGTGCTGCCCTCTATTCACTAAGCCACCTAGCTGCCCAAAGGGACCTCTTTGTAACACACTCAACTGGTAGTAATGAAGCCTTAACTTAAAGACTCCAATGAGGAACTCACTACTTTCCAAGTCAATCCATTCTTCTTTTAAATGTCTCTGATTTGGGTATGTTTTTCCAAGACACTGTGAGAAGAGAAAGATTTCAGAAATCAGAATTTTGGGGTGAGTGGTAACATCTGGCTTCTGAAGTGGAGTACAGAATCAAGGTGAAAGGAGAAAAGGAGCTCCCATAACTTTGAGATCATGCTAAGAGAAGAATCAGCATTGTAGATATTGACATTTTGCAAAGATCATGTCAGGGGAAAGGGGTTCAAGTTATTAGTAAGAAAGCTTGGTCCCTGATGGTGACAAGAATGTGGAGCTGGGTGTGTGAACTTCAAAGGAAAACAAATTAAGTGATGGTGTCAGAACAAAAGACTGCAAATAAAGAATAAGCTGATTCTAAGAAAAAATGAACAGCCAGCAGCAGAGAGGACTGCCAAAGATGTTGAGTGATCATGGAGTTAGGTTTAGTGAATTTAAGAAATAGATGGAATGTGAGAGAATGCAAAGATAAAGAGATTATTCATGGTGGAAAGAGGTTCCAAAGACATAGGGAAAAGGGCCAAAAAAAAAAAAAAAAAAGATTAAGAACCCAGAGGTACAGGACTGGGTAAAACTATGAGGACCATAGATAATCATAGAATTCTAGAGGTAGAAAAGACTTGAAATAATTTAGTTCATTTTTTCAGCTTAGAGAGAACAGCTTAAAGGAACACAACTCACTATAGGCATCCTTGTCCCACAATACACCATAGAATGCAAATGAATATTTATTGAATTGTAGGAAAGAAATTTATGGCAAATTTCCTTTTCCCATTAACTATATATTGAAAGAAGAAGCAGCCATGTCAAGCAGAGTCCACATGCAGTTTTAAGAGAAGAGGAAGGTAAAACAAGAGAGACTGGGACAGAAGCAGATTTGAGCCATCTTTTGTGGGGGGGGGGTGTCAGTAGAAATGAGGACAGTAATCAAGACAGAAAATATATTTATATTCCATAGGCAGCAACCTAAAAAGTTAAGAATGGAGAGCCCCTAAATTCCAAAACTACTAATGTGAAGGTATTATATCACTGAATAATTTCCTATTTTGTTAATTCCAAAAAGTTGAAATTCTTATAGGGCAGATTTCTGGAAAAGAGAGAATTAGACTTAAAGAAGTTTGTAGTCCAACAGATTCTGCCTTATCTAACCATGTATGTATTATGATGGACTAAGAGATACAGACCATTGTTTACAAAAGGTATACTGCCCTGTGACCTTTTCCTGGGTGTTGCATGGCGTCCTAAAAGAATAAATGCACTCGTGTGATGGATAATCAGATTGTGGGAGCCAGCTCTAGGGAAAAACTCAGATTTCTATCCATTCGATGTTCCTTTTAGATTTTAGTTGAAATCTTCTCTCCCACTGTCTCAACTCTAGCTTGCCACGTTGTGGAGCCTTCACAAATAAACACCCTGCTGAAAGTCACCTTCGTTAACTACTGGTTACTCCATCACTTTTTATCTACCAGGCCAACAGTGCTCAGATCAGATTTAGCTATTGCTGCTAAAATATGCAATTTGAACTTTAATGCCCCCTCTTTTGCTTAATGACCTGTTATCAGCATTTCCATTGATGCTTTCCAGAAGCACCATCTCGGTTGGATGTGGGCACATGACTGGATTTTGCTCCTGGGTGGCAGGGGCTCCAGTTTGTATACTGAAGGAACCAATGAATAGAGCCCACCTTTAATCACAATTGAGCCTGGTTGGAGGCAGATTCTGTAAAAGTCACTCTGACCTCTCATGCAGTTATCACATGTAGGCTGAGGATTATGAGCTTCTAAGAGTTGCTGAATCAAAATGCCAAGATGTTTGTGAATGGTTTGGCTAATCATCATTTTACTTATGGTCAATGCCATTAGTTGACACTTAAATTTAGATTGGCAGTAATTAATAAATAGGGTAAATGGAGTCCTTGCCTTTTGCATTTTTTGGATAAATTCTGTTGTCATTCAAACAGCAGTGAAAAATTAACTAATCACAGCCAGAGTTAATGATGCCTGCTCCTTCTTCCCAACCCCACAAAAATTAGAATTGTAACAAGGTGTCAAAATTGAGGTTTTAGCTTTATATTCATGTGTTAATTAAAACTTAAGTAGTCAAATGAAGCTAATATTGCCTAATGATGGGTTTCATGTTACTATCATCTCTTAAAATGGGACAGATACTGAAGCCCAGTGAAGAGAACTGGGTTGTGTTGATAATGGTTTTCATTTCTAGCTAGGAAAGAATTGGGGTAGAAATTGTAGCTCTGTGGTATCAGACAGAAAGTTGTTATCACAACCCAGTGGAAGTGGAAGAACAAGGTCATTAATCACTAACACCCCTCCCCCACCTAAAAAACCTTGATCTTAATCTGTATTAATTTAGAACTTGTTGATAGGGAGCTCTTATTTTAAACTATAAGATAGTTTGTTTTCAGTCCCATTAAAGTTACATGAACCAAAATTCAGTGGTGAAGTTCAAATAGAATTTTTTTTAAATTCCATTTTAAATTCCTTGGTTGTGATTCAAATACATTTGCATTTTCTTCTGTGACTGTAATGACACAAATCTGCATTTCTTTTAGTAGAAGATAAAGGGAAGTTGAAAGCCAATAGTTCTGTTCAACCTTCAAGCGCAGATGGAGGTTTATTTCTACCCAAACCTGGAGCAACAACCCCTTTGCCCCCAGGAGCAGTGACCTCGCCCTCCCAGAGCACAAATGGAGCTCCCAGTGCCGTTTCTGAATCTGAAGAGGAAAAAGCCAAAAAATTACTTTACTGTTCTCTATGCAAAGTGGCTGTGAACTCTCTGTCACAGCTAGAGGCCCATAACACAGGTTAGCATCTGTCTCTTGAATTTAAATTATGCTTATGACAACTGCAAACATTTTTTCCGCTCAAGCTCCTGATTGTCTGTCATTGCTTAGACGTTACAAACATTTCGGCTTTCTGGTGTAAAAGAGTCAGCCCTTTTAGGAAAAATGTGACAACAAAGCAGAGGCAGCCCATTGATCAAGCTGTTCCAGTTAATATCCTTTCAGCCCGAGAATTTTCCAACCCGAAAATAAATTTAAGGTCAACGTCATCGTGCTTATTAAAAATGGTAACACATGTATATTTCCTGACCCTTTAGGATCCAAACACAAGACAATGGTTGAAGCTCGAAATGGGGCTGGTCCAATTAAGTCCTATCCAAGACCCGGATCCAGGTTAAAGATTCAGAATGGCAGCAAGGGTTCAGGCTTGCAGAACAAAACATTTCATTGTGAAATCTGTGATGTTCACGTGAATTCAGAAATTCAACTTAAGCAGGTAAAGTGTTCAGAGTGACTGTCAGCTTGGCCAAGACACTCCTTTCTGTAGTCTCAGTTTCCCCACCTGTAAAATGAGGGGTTTGGACTGAATCAAGCTCTCTCTGGCCTCTGCCCGCTTTGTATTTGGTCTCCACTTAACTCTACACTTTCCAAGGGTCTTGGTTCTCTGTATATGCTCCAGATGGATAATTGTTATATGAGAGCTAATTCTGAATTTTCTGAATTTTTTTTTGAGGTGACTTCACTCAAGAGAATTGTGTGTGTGTGTGTGTGTGTGTGTGTGTGTGTGTGTGTGTGTGTGTGTGTGTGTGAACTCTATTCCCAAGGAGGAAACAAAGAGAACAGCTCATGGCATCTGTTTGAATTTCCTTTCAGCACATTTCTAGCAGAAGACACAAGGACAGAATGGCAGGGAAGCCCATGAAACCGAAGTACAGCCCTTACAACAAACTCCAGAGAAGCCCAAGTATTTTAGCTGTGAGTACTTTTAGCTGAGTGTCACCCTGCTCTGCAGCCTTGGATGGGAGAATGGGTTGGGGATGGGGATGGATATGGGGGCTTCACCTATGGACAGTTCAGTTCATCCCTGAAAAATAGATTTAGAAAAACTGACATGCAATGAGGTGATTGCTCAATTCCTGATGTTCTGGGGGAAAAAAAGAGGGGAAACTCTCCCAAACTCTCCCAGGACTGTCCCTGCCCTTTACCCCAACCTCTTTCAGCTCCTGGAGCAATATTACTCATTAACATCTAAAGAGGAGAAGTAATGTCTCTGGAGCTAGGGCAAGTGATTCCTTGGGAACCCTAGAGCAGGCCAAACCTAATGGATTCACTGGGAATGCAAACAGAACTATAACCTCCTCCTTTTTATTATTCTACCCTCACCTCCCTTTCTGACTCTTCACCTTATTTTATGTGTGATGAGGTGAGTGTTGAGTATCTCTCATATTAAAGTATCTCTCATATTATTATTATGCGTATCTCTCATATGCATACGGAAGTTCAGCTTTTCTAACAATCTCTCAAGATGCTAAGTTCTTAATTGGTTTTTTCCATGTTTTGTTCTGTTTTTTTGCAAAAATGCCCAAGACTCCCAGAAATGACTGGCCATATAAATACACAGATAGATGGTTTTCCCAGTCTCCAAAGGGGAATCTATAGGTGATTTGCCCATTTGGTGGCAATAATCTCTTGTCCACATATCTACCCTCTTTCTGAAAATGTATACTGTTGTATTGAGCAAAGCTGATAAATGAAAATGCAAATTTTACAAGATAGCTCATTAATTAGGGATTGAGTGATTCTAAATCATCTTTCAACTCAAATTTTCATTTGATGAACTATTAAAATAGTTTGAACTTAAATTTTATGTGTACAAATTTTAAGGAATATGCATTTTTTTTCTAAATTGAAATAGCCTTAAACAGATTGACCAACCATCTATCTCTCTTCTGCTCACCAATGCCATAGGTCAGATTTTTTTAATACCAATAAAATTCCCACATATTGAAACTTTTTTCTTAGGTGAATAGAATGCCACCCAGATATGGCAGAGTTTCAGTGAGTTGCATTGTGGGGTTAAGAAGACTCTCAAAGGAGTTTGAATTGAGTTCTGAAGTGGAAGCCAAAAATCTTCTGGGTGGAAAGACAGGGTTTTATCTTTTTTGCTAAGCAATACCACACAATAGCTTGAGTAACTGTTCAGAGGAGACTTCCCCATGCTTTAGTGCCCAGAGACAAAGACCACTGGAAAAAAAAACGATATAAGTGGAAGCAAATTGAAGTTAAGGTATGCCAAGAGTCATACTGCCACACATATGAAACATCATCATTTCTTGAAGTCTGAGTCTAGACTTAAGTTTTTAACTGTTAAAAAAGCTTTCTGTTTTTAATGTATTATATTACTTGAGAAAATATATTTTTTATCAGTATTGCTGTCATTTTAAAAACAATCTCTTCTTTAATACTATCCCCTTTCTTTCCCCCCCTCCTTTAATAGGCAAAACTTGCATTCCAGAAAGATATGATTAAGCCTCTGGCACCGGCTTTCCTCTCTTCTCCTCTGGCGGCTGCAGCAGCTGTCTCATCTGCCCTGTCCCTGCCTCCCCGGCCATCCACGTCATTATTCCAGGCTCCAGCCATACCACCAGCTCTCCTGAGGGCAGGCCACGGGCCCATCCGAGCCACTCCTGCATCAATTCTTTTTGCTCCATATTAATGCTTAAAAATGATAAGGTTGTTGTGGCCAGTAGGAAAATTTAAAAAAAGAAGCAAAAAAAAAAGATTGAATAATTGAACCATTTTATTTTGAAAGGCTTCCCTCAGAATGCAGTAAAACCCATTCCCCCCTCTACTCACCCCCCCAACAGATACATTCAAAGATGCTCATAGACAGGTACTATCTTTTAGGAGTCTGTACCTCTTAAGGTTTGGTCTGGTTCTCCTCCCCAACTCCCACCCAGTTTGACTTCTATTTCTGAAACTTTTGGTTTCTAGAAAATGAATTAGTCAGAAAAGTTACTGTCATCCAAATTCTCTGATTATATTTCCATAGGTATGAGTGAGCTTACTGGAAAACAATATGGCTTATTTTCCTGACAGACTTGAAAACTAGGGTCTTCCTTTTGCTTCTGTAAATAAATCTTTGGAAGCCAACTGGGCATATTTGTGTGGGAAAAAATAGATTAACAAAAGTGCTTAATTGTGGATACCATCCTATTAATGGATTACCAATGTTTTCTTTCCCCTGTACTGTTGTTGACAGGAATCGTGTACTGTTTTAGACCCAAGTCCTGTTGAACCTTGTGTAATACTGGAACTGTATCTTCTGTCTGAATTACATTTTAGTTGCTGTGTAAATGTTAGAAAGTAACGCAGCTTTGAAGTATTTTTTTATTTTTTTAAAAGAAAAACAAGATAATGAAGTATTTCTTTTATTTCATGTTTAATTTAGAAATATTTTTAAGAAATAGAAAGCCATATAATATAGTTATGATTACTACTTGTTTGCTATTTGTTTAACTTATTTTGTCGCTTCCTCACTAGTTGAAGTTGCTAAGCAATGTACAGACAACAATAACAAAAAACTTCCTAAATGCACATTATTTCAGCTCATGTGTGTTCTGCAAGAAGACAATGAATTCATGTATTTATACGTAAATAATTTCTCCTCCATTTCTAACCCGTTTTTCATTTGTAATGATGCTACATAATTTTGTGGCTCCCTAATGCAATAATGTACAGAATATAAAATATTTATAATTAAACATCTAGTCTTTTCTGTTGATTGACTATATTGCAGGTTCTGCCTCCCTGTCCCCTCCCCCCCATTTTTTTAAGTTGATATCAGTATAAGCGTACCACTTGTGATATCAGGGGATGACAGGTATAAAAGCAACAAAATAGAATTAATTCTTTTAGAACATCTGTATCTGCAATCTGTAAATGGTAAAATGTCTGTGTATTTTTTTAAATGTATCTTTGCAATAAAAGAGTATTGGAAAAAATAGAGAGCAGTGTTATTTGGCATTTATTTGCCCTGACTCCAAGATGCTTCTAACTTGAAATCACCTATACAAAGATTGTCTTTTTGCTTTGCTTTTCCCCACATATTACTCTGTGAGTTTCATGATATCCTCATGAGGGTCACCAAGAGTTGAACACAATTGAACAACAAAGGTAACTTAAGGCAGGTTACTTGAAAGGCAGCTGATAACTCCGAAGACTCCTTTGCTAAACTATATTTGTATGGAGTTTTGTGGTCTTCAAAGCTCATTTGGCATTACTTCTTGTGATCTTCACAGTAGTCCAATGAGGAAGCTAGTACAGATGTTAATGCCCTAATTTCAAAGGTGAAGAAATCTAGAAGAGAAAGATTAAGCGATTTACAGGTCTAGATTTCTGGTCCTCTGGTTCCTAGCTTCCTATCCTTTGTCCCTTCTGTGTAATGTTATGCGATGTAACTTGTCATGGTAATTCGAGGGTCTAATTAGGTTCCAGCATTCAGTATTTGGAATTTTATATTTCTTTTTTGATCGATAAACATAACTCGCTACATACTGCATTCTTTCCCTTAGTCTGGGGTTGCATAGTTAGTCACTGTAATATAAAGATCTTGGTAGGAAGGGCTCATACTTCAGCCTAATGGTTGTGGTTGAGCTGAGGAGGTTTTCCTAGTCTCCAAGGACGATCCTGTTTCTCTTGATCTTGCATCATCCCAGAGAATTAAAAGGACTTTTTGTACTGCACCCCTCCCACCTGAAAATTGTCCTGAGACTGTAATCAAACAGATTGAGAAGCCTATATTTGCTGATTCGATTTATAGCATCCTGATAAAATCACTTCAGGGAGCAAGTACAGGATAGCTATTAATTAAGATACAATAGAAGCAGTAATCATAGTCTTATTATAATCAATAGAAGACTTATTGAAAAAATATATCTTGTTAAGCCTAGTAGGACTAAGGAGACAGGATAAGGATGCTGTTGGAGAGCTTACAAATAAAGACTTTGCACATCATTCCTTTGAGCCAAGAATCATTTTTCTTCTTCTTCTTCTTCTTCTTCTTCTTCTTCTTCTTCTTCTTCTTCTTCTTCTTCTTCTTCTTCTTCTTCTTCTTCTTCTTCTTCTTCTTCTTCTTCTTCTTCTTCTTCTTCTCTTCTCTTCTCTTCTCTTCTCTCTCCCCCCCTTAACTGTAATGCATAAAATAAAATATATAGATTCCAAAGGGAACCAACTATATTGAAATAACCATTAGAAAATTTTTAAAAAGTTAAGAGATCCCAGTTTAAAAATCTCTGCAAGTTTCTGAAAAGACACCTGTTTGCCTGCTCACCATGGAATCAAAATTGTCCACAGAGAGACTGCTCCAATCGATTTTAATTCCCAGGAGCCTTAAGAAGTGAATGTCTCTGTGTCCTTTAGGGTATCTTGTACAAAGTATATCAATAGAGTAGGGCTGTTGCAATAGTTAAAAAATTTAGGAAAGAAAAGGTAAAAAAGAGGAATGAAATAGAGGAGATGTAGACCATGTATCTTAAGTGGAAAACAACACTTAAGAGATATTGGGTAAAATAATCGTTACCAAACTAAATGTTATAGAATTCATCACAACAAAACATCCCTTGATTGTGTATTTCTCCTTCAGCTTAGGAAGTTCTAATTGAAAGTATTATGATTTGGTGAAAAGAACCTTGGCTGTAGAATCAGGGCTTGTTTGCAAATCTTGCCCTTAATACTTACTAGCTGTTTGACTTCAGGCAAGTCCTTGAACCTCAATTCTTAAACAGTATAATGTACAGATTGGATTAAATATATCTGAGATGCCTGTCAGCTGTAAATTTATTCTATAATTCTCAAGTGTGAAAATGAGTGAGAAAGTTGAATTCTTCCCTACAACCTCTCATCCTACAATAGAAAAACATAAGCTACAGTTAAAATAATAGTTGACACTCATAAAGCCTATACGGTTTGTGAAATTTAATCTCTATAAAAGCCTCTCTGTCTGTGTGTCTTTCAAGATAGCGGGGTGGGGGGAGACAGACAGAAAGAAAGAAGAGAGAGAAAGAATCAATAATCCCTTAAAGATGATACTAAAGACATATAAGAGATGGAAACACCTAGAGAAAATTCTGGTAGGAAAAAAGTAATCTCAATGAAATTCATCCTAGGAAGGTAAGTATTCTTAAAAGTTAAGAAATGTAAAGGCCTCCCATGGTCCCAAGAACCTCATTTATGGAACTTGAATTGGAGATTCACTACTGACTAATACAAAAAAAGTGGCACAACATTGGTTTGGTCATAAATAATTATATTAGTTTTCATATACACACACACATACATATATGTGTATGCATGTATAATACTTTAAGATTTAAGTAAATGTCAATATTAAGCCCTTTAAGAGCAAAGGATTATATCATTGATTGGTTGATTGTATTACATATATATATATATATATATATATATATATATATATATATATATATATATATATATATATATCATTTGGACCTGACTATAACCTTGTAATATAGGTGTGGATATTCCATTTTACAAAAGGGAAAAGTGAGGTTCAAATATACTGGATGACTTGTTCAGGGTCACTCAGCTATTACATGACTAAATTGGAATATAAACTTGGAACTTTTTGACCCCAAGTCATAGTGTCACATGGGTTTGGGGGCACCTGTAATAGTTCAATAATCTTCCTGAGATTTTTATATATATACTTCTTCTTTAAATAAATACAACAACACAAATGATGTAGATTTACTTCCAAAAAACTAAATGCTGTCCAGACCCAAGAAGCAGCTGTGGTCCATTTCTGATAGGTTTATGATTTTGTTAACATGATGGCAGTCAATTAATTATGAAGGAGACATAGATGCTATTTGGGAGAAAGTCAACTCCTTATGCCAGATGGCTGATTTAGTGTTCTGAGCATCTACTTTATAACACCGAGACTCCCAATACTGTAACTACAAGATCAAATTCCAATGGGGGAGCTCATCTTGGTCTCTTTCCTTCCTACCAGGTAATTAGCTGTGTTGGGGATTTCATCAGAGACCTGACAATGCAAGGTTTTCTGCAGGTATGGATTTTCTACAGAAGGGAATTGTCTTGATTGTCCTTGCCTAAGATGTCTAGAGCCTAACTGAGGGTTTTAGCTATCTGAAAAGAAGCAATATAAGACTCCTCCATAAATAAACAGAAACTTCCAACTTTGGCACTGAGACAGAACTTCTTATGTGAGAATGAATATTTTTTAGTTAGCAAACAACTCATTTTATAGGATTATCATTTGTAACATTAAGGAAAAATGCAACTAAATGCAAAAAATATGACAGCTCATAGAATCTCACAACTATAAGGATCATAAGCCTGTGGGGTCATTTATTTCAGCCTTTATCTGAAGAAGAATTGCTCTTAAAGTCAACAAGCCCCCCCCATCTCTCTGTCTCTCCCCTCCCCCGTCTCTCTGTCTCTTTGTCTCTGTCTCTGATCTCTGCCTCTGTCTCTGTCTCTCTGTGTCTGTCTGTCTCTCTCTCTGTGTCTCTGTCTCTGTCTCTCTCTCTCTCTCTTCCCATTTCCCTGTCTCCTTGTCTCCCTCTTTGTGTATGTTTATGAGTATAGTATAAATGTATTATGAATGAATATATACTATAATCTGTCCAGGATGAAAAGGAGCTTTAGGGTTTGGGAAAGCAAAGATAAAAGTCTGCTTTTCATTGAACTGGGAGATGGCAGTTACCTGAGTACTCAATTAGATAATATTAACAATAATAATACTAACATTTATATAGGGCTTTAAAATTTCTGCATTTCCATATTTTTCTCATTTGATCAGAGAAGGTGATGGACAAATTTAGATCTTGATGGCCCCCACTGGCTTCCACTGTACCTCAATCTTCTTGCCATGCTGATTTCCCTCTTTCAGATATCCGCTACCTTGTCAATTTTCTTTTTTTTAATTTATTTTTATTAAAGATATTATTTGAGTTTTACAATTCCCCCCCAACCTTACTTCTCTCCCCCCACCCCCACCCCCAACCTTGTCAATTTTCTTCTTAAAATTGAGAACCCAGAACATGATACTAGGAATGTAAAAAGTACAAAGGAACCGTTGCCTCTCCCATTTTGGATGATCCTTCTTTTGAAGCAGCCTAAGATTGGTTTGGAGGTGGCTTTGTGGTGCAGATTGAGTCCTGGGCTTGGAGTCAAGAAGATCTGAGTTCAAATGTGACATTAGACCCTCACTAGCTGTATGACCATGAACAAGGGTCTTAATCTCTGTAGGCCTTAATCCACTGAAGAAGGAAATGGCAAACTACTCCAGTGTCTTTGCCAAGAAATGCCACATGTAGTCATGAAGAATCAGACAAAAACTGAAAAACAAGACTGATATATCCTTTATGACTTCAGTGTGACACTTTTGATTCATTTTAATATTTTTTCTCTGACCATCTTCTTATCATGTTACTGCTCTCTAGTGCCTGCCCTGGCAACTAGGCTTTCTGATCAGGTCTAGGAACCCCCAGACCCACCATGATATACTCAGTCCATCTTCCTATCATGTTGCTATAAAAGTTTATTACAATAATAAGCATATTTTAAGCCTAGGAAATAAAATATTGATCATGAAGGTCTCCTTGGTTCCTTTCTCTTTGGTTTTAGGGACTTTATTTTAGATAAAATTCTGAGTTCTTTGACAATCATTCTGAAACCCCATTTGGGAAAAATCCCCAAGATCTAGACAGAGGTTGGGTTACATTTACATTTAACTCTGATTTAGCATGTCTTTGTGGTTTATACGAAATCCCATTTGATGGGAACACTGAATAGCAAATCTAGATCCTCTTCTCCATGATGCACAGAGAGCCAAGGATCTCCTTTCTCTGTCACTGTTCTGTGGAGTCTTGCTTTTTACTTACTCCAGCTTCTTGGGTCCAAATATTCAAATCAGAGTTTCGTGCATTTATTTATATATTCACATCTCAGATTTGTGTTGGAGATGTCTGATACAAGAATTTCCCCCACTCTAGTTGTATTGGTTTTATTATTGTAAATTTTTTTTTAAATTCTAAGTAAGCGGGCGGCTAGGTGGAACAGTGGATAGAGCACTGACCCTGGAGTCAGGAATACTTGAGTTCAAATCCAGCCTCAGACACTTAATAATTACCTAGCTATATGGCCTTGGGCAAGTCACTTAACCCCATTGTCTAACAAAAATTAAAAAAAAAAGTAAATAAGCAAAATTGTTGTCTATTTTGTCCTTTTGATTTTCTCTGCCAGTTGTTTGGTTATGAATTCTGCCTCTAACAATAGTTCTGAAAGGTATCTTCTTCTATGCGTTCACTTTAAAGGATATAACCTTTTATATTTAGGATGCTTATCATTTGTAGCTTATTGTGATATATAGTGTAAAGTACTGAAACAGACCTGTTTTCTGCAAAGACACAGTAACTCTTGTCAAAGAGGAAATTCTTCCACAGGTTATCTGTGTTCTTGTGTTTATCAAACACTGGCTACCATGTTCATTTGCTTTAGCTCCTGGGGATCAAGTTTGGACCATGATGCCTGGACCAGGCACTATGGGTGCCTGAAGTTTATGCCTTCAGAAAGCAAGCCCCAAGGCATCTCCTTCCAAGATGAAAAGGCTTCACATGGAGGAATGGTACTAGATTATATGCCTGTCATCGCTGAAACAGTCTAACTGAATAAGAAGAGTCTCATTATTAGGTTAGCCACATTGATAAATTTTTCAGCCATGGAACTTCTTGAAACCTCTTGTAAATCACTAATGGGTTATGATCTGCATTGGTGGAGGATGAAATTGCAAATCCCTGATATATTAAAGTAGTAAAAAAAACCATTGTTCATAAGTGATAGCATATAATGAACTTTAGCATTCCTGACATAATTATTATAGGACCCATGTCACTCAATTGTATTTATTCTCATTTCGTTCAGTTCAACAAACCTTGATTCCTTCTTATGGTAAAAATCTTTTTTTTTAAATAAAATGGGTGTTGTAAACAAAGTGAATGCCTATTATAGAACATATGGGGATTTTCTAGACAAAAATTCTAGAATGGTTTGCCATTTCCTTTTCCAGTTCATTTTACAGATGTGGAAACTGAGGTAAACAGGATTAAATGACTTGCTCAGGTACCCAGCTTGTAGGTGTCTTGAGGCCAGATTTGAAATCATGAAGGTGAGTTTTCCAGACCCAGCACTCTGTCCTTTGGCCATCTAACTGCCACACAGATGAACTATGAGGACCTTTTTCCCAACTCCCACTCCCACCAATGAGTTAGCATCTCAACTAAGCAAGCTATATCATCTCTTCAAGATTCTGGAGGCATCCCTTGGCTGTCAGGGGTCATTCTCTAATGCCATTGACTTGAGCCCCTATTGGTTTGCTTCTCCTCCTGATTATCCAGTTAGTCAGCCTTACTTTAAAAAGGAATATTCAAAAAATAATGTAATAATAACAGTTGCTGCAAAACACCCCCCAAAGGCCTATAGCACACTTTCATATACGTACCTACATAGTCAAGGGAAAGATGGACTCAAGTTTAACCCATGTGTCTGATAAAGTACTCATTTCTAAAATTAAAGAGAAATTTATAAGAATCCAAGTCAATCCCCTATTGATAAATGATCAAAGGATATGAACAGGCAGTTCTCAGATGAATAAATTAAAGCTATCTATAGTCATATAAAAATTGCTCTAAATCATTATTGATTAGAGAAATGCAACTCTGAGATAGCATCTCATCTATTAGATTGACCAATATGACAAAAAAATGAAATGTTGGAGATGTGGGAAAATTGGGACACTTAATGCATTGTTGGTGGAGTTGTGAATTTATCCAACCACTCTGGAGAGCAATTTGAAACTCTGTCCAAAGATTGTTCCAGCAACACCACTGATGTTTGTATCCCAAAGAAATCTTAAGAAAGGGTAAAAAAGGGCAGTTAGGTGACACAGTGGATAAAGCACCGGCCCTGAAGTCAGGAGTACCTGGGTTCAAATCTGGTCTCAGACTCTTAATAATTACCTAGCCATGTAGCCTTGGGCAAGCCACTTAACCCCATTGCCTTGCAAAAAAAACAAAAAACAAAAAACCTTAAAAAAAAAAAAGAAAGGGTAAAAAAAATCCACATGTACAAAAATATTTGTAGCAGCTTTTTTTGTAGTGACAAAAAATTGAAATTTAAAAGATTGTCCATTAATTGGTGTGTGACTGAACAAATAGTATATGAATAAGAGAGTAATATTGTTCTGTAAGAAATGATGAGTAGCCAAACTTCAGGAAAGCCTGGAAAGACTTGTTTGAACCAATGCTGAGTAAAGAAGTCAGCAGAACCAGAAGACCACTATACACATTATCAGCTGCATTGTATGATGATTAGCTGATCAACTGTGATGAACTTGCTCTTCTCAACAGTACAATCATCAGACTTGTGATAGGAAAAAACTTCTGCATCCAAAGAAGGAACTATGGAGTCTGAATGCAGACCAATTTTTTGTTTTATGTTTTGTGTTTTTTTCCTCTTATTGTTTTTTTTCCTTTTGCTCTGATTTTCCTTTCACAGTATGATTAACATGGATATTTGCTTAATATAGTTATACATGTATTATACAACCTATATTAGATTATCCTCTGTCTAGGGGAAGGGGGAGAGAAAAGAGGGAAGGAGAAAAATGGAACTCAAAACTTTACAAAAAAAAGATTGTTTTGTTTTTTTAGTGAGGCAGTGGGGTTATAAGTGACTTGCCCAAGATCACACAGCTAGATAATTATTAAGTGTCTGAGGCTGGATTTGAACTCAGATCCTCCTGACTCCAGGACTGGTACTCTATCCACTGCATCATATAGCTGTACCCCCACCTAAAATGATTGTTTAAAGCTATCTTAACATATATTTGGAAAAATTAATTAATTTAAATAAGTTTAGCCCATGTGACCAAGGATAATTAAAAGAACTTATTTTCTCCTATGTGATCTCTTTACCGGACTCTTTGTGAAATCATGATTGCAGTCTATTCTTGACTCCTGATCAGGCAGACACCCCACCTAAAATGATTGTTTAAAGCTATCTTAACATATATTTGGAAAAATTAATTAATTAATTTAAATAACAGTTTAGCCCATGTGACCAAGGATAATTAAAAGAACTTACTTTCTCCTATGTGATCTCTTTACTGGACTCTTTGTGAAATCATGATTGCAGTCTGTTCTTGACTCCTGATCAGGCAGACACTGCTAATTGCTGATCCACGGACAACATTTAGGGCATTAATTGGAAGATATCTTCCTAGAGGCAGCTAGGATGCAGTGATTCAATTAATAGCAGTGTGATCTTGGGTAAGTCACTTAACCCTGATTGCTACTTATCCAGGGTCATCTCAAGTCATCTTTTCTCTCTTTTTTTTTTTTAACAAAATTCAGATCTTTTATTTATTTGTTTTCCAACTGCATGCATATAGTTTTTACCAATCATTATTCTTGCATGGCTTTGAGTTTTATGTTTTTCTCCCTCTCTTCTCTCCCTCCTCCCCTGACAGAAAGCAATGCATTTATATTACATATACATTTTTATATGTAATTTATATGTATATACATATAATATGCATTTATAACTATGCTAAACAGATACATATTGATCATGTTATGAAAGAAGTATCCAATAGAAGAAAAAAATTAGAGAAAAAAGTCATAATACATAAGAAAACTTTTAAAAATTGAAGATAACAAACTTCAGTCTTCATTTAAAGACCGCAGTTCCCTCTCTGGATCCTTCTCTAGTCAAGAAGGAGGTAGCAAATGGAGACTGGAGGCCACCATTCCTCTTCCCTGACCCAGGCAATTCCTTCTAGAAAGTTCAGCTAGGATTTCATGCTCACTTCCAGTTTCAGAGTGATGTCCTCCACCCAAAGATAAATTGTAGATCATCCAGCTAAGTGATCTTCAGCCTATCCACATGCTATTTTTGCCCAACCTCTTTCTAATGCAAAGGTGTTTTTGCATTTCGCCTAACACTTCTTAATTGATTTGATCGATTGAGGCACACACTCACCTAGTTAAAGTATCAGAGATAAAAATGGGGTGAAGGGGTTTCAACTTCTTTCTTACAGAGAAACAGCAGCAGCAGCAGCAACTCTATCAGTTAGGGAATGACTAAACAAATGTTTCCAAAAGGCATTTGAGAGATCTTTGGTAAATATCAGACAATAAAGAATTTCTTTTCAAATCCAATCCAAGTCATTTACTAGATGGGAGACAGATTAGGCACTTCTATAATTATATTATGTAAGTCTATGTATGTATGCACATAAACACACACATATGTATATAGTGTTTTGTAAAATTTAAAGCAATATTGCTTGTTTCCATTTCATATGTTTACCATCTTCATAAATTCTTTTATACAAATGTAGAAGAGAGTCATCCTAGTGAAAATATGAGAAAATAACTACAAGCCTTTGCAAATGATTTTCTATAGTATGATCAAATGTGATTGACTAAAAGGTAAAGAGAATATGCAATACTATTGTGTTTATTGAGTATACATCCTCCTTTCAAAGAATAGAAACATATAAGTCAACTGAGTCAAACATCACCTCCAATACTCTCATTCAAAAAGAAATATCTCACCGATTGTTAGGGTCATACAAGTATCCTTGATAAATGAAAGGGCCAAGATAATTCTATTCAAGATAACACCAATTATAAATGAAGCCAGGCTTAAAATAAGGAGATATGCATGTGCCAAAGATGTTTTCTACATTTTAGACAATTCCTTGCATAGATTACACTTGGAAAAGGGATTCTGTATTGATGATGAGATCTTCTAAAAGCTGTTGTCTTTGGATGATTTTTTATTTTTTTTTATATCAAAGCATAGAACATTATGAGACTTCATCAATAAGAACCATAATTTCTTAAAATTGTAAAGTCTAAGAATCCATGAAAAATGTCTGTTGCTTCAACTTTGACTTAGGACACCTATCCATTGAATTAGAATATTATAATGTGTATCTGGAGTCAGTATGGTTTGTGTCTGTGATCCTATGGTCTTTGAAAGACATTGAAAATACACATTTAAAAGCTTATTAATTTTTTTTCTTTCTTTATATTTTTCCCTTTAGTTTTGATTCTTCTTTAACAATATAACTAATATAGAAATGTTAAACATGATTGCACTTGTATAACCTACATCAGATTATTCAATGTAATAGGGAAGGAGATTAAAGTGATTAAAAAAATATGGCACTAAAAAGCTTATAAAAAGCTGAATGTTGAAAACTATCTTTGCATATAAATGGGAAAAAAATGAAATAACATTTTTTAAAAAGGCATCAAAAATAGAGGGTTAGTTGAGGCCAAGAAACTCATAGGAGGAAAGAGAGGCCAGGGAAGATTGATTTGGGGAAATTGTAGTGCTTTTAATTATCCCAAATTGTTCCCTAAAATTAGTCCATCTTTTTAAATTCTTTCTCCTGTTGACTTTGTGTGGTTGTGAATCTTAAAATTCCACAATCACTAAGGAACTAGTATTTCAAGTGGTCCTGAATCCAGTGGAGACATGCACAGTGCATACAAATATGTTTCAATTTTTTCAAATAATGACAATGCATAAGTGATATTAATGTAAATAAATGGTATAAATACAGGAGATAGAAAATTATGAAACAGAGTGAGCGCATCGTGTGGCAAAAATGAAGGGTAACAGTTGGATAGCTGCCTACACCAGTGCCCATGAAATCTAATGAGACCTGGAAAAACCCTCCAACATATTGACTGGGTGGATCATCACTGGAGAAACCATAACAGAAATGGATGAAATTACACGAGACAAGAAGGCATGGAGTTTTAATCTGCCTTGGTGAATGGAATGCCTATATTATTAAAATCACACATCCACAAATATACTAAATTCAATTGTAATTTTAAAACAGATTTTAGTAGTTCTATATCTAGTGGGTTCTAGTAGACCTAGAAGACCTAAAACAAACTAAACCCTAGTTTTTCAGTAGGAGTCTCTACCATTCTCCAATGCTTAAAACATTGCTGGCACTCCATTAGCAAAGAATACACTGCTTATTTCTATTGACACCCCAATTGCCAAATCTGGGAATAATGAATAATTAAATATCTACACAGCTTTTCAGATTGAAAAAAAAAGCTGAGTGCACCTGCTATTAGAAAATAGTAACAGGATAAAGAATAAAATATACAAGTCTTTTGCTTTTGATGGAAAGTTCTTTTTTGGTTCATTATGCTAAAATAGCTATAGTCAACAAGCTTTAAAAAAGAAGTGGTTTCTGTGAATCCAGAGGTGTAACTCTAATGTGAGTACTCGCTTAGTTCAGGTTCAGTGTTGAGACAAAAATGAGGCCCTTACAAGTCATTGAACTGTTAACACAAAATATACTTTGCCCTAACACTGAGAATATGCAACAAGGGTTCAGTGTCCCTGAGTTTCTATAGACTCAGCTTCCCAGCAGGGTAAAGTAATGTTATTTACATGGACTAGATTTTACATGGCTCTGACTTTTTATGTCTTTCGAGTCTCAGGAAGCAGCTTCAGGAAACCAGGACAATCAGGTCCCAAAGATAGCTCAGTCTTAGACTGCCCCATATCAGCTGGAGGATGGAGGGGTGGGAAAGGCAGCTGGGATCAATCACATAGACATTAGTTTTCAGGGGGCCACCTTTTAGGGGGGCATCTTCTTTTAGGGAAAGCTTCCCTATGTGGTGAATGAGAAGAAAGAAGCTTCATCAGAGAAATGGTGGTCCTATTTTGGGTATATTTCCCTGACGGAGATGGAATGGACTCTTTCCCTTAGTGAGATGCTTTCTACAAGATAAGTAAGATTTGGCTATTATTTGATGATTCTCAGAGCTTTGAGTAAGGAAACCGCACAGGATGAAAGGTATACAACACCATTTGGATCCCCCTTCCCTGCCTCACCTCCACCAGTCCAGAATGTCAAAGTGGAAAGGATGTGCCAAGATACTACTTGTTCTTCCATCAGAGATAGGGTCTGTCTTAAATTCCATCTTACCCTTACCTATGGTAATAAGTCATTTGGATATCAACACTTGTCCCACTTACTTTCTACTAAATTTAAACACATCAACCTGAATATTAAAAGCAACATTTGAATGACAAATAGAGGAACTTCTGCAAGAAACCTAACAGAGGATGCTACTGCTTTGCATTTTGCATTTCTCCAAGACAAGGA
Organism: Macrotis lagotis; assembly: GCF_037893015.1. NCBI lineage: Eukaryota > Metazoa > Chordata > Mammalia > Peramelemorphia > Peramelidae > Macrotis > Macrotis lagotis. The sequence goes on from NC_133658.1 coordinate 681,780,183, forward strand.
TCAGTGGCATTCTCCTTGTCATTTATCTGTTCATCTGAGGCCCAGAAAAAAGCTCTCCTGAGGTGCCATATCATTTCAGACAGCTGTCTATAAAGTTCACAAATCCATTAAAACAAAAGACTAGCATTTTACCATAACATTTACAGTTTGCAATATGTTTGTCATTTGAAATCACTATGCTGAATGGTTAAATACAATGATTTGTTTTCCAGGGAAATACCTGGGACATATGTGCAAGCTCTCAGTTACTTATAGTCAGGGGATAAGGACTCCCCTGATAATTCAATTTAATTCAATGAACATTTGTTAAAAACTTGCTGAGTGACAAGTAGTGAGTTAGTCACTGGGGATACCAGAAAAAAATGAAACAGTTCCTGCCTTCAAGGAAGTTACACATAAGCAAAGAGAAAACATGAACATAAATTAATCTAGCATATACAAAGTAATATCAAAATAATGGGGCAGAGGGAGAGAGAGAGAGAGAGAGAGGAGCCAGAAAGAGGGAAAGAATATCTGAGGTTATTAGGGAAGAGCTCCTGTAGGCAGAAGTATTTGGGTTGAGTCTCAAAGAGAGAGAGAGAGAGAGAGAGAGACAGAGATAGGACTTTCAAGTAGCAGAGGGAAGGAAGGAGAACATTTCCAGACCTGTAGAAAAATCTGTATAAATTCATAGAGATGACAGAGTGAAAGTAGTTGTATGAGAAACAATAAATTGGTCAGTTTGACTGGAACATAGAGTGTATAAGGGAAAATGATACACAAATCATTCTAGAAACATAAATTGGAGTCATTTTGAAGGGCTATAAATCAAATAACTAGCTAGTATTGTTAGAATGCAAATAAAATGTTAAGGTTTGTAAAATTTTTACATATGTTATCTCATTTGATCCTCACTATTATTGTTTCCATTTGATAGATGAGGAAATTGAGACTAAGAAAAATTAAGTCCCATATATGTCTGAAGACATTCAGGTCTTCCTCATTCTAAATCCAACATTCAACATTCATTGTGCCATCTTAGCTAAATAAAGGCATTTGTATTTTATCTTAGAGGATGGCAGTCAATGAAGCATCTTGAACAAGGGAATGATGTGTATTTTAAAAATATTAATTTGGCAACTGTGTTTAGAACAAGGATTAACATTTACAGTATTGTAGACCCCCTTTGCAAACTAGTAAAGCCTAATGACTTTTTCTAAGAAAAAGTTTTTTAAATGTATAAATGTATAAAATCAAAGGATTAAAAGGATTAAAAAGGAAACCAATATTATATTGAAACATTATTATCAAAAAGAATTTTAAAACAAGTTCATAGATACCAGGTTAGAAACTCCTGATGTAGAAATGAGAAAGGAAGTATTTAACTTAGCATGCAACTGAGAAAATGGAAAATCTCATTTTCTTTACTGAGAGCACTGCATAGCATAGAGTTCCCAAACTGATTGTTACTTCAAATCTCACACTGGGGATAGCTATAGCTGTTTGAAGAATTCCAAAGGTCCTTATTACAGACTTTTAAAAAAATGTGTGGCCTATATAAGCTTTAAGTATCCTGCCCCCAAATCTCACTCCCAGAGATGGGCTGACTCTATTACTCCCTCAAAATTCTGAAGTTCCCTTTTAGGATACCCCTGAGAGATCAGGGGTTATTTTGTAATGCCATTGGTGCTAACTGCACCCCCCACCAGGGGTGTGCTTCCTACCCCCATCCCCACTCCCAGCAGAATATCAATTTAGTAAGTTAGTCTTAAGCAGCTTTTAGAAAAAGATATTTACCAAAACATTATATTGATACAAAGCATTCTTCTAAAAATGTTTGTGACACACTCTCCCTCAAATACATAGAGTTGGGATGTGGCTAGGTGGTACAATGAGTCAGGAGGCAGCTAGGCGGCCTTGGAATCAGGAGGTCCTGAGTTCAAATCCAGCCTCAGACACTTAATAATTACCTAGCTATGTGACCTTGGGCAAGTCACTTAACCCCATTGACTTACCAAAAAAACCCCAACAACCCAAAAATACATAGAGTCCAAGAGAAAGTGAGCTTGATATTTGAAAGTAAATCTTGCAAAAGAGAACTCACAACTTCCAGTTATTAGAAAGGAGAGGGAGAAAGGAAGGAAGGAAGGAAGGAAGGAAGGAAGGAAGGAAGGAAGGAAGAAAGAGAGACAGAGAGACAGAGAGACAGAGACAGAGAGAGAGAGAGAGAGAGAGAGAGAGAAAGAAGGAGGAAGGAAGGAAAGAAGAATTGAGGGAGGGATGGAACAAGGGAGGAGGAAGGGGAAAAGGAGGAAGAGAGGAGGGAGGGAAGAAGGGAGGGGAAAGGAGGAAAGGAAAAAAGAGGGAGAGAGGAAGGAAGGAAGAAGGAAGGGAGGGAGGGAGGAAGGGAGTAGAGGGAAGGAATATAAGTGACAACTTGAATTTGAATTCAAATATGAAGTACTCCTTGAGTTTCTTCCTCTGCTAAACACACTTTTGCATGTATATATTTTTACAAAATTAATATTTCATTTGTGGTTTATTCATTCATTCACATTTTTAATGCTTGCTGTGTGGAATATGTAGGTGTTTGGCTTCCACAATGAGTGGAATATTAGAGGGAAGGAAGGGGTGAAGGGATGGAGGGAGGAGGAAAGGAGGAAGGGGGAAGGGTGGGAAGAAGGAGGGAAAGAGGAAAGGAGGAAGGGAGGGAGGAAACAGAGAGAGGCAGGGAGGAGGGAGGGGAAAGAGAAGAAAAGAGAAAGAAGAATTTTGTTATAAGCTAGAATTTCTTAAATATCATGTTAAGGTTTGCAAAATACTTTATAAATATTATCTCATTTGATCTTCACAACAAACTTGAGAGTTAGGTACTGCTATTATCCCTGTTTTACAGATGAAGTAATTAAGGCTGAGTGAGATTTGAGTGACTAGCCCAGGTACACACAGCTGGTAGGTATCTGAACATGGACTTTAATTCAGGTCTTAATCCTTCTCTTCCATTTCTGAAATGCTCAAAAGGTTCCTCTTAGGTGTATAGTATAATGTCTTTTCAGGACTCTTTAAAACTCTGTAAGATAAGTAATATAAATACTCTTATGCCTATTTTGCAAATATGAAAACAAATCCAGAGAAAAGATGCAATTTATCCTTTGAGGATCCCACAACTAGGTTATGTCAGAATCAAGATTTGAACTCATGTCTACTGATTCCCAGTCCTGAGTTCTTTCCACTGAAAATCCCTCTTGAGGGCTCTGGAATCACAATGAGTCTAATATATTTAGCCTAGTAAGATACTAAGTAAGATCATTTATTTATCTAGTAATAACAAAGAATAAAGATTTAAAAAACTTCTTTGGACTTAATTATTTTTTATTAAAAACTTTCTAAATGAAAATTCCTTCTTAATCAGAACCCAATGAGAATAATCTGATTTTTTTCTTAATGATTCCATACCACTCTCATTATATTTTAATATCTCAATAGATTTGTGATCTCAGCAGAGTGAGTATTCTCTCCAAGACTGCAGATCTCATATTCATCTTATGTAACTCTTGTTCATATCTTTTCTAACTCATAAATTCCCTAAAGATAAACTATCCATGGGGCAGCTAGGTGGCAAAGTGGATAAAGCACCGGCCTGGAGTCAGGAGTACCTGGGTTCAAATTTGATCTCAGACACTTAGTAATTACCTAGCTGTGTGGCCTTGGGCAAGCCACTTAACCCCGTTTGCCTTGCAAAAACCTGAAAAAAAAAAAGATAAACTATCCAATAATCTAGCAATCTTCATTTATTCATTTTAATTGCCACGTATTTTAGCACTCAAGCCGTATTGGGTATTTTCTCTTGAATTCATTATATGACCTCACTTCTTTTTCCTAACATACATTTTCTGGATGCTATCATTGCACTAGTTTTTTGCATGGAGGTCATAATCAATAACTGACATACAACCTACAAATTCCATCCTCTTTGGAGTGTGTTAAGACACACACAGATTTTGTTCCTCAGAGTTTGTGGGATTCTATGGTTTATAATTATATAAAATCTCTGGAAGAATGTTGATGCAGAAAGACAGACATCCAAATAGAGACAGAGACAGAGAGACAGAGAGACAGGGAGAGAGGGAAAGGGAGAGGGAAAGGGTTGCAGATACTTTGAAATGTCAGAATTAAGCAGGATATTATAAAATGAGGGTAGGTCTTGAACTCAGGAAACTAAATTTAAATATTAACTTTACAACTTGTTTAACCTTTGACAAGTTGCTTAACCTCTATATGTCTCAGTTTCCTTGTTTGCAAAATCAGAGTATTAATGCTTATACTACTCTACTACATGGTCTTATTCTGGGAAAAATTATTTAAAAGACTTAGAGAGCAATATTTATGAGAGATATTATGTTCTATTATGTATTACATTGTGCTGTATCATTTCATTTTGTATTATATTAGAAACACCAAGCAATTTCTAATGGCAATTCAGCTCATTTTTGTTATCCTGTTTAATTCTTGGCTCTGTTCAAAGTCTATCTAGACATTCTGTCAAATATGTATGCAAGTATACACACATACACACACACACACACACACACACACACACACTAATAGATTAATCCCATTGAATGTTCTATACATTCAATTTTTGTCATAGTCTGAGCAATGAGTAATGTTCATTCATTTCAGTTTTTCCTTTGTGGATTCTTGGATCTTTGTCTCATTGAGAAGACCTTATAAGTAGTATGAAATTTGAGGCAGAGAATATTTTATGCAAATAGGAACATCTGGAGAAACTCACTGTTCATAGGACCTCTTCCATTTGGACTCTGTACAGCACATCCTTTAGCAACACAGTAGTGAACACTATTGGCATAGGTTAATCTCCTTATTTTATGTCTCATTTAATATTGATAATCAGAGTATAGTTAAACAAAGTCATCTTTATGGAATCATGCATGATCTTAATATACACATTAACTTTGCCTTCTGGGGAAAGACTTTAACATTGAATTTTGGATCAAGGCAAATATTTTAAAAAAATTAAATAAACAATAAAGCCAGTGGGATTTTGAATTCTCTACAATTGTCTACAGCATAGTCATAAATGATTATGAGATGCTGTAGATAATCCTTTGTTAAAGTCTAACTATTTTATTTCAATGCTAAACCTGGGCTTTCAAAGAGCATGCATGAACTAGGTGTGCCTTAAACAAACCCAGGAAGCAACTAGGGCTGAGAGGCAGTCTCAGTCTTAGAAATTTCCATCTTATGTCTGCTGTGGGGGTTTGACAGCTGAGTAGGAGAAGATTTAAAATCTTCCATTGCAATGGGATGCCAAGCTCAGCTGTGCTGTTCAGACAAAATAGTTGAGGAAGGGAGGAGAGAAAAGGAGATAGCACACACAAGATGATGAGTGGCAGTAGCAGAGGGATGGAGACCCTGCTGGTTGTGGGTACTTGGAGAAGAACATGTTCCTGGTTTAAGTTTTAGGGCAAAGAAGACAACTATAATTTGAAACCACCTGAGGGACTAAAGAGAGCAAAATCAATCGCCAGATACAACTTAGGAGTTAAGAAGAAAGTCCAAGGGTTGGATTTGGGGACAGACCAGTAAAGTGGACCTGAAGCTTGGGCATCATTTCCCATGCCTCAGGAGTAGAATTTTATTACACTTTATAGGTGCTAAAAACAAAATGAATGAATGAATGGATAGATCTATGAATAAATGAAAATGAATATGCAATGGTCCCAGGCATAAAAAGAGTTCTTGGAAGAACTTAAAAAAGACTTTAAAAATCAAATAGCAGAAGTCAAGGAAAAATTAGGGGGAAAAAATGAGAGGAATCCAAAAACAAAGTATGAAAAAAAAATAAACTAACTTGAATGAGAATCAAAAATTTAAGGAAGAAAAAAATTTCCTTGAAAATTAGAATTAGGCAAGGCTTATGATATTTGAGGAAACCAATAAATAATAAAACAAAATAAAAAGAATGTGAAACATCTCGCCACAAAAATATCCATTGATCTGGAGAACAAATTGAGAAGAAATATCATATGAGTAGTCAGACTACCTAAAAATTACAATAAAAAAAGAATCTTGATACAAAGTTACAATAAATTATAATGGAAAATTAGCCTTTAGTTCATCTAGAACAAGAAAGCAAAGCAAAAATAGAAAAACAAATCCACCAATTACCACTTGAAAGAAATCCTAGGAGGAAAAATTACATACATATGAAAATCAAGTTTCAAAGCTCCCAAGTGAAGGAAAAAAATATTGAAGAACAACAAGAAAAAGCAATTTGAATATCATGGAACTATAATGAAGATTATATAAGACCTAGCAGCTACTATAATGAAGGACAAAAGATCTTGGAATACTATATTTCATAGAACAAAAAGCTAGTATTATGATCAAGGGTAATTTTATACAGCAAAGTTAAGGATAATCTTTAATAGATAAAATGAACATTTAATGAACTCAAAGATTCTCAAATTTTTTTTGTGACAAAAATCCCCAAAACTTAAGTGAAAATTTAGTATGCAACATCCATGAAATGCAAGATAAACATTGAAGTTCAATTATAAAGAACTTAATAAGAACAAATTTTTTACTTCTTATTTCTGAAAATATCAATATTATAACTGTCAACATTATTTGGGTAGATTGAAAGAAAAGCTTTGGGCTGAGCTGACTATAATAGGTGATTCTAAAAAAATATACAACTGTGTAGGCAGGGATATACATATATACTTACATAACTGTCCTTAATTGTAGCCTTGTTTAAGGTAAAAGAATTGGGGGGGCGGGGAGAGCGGGTCGGCTAGGTGGTATAGTGGATAAAGCACCGGCCTTGGAGTCAGGAGTACCTGGTCTCAGAACTTAATTATTACCTAGCTGTGTGGCCTTGGGCAAGCCACTTAACCCCATTTGCCTTGCAAAAACCTAAAAATTAAAAAAAAAAAAGAATGGGGGGAATAAAGTAAAAAAATGCACGGCAGAAAACAAAAGAAAACCCACAAGGAAACAAAGAAAAGCTGGGAAGCTTTGAAAACAAAGTATAGTTCATATTATGTAGGTATTCTTGAAATGAAAATTTATTGTTTTATATTGAATTCTCTCAAGTTCTGCTTTGTACATGGCAATGTTTTTTTCCTAGTCTTACAGTTGTTTAAAACAAATTCTGAAAATCATAAAATAATACTTGATGATTTGAAATGAACTCTCATATTTTCATTAAGGAAACTCCCAAGATTCAAGAAGGGCAGTTTCATTGTCTATCAAGATTAAAAAAAAAAAAAGTCAGCCAATCTATCAGTTGATATTTCCTGAAGTCCTTTTTATCGTGTTGTTATTTTGTTATTGCATGGATTATAACATTGTGATTTTTTTTCTCCTTATTGTATCTTCAATCACTACCTGCATAGACTTTTCCTATGGGGGCTAGGTCTGGTTCTATTACAATTCTTAATTTCTATTTGTTTCCACATTCTTAAACAAACACATTTATTTGAGTCTTTATGTTGTAGCTTTATTGTTACCAGTGGTAAAATCAAATCATTATAGGAAAATTGGCATATCAATATGTCTCTTGCCAAACTTTCTATAAACTGGTTTTCTTCTCAACTGCTTTTTGCTATTTTATGACATGACTCTGCTCCTAATTTTCTAACATCCTCTTCTGAAATGCTGTACATATAAAAAAACAATTTTATTTTGCTTTGTTTTTAAACAAATCAGTTTTTCCTTTGACAAGGAAATAGGATATTTGTGGCAGAGGCAATTTTCTAAGGTACTTTAACTTGTGCATTGTGGTAACTGCATTTCATCAAAAAAAACCTTCTGTATGAAATAATGATAGTATAAGACTATATTTATCTTCATTCATTTTTTTATTTTTTAAGTATTTGAACGATTCAGATTGTATCTATTATAATTCCATGCAGTAATCTTTTCTCCTCTTTATCCTTCTAATTTGATGATGATTTTGACTTTGAATTGAGCTCATTAATGGTCTGATTAAATGTAGAGATCTCGTTTTTAAATACCTTATAAGATCATGATGTAGTCAATGTCAATTTTAACATGATTTTTTAAATATCTAGTGCCTTTCAACTATTTCCTTGGGGGAAAAAAAACAACAGGATTCAAGATAATAATAATAGTTAACATTTATATAGTATTTTAAGGTTTGCAAAGCATTTTACAAACATAATCTCAGTTAATACTCAGAATAACTCTGGGGGGGGCAGGTGCTATCAATATATACATTTTACAGATGAGGAAACAAGTTCAGAGAAGTTAAGTCAATTGCTCAGGAGCACACAGCTATAATTACTAAGGCCAAATTTGAATTCAGGGTTTCTCAATACCCAATTCTGTCTCAATACCCAATTCTCTAAAACCCCTGCTTCACCTATTTACCTCTATATATGCTATAAAGGCATAAGACATTTAAGAAGTTGCAAACTTTGGTTCTCTTATATATCTTAATTCCATATTATATTTTTCACCATGATTTTTGTCATCTCTTTTCCATCCTCACTTTCACACTGAAGACGTCAGGTATCAAGGTACTTGATGATTTGGTTTGAAGGAGTTTATCAAATTCCTTGCAGTTATGTCTCCATTTATTCATCCTCTTGACAGATGATGCACATAAGCTGTGTGGTCTTTTTGTTGGTGAACATCATGAAGACAGCAAGATGAGATAGCAAAGAATTCCATAACCGAGATCTTAATACCTTTGAGTGAGTTTATAGCCAACTCTGCCAACCTTTTTTTTCTCTCCAAAGGAAAAGTTGTGAGTAATCCTTCCATTTCGCTGCATTTCCCTTCTTTCTTCTACTTTCATTTACAAAAAAGGTCGATCTTGAATCCTAAAATCTCAGGAGTAGAGGGGATTTTAGAAGTCATCTATTGTCTCCATACCTGATGGACCCTCCAGACTGCTTGGAAGACTTCCCCTTGATTACTGAAGTGACTTCATGGACTTTGGAGAAGCCTGTAAAAAGATACTGCAATGGTTTGAAAGAAATCTTTTTGTATTTTTAATAATGTTTTCCCAATTACCTATAAAGATAATTTTTTAACACTTAATTTTTTTTAAATTTTGAGTTCTAAGGATTTTCCCTCTTTCCTTCAACTTCCCCCTTCCCTAAGATGGTAATCAATTTGATATAGGTTACATATGTACAATCATATAAAACCTATTTCTATATGTGAAAAAAAAGAAACAGGCCAAAATAAAAAAATGAAAAATAATATGCTTCAATTTGCATTCCTATTCCATAAGTTTTTTCTCTGGATGTAGAAAATATTTTTCATTCTGAGTCCATAGGGATTTTCTTGCATCATGGTATTGCTGAGAATAGCTAAGTCATTCATGATTGATCATCTTATAATATTGCTATTACTAGGAATGATGTTCTCTTTGTTCTACTTATACAGTATTTTTATTTTCAATTTTTAAAAAATTTACTGTCATTCATAGTTTCTAAATTCCCCAAACTGGTATTTTGAGTATAGCAGAAATTTTAAAATGTTTGTTGAATTGAATCTCCAAATAAAAAAATTTAAACCCTCCAATGGCCTGCCAAAATGATTTTTTTAATATCTCACCTTTAAATTTCAAAAGCAATTGATAAATAATCAGAAAGTTATTTCAACCCAGTATGGTTTGGTTCCTCCAGCAGCAAATCAACCATTTCATCATTGTCTAAAGATCTCAGATTTAGAGTACCAACCATTAAATTAATATTTGCAGGCAGATTAAAAATTGTATAATTCTTAATAAATATTACTCTCATTTCTACCATTGCAGTAGCAGAAGGTAGCTGAGGACAAAAAAAAAGAACCAACCTTTTGCATTTTTGTTTCATGAGTTTCCAAAGAATTCAGCACCAAATGTTCACCTTTTTGTTAATAAGCCTCTCTATTTATATCTCTCTACTCTCTTCTTAGAAGGACTGTCTTTAGAAAATAATTCAAAGCAAAAAGCATTTATTAGCTCCTGGTATGTGACAAGCACTCTGATAAGTACTAGAAACACAAATGCAGAGAGAAAAACAGTTTTGCCTTCAAGGAGCTTATTTTCTAATGGAGGAAGGCAACACACACACAAAAAAAAGTTTAAAAGATTAAGGGGAAAGAAAGAAGGAAGGTACCTGTGAGAAAGGAGCATGATAGACAAAGTTTGGGAATACTGGAGAGTACTAAAGGTATGTCTGACCTGGGTATTCTCCTTAAAATTGAAATCATGACAGAAAAGGAAAATAATAAATGTGGGAAAATTGAGAATTAATGTACTGTTGGTGGAGTTGTGAACTAATCCAGCCATTCTGGAGAGCAAATTGGAACTATGTCCCAAGGGCTATAAAACTGTGTTTGTCTGTTGATTCATCAATAATATTACTAATAGTTTAAAGAATTTTTTAAAGGGCTAAGATTTGGAAATTGAAGGGATGCCTATCAATCAAGGAATGATTGAATAAATTTTAATATATAATTTTAATGGAATATTATCGTGCATAAGAAATGACAAGCAGGAATATTTTGGGAAAACCTCAAAGACTGACATGAACTGATGCAAAGTGAAGTGAATGGTACCAGGAGATCATTGTTCATGTAAGGATGATCAACTATGAAAGACTTAGCTACTCTGATCAAGATAATTCAAAAAAATTACCAAGGACTCATGTTGAAAAATGCTATTTTTATGGCCTCTTTTATACCTCTCTGGAGGTAGCTAGAGAAAGAAGTGATGGAATCTGGATGCAGATCTAAGCATACTATTTTTTAGCTTTTGCTTTTTTTTCCCTCCAAGTCTGTGTATTCTTTCACAACATGACTAATATGGTAAATGTTTTGCATGATCAAACATGTATAATTTTATTGTTTGCTGGTTTAGGAAGGGGGTGGAACTCAAAAAAATTTAAATGAATGTTAAAAATTGTCTTCATATGTATCTGGGGAAAATAAAATATATTTTATTTTTTAAAAATTGAGAACATGAGAGGAAATGACTAATCTGAGGAAAGGGCTATAGGGGTGGAGGGTTTTTTCAGTTGAGGGGATTACAGGGCAGAGTTATTATGAGGGGGGGAACCAGTGTCTTTCTGGAAAAGGTCAGAGGAAACAAGTGTGGAACCCAGAGAGGAATGAAGATATGACAAATATAACATTGTACAAGGTTCTCATAATGGAATCCCCTAAGGCCACCTGAGATATACAAAATTGTTTGTTTCTATTCTACTGACCTCAGACTGCTTTACTTTTTTTTTAGGCTTGTTTTTTTTTGCATGGCAATGGGGCTAAGTGGCTTGCCCAAGGCCACACAGCTAGGTAATAATTAAGTGTCTGAGGCTGGATTTGAACTCAGGTCCTCCTGACTCCAGGGCTAGTGCTCTATTCATTGGGCCATCTAGCCACCCCCTGCTTTACTTTTAAGTTGTAATATCTATTTATTATAGTTTGTCTTTAACTGCCTCATCATTAGCTGTTTTGTTATGACTGGTGTGCCCACCTTCCAATAGCCTTCTTTCCACCATCAAATTTGTTGCTTCTGTTTTTTTTTGTATTGAGAAATCAGATGAAATTATTAGTATTTGATACAAAACAAAACAAAATTGTCTATGAATGAGGGCTTGAGTAGGTAAAAGTAGAATCTTCAGTTGCTAAAACCTGATAGGTAATGTGATATCATGGGGATTGGGGTAGCAGAATTGGCTCGGAAGATCTGATTTCAAATTCAGTCTCTAACAATTACTCCTTGTGTGACCTTGGATAAACTGCAAGCTTCAGTTTCCTCATCCATAGAGGTTTGAAGTAGATGACTTCTGAGGTTCATTGCTCTAGGAGTAAACCATGTAAGTCCTTATGCCTAGATTTGATGGCACTCATTTTGGCTACTCAGAGATATTTACTGACCTCCCCCGATGCCACACTTCTTGGTTCTCCACTGTTTGCCACATAGAAATGATTTCAGATTAGTGACCTCTAGTTAAATGAAGAATTCCTGAGTCATGAGAATGAATATTTTTCCATGACATTCAAAGGCTATAAGGGTCTTCTCTCATTATAGTTCCTTTGACTTGTCTATGAATGGATGTTTTCAAGTTGCATTCAGTTCTTGTAGAGGAGTAGGTCTGTTCTAGAGAAGCGTTCTAGCCCCTTGGGACACTGTCATTTGCTAAGCCAGAATTGATGATCCAAACCTAAGAAGCTTAAAACTCTCTATGATGGAGGGAAGCTAGGTTATCTTGGCTAAGTGAAGCCTTGTTACATTTAATCACATCATTGTCTTCTTCATGCTGCCTTCACCATAAATCTCCCAATCTGTCATTGAGCACCATGGTTATGGGGACTTGGGGAGCATTTTAATTTGATTTACTGTTAACCTTCTGACTAGGAAAAAAAAAAGAAATCCTATAAGTAACTTGTCTTCTACTATTCATTTTAGCTGACAAAATGGAGTTCCTGAAGTGGTATGGAATAATTTGTTAGACCACTGGTGAAAGATTGTGAACTAAGTAATCAGAATATGGTCAGAATCAACTTAGAACTTTGTAAGGCATTTCAGATTGGGCTGGACATCTGCCAGGTGAATATTCAACTGACTGAGTCTAAGAATAGTGATATGGAAGGGGTATTCAATTCTCCCAGACTAGTAGATTCCCATTAAACTCACTGGAATTTAATAAATCCATCATTAAGATCTTGAAAGAAGGTATTCTAGGGGCAGAGCCAAAGGCAGGAATTCTCACAAGTTCTCCCCACAGACCACTCCAAATGCCTTTAAATAATGACTCTAACCAAATTCTAGAGTGGAGGAACTTACAGAAAGACTTAGTAAAACAAGTTTCTGATCCAAGACAACTTGGAAGATCCATGGGAAAGGTCTGTTACTCCAGGGTTGGAAAGAGCTGCAGTGTAGGCCAGTGTGTCAGTCAGTCAGCTACACCAAAATGAACTGAACAAACTGGCTCCAGCCATCTAGGAACAGCCCACGGGGCACCTGGGTTCCTGGGGGCAGTGGAGTTGGTTTCCAAACCTCTCAGCCCAGGGATTGCCAAGGACACTCTCAACACAGTAAAACCCAGTTCAGGAACCAGAAGCAGGTCTGGGGAACCACCCAGCAGATGTTTCCAGAGCGCTCAGCCCACTGATGGAAAGGGGACTGGGGGAGATAGCAGAGATCTCTCTTCTATCTCTGAGGCAGGACTCTGTTGCTTTGCCCAGATTCAGATCCCACTCTCAGATCCCATGGAGGATCAAAACACATACTCAGAAGATGGCAAAGTCAAAGCTTCTGTATCCAAAGCCTCTAAGAAAAAAATGAATTGATCTCAGGTTATGGAAGAGCTCAAAAAAAAAAAAAAGATTTTGAGGGTCAGCCAGGTGGCACAGTGTCAGGAGGACCTGAGTTCAAATCCAGCCCCAGACACTTACTAATTACCTAGCTGTGTGACCTTGGGCAAGTCACTTAACCCCATTGCCTTGCTAAAAAAAGATTTTGAAAATCAAGTAAGAGAGGTAGAAGAAAAATTGGGAAGAGAAAGGAGAATGATGTGGGAAAATCATGAAAACCAAGTCAGCAGCTCGGTGAAGAAATTATCAAAAATTACTAAGGAAAATAACATCTTAGAAAACAGTTTAGGTCAAATGGGGAAAAAAAACAGTCTAAAAGGTCAATGAGGAAAAGAAAGCCTTGAAAAGCAGAATTGGTCAGATGCAAAAGGAGATAAGAAAACTCTGAAGAAAATAATTCCTACAAAGGTGGAATGGAGCTAAGGGAAGCTGATGACTTTGTAAGAAAGCAAGAAACAATAAAACAAAACCAAAAGAATGAAAAACTAGAAGAAAATGTGAAATATCTCACTGGAAAAAAATAATTGACCTGGAAAACAGATCCAAGAGGGATAATTTAAAAATTGTTGGGCTATCTGAAAGTCATGACCAAGAAAGACTTCATTTTTCAAGAAATTCTCCAGGAAAATTACCCTGATATCCTAGAAGCAGAGGGTAAAATAGAAATTGAGGGAATCCACCAAACATCTCCTGGAAGAGATTCCAAAATGAAAACTCCCAGGAATATTATAGCCAAATTTCATAAAATATTACAAGCAACCAGAAAGAAACAGTTCAAATATAATGAAGTTACAGTCAGGATTTAGCAGCTTCTACATTAAGGACTCACAGGGCTTGGATATGATATTCTGGAAGGCAAAAGAGCTTGGATTACAACCAAGAATCCACTACCCAGTGAAACTGAACATCCTCTTTCAGGGGAAAAGATGAATACTCAGTGAAATAGGGGACCTTCAAACTTTCCTGTTGAAATGATCAGAGCTGAACAGAAAGTTTGATCTTCAAGTACAAGACTCAGGTGAAGAATAGAGAGGGTGGTGGGTAGGGCAAATGATGAGGGATTTAATGATGCTGAACTACTTAAATTCCTTCATGGGAAGATGATATTGATAATTCATATGAACTCTCATTTATTAGGGCAGTTAGAAGGAACATATATAGACAAGACACAGGAGGGAATTGAATTTGAAGGTCTAATATATTTTAAAGATGGAGTTAATGGGGGCGGCTAGGTGGCACAGTGGATAAAGCACTGGCCCTGGAGTCAGGAGGACCTGGGTTCAAATCCGTTGTCAGACACTTAATTACCTAGCTGTGTGGCCTTGGGCAGGCTACTTAACCCCATTTGCCTTGCAAATACCTAAAAAAAAAAGATGGAGTTAATGGATAAGAAAGGAATGTACTGGGAGAAAAGGAAAGGAGAGGTGTAATGGGTTAAATTATTTCACAGAAAGTTGAGGAAAAAGCTTTTGCAATGGAGTGGAAGGGGGGAAGATAAGGGGAAATGAGATTTTTCAGAAAGGAAATAACATCAGGCTCAATTGAGTAAAGAAATCTATCTATAGATATCTATAGAGGAAAATAGGAGAGGAAAGGGATAGGAGAAAAGGGACAGGGGAGGGGAGGGGGAAGAAGAGAGGGAAGATCATGGGAGAGGGTAGTCAGATACAGCACACTTTTGGAGAGGGACAGGGTGAAAGGAGAGAGAGAATAGAATAAATGAAGAGTGGGGAGGAGTAGAATAGAGGGAAATACAGTTCTTGATATAGTTATGGGAAAAAATATTGAAGCAACTTCTCTGATGGAATTATGATAAAGAATGCTATCCATCCCAAAGACAGAGCTGATGGTATCTGAATACAGACTGAAGCACACTTTTTTTAATCTTTATTTTTCTTGAGGATTCTCTTAATTTTGGCCAGGGCGGGGGGGGGGGGGGTTATGTATGTTTACTTTTCAACAAGACTATCATAGTAATGTGGAAAAAATAAATTAAAATAAAGAAGGCATTATTCTTTCAAGCTGTTAAAATTTTAGAATTAGAAGGAACTTTAGTGATCAACTACTTTTTTTTTAATGCCATGGATTATTATTAGGCAGCCTGATGAAACCATCCCAGAGAAATGTCCTTAATCCCTAAATTGAATTATAACAAAACCAATTAAATTGAAATACACCGGGGGTGGCTAGGTGGCGCAGTGGACAGAGCACCGGCCCTGGAGTCAGGAGTACCTGAGTTCAAATCCAGCCTCAGACACTTAATAATTACCTAGCTGTGTGGCCTTGGGGCAAGTCATTTAACCCCATTTGCCTTTCAAAAAGAGCCTTAAAAAAATTGAAATGCACCTGTCAAAATATTTTTTTAAATCCAAGTTCATGGATCACAAATTAAGAACCTGATCTAGTCCAAAGTGTTCATTTTACCAGTGAGGAAAGTGAGACCCAAAGACACTGAACAACTTTACTGAGGTCACATAGTTTGTCTTTTTTTCAGAAGAAGCACCCTGGGTCTCCTTAACTCTCAATCTAGGACTCTTTTGACATCTATGCTGCCTGAGAGTGGAGTTTCTAGTTGTCTTGAAATCCTAGTGCTTGAATTCCTAGCACTTAATAAATGAATGCCTGAATAAACGAATGGTAGAATTTTTTAAAACTCAGCATACACGTGCATAATCGTAAATGCACATTTTTCCCATAGTAAAAATATTAAAAAAAATCATTAGTAATTCACTTCTTAAACATTTGTTTTTCCCTTGTATGTGTTTTTGTTTGTTCTTCAATTAACTTAGCAAAGTACAACACAACCTGATTAGAGTATATGATCTGAGACATGCATTAACTTGAAATTAACTTGCTTATCTTAGTTTTCTGTTATCCCTTATGGTCAATGAGAACTTTTATGAGACATAGTCTGGCATTTTATTTATGAATAACCCAGTTAATACTTTTATCATTCTATTATTTCCTCAGATTAAGCAAATTTCCTGAGAACAGGTGAAAGGGTCAATTTCACACCAATATTCCAATTCTCTGTATCTAATGAAGAGAACATTTTAAATCAACAGAATCAATTTTGAATCAACAATCAATTTTAAATCTTCCTCTTTAAAAAGAGAAAGAAAAATTATTCTAAACTATCACCTTTTTTTATTCATCATCAGATTCTTTACTTCTTTAGAAAAAGTTTTATTTATACTTTTTTCCTGTAGCACAATTATTTCTCTAGATGTCTAACCTTACCCCTTTCTCCCAGTAAACCTTCCCTTGTAATAAAGAAAAAAAAAAAAACTCAAAAGACAATATTCGTGATATCTTTGTTGTTGTTCAGTAGTTTCAGTCATATCCAACTCTTCCTAACCCCTTTTGGAATTTTCTTGGCAGAGATACTGGAGTGGTTTGCCATTTCCTTCTCTAGCTCATTTTACAGATGAGAAAACTGATACAAGCTAGATTAAATAACTTGTCCAAGATCACACAGCTAATTAGTGTCTGAAGTTAAATTTGAACTCCTGGTCTCGTACTCTATGCTACTTAGCTACCCAGTTTGCATTCTACCCCTGTAATTCCCCACCTCTTACAAAAAGAGTGGTAGATTTCCTTATTTCCTCTCCATAGTTAAGACTAATTATTATTATTTTAAAAACTTTCAAATTTCTTTTATTGTTCTTTTCATTTACAATGTTGTAGTCATTGTGCATATCATTTTTCTAGTTCTCTTCAATGTAACAATTCAGACAAGTTTTCCCAGGTTTCTCTGAATTCCTTATATTCATCTCATAGCATGGTAATAATCCATTCCACTGATGAACTATTTTGAATCTCGTTTTTTACTGTCAGAAAAAAATATCGATATGAATATTTTATTGTCTATGGCCTCTTTCTTTTTGTTTTAATCTCCTTGGGAGAATATTGAGCATTTATTAATGAAGGAGTTTCTGCTCCTTTTGACTCAGAGATGAAAGTTATATTCTCCCACTGACTTAGAATCTTAAAGTAGCATCAAGCTTGAATTTCTCTTCTTTGTTTAAAATTCAATAGAATTAGTTACAGAATTTTTAAAAAGTGAGTTTCTCCATAAAATTTAAGCTTCTTGAGAACAGAGACTATTTTATTTTATCTTGTACCTCCAGTGTCTAGCATAGTGCCTGTCACAGAGTAAATACTTAATGAATATGTTTTGAATGAACGAATTATGGAATTTTCTGAAGACCACCAGTAAGTCATGCATTAGAGGCAATAATTATGTGTCATATTCATGAAGCAATATTTGTGTCCATTATTCTACTAATAACACTCCTCCCTTGAACTATTAGCAAGCTAAAAAGAGAATCCAAGTGCCAAAAGTGAGGAGGCCCTTTTCAAAAATTTCTCCACATCTGGGAGCTGCCAAATGTCTCTCGTGAGTAGGGAGGATGTAGAGGAGGCAAATGGGAGCTAATAAAGCTACTGGAATGTCACAAGTCAGTCTCCCAAAGCAGGTGGAACCAGCATGGGAAAGGCCTCAGAGGTGTTGGCAGATATAAAACTACTTTCCTGTTGACTGAAGCCCTTAACCATTCATGACAGAGGAGCTTCAGTTCTTCCTCTGACTTCCACAAAGGCTGCCCGCCTCCTGTCACTGTTGCCAAGCACAGGAGGGATATCAGAGAAGGGTTCTCAGCTCTTAGGCAAGGATGGGATTTGGGAGAGGCAGATCAGGAAGCCCGAGTCATTGTCTGCTATTTAGAGAGTTTTGAAATCTTTTTGATGAATGTGGAATTGATTTTTTTTGTTTAGTTTTTTAAATGGGATCTGACAGTACCAGGCTTTCATTATGGATAACAGTTCTTTCCTTAAAGGGAAGGTTCTAGAGGTTCTTTTCAGGTTCTCCATGGGAAACTTCAATCCTTCTTGTGTCAAATGTGAAGTAGTTTTTATCTTCTTCTCCAGGAAGATGAAAAGAAAAGGCACACCCTGAAGAAAAAGACAGGTGGTATCATTCCTACTATATCCAAAATGACTCAGAAGGAAATAAGCATGGAATTGATTAGGCTTCGAGACTGGGAAGTTTTTGAAACAAAAATACAAATAAGGTAATTCAACGAACATTAATTCAGATTAAGCCCCAAGAACATCTAGCAAAAAAAAAAAACCAAACAAACAAAACAATAACAGCTGACATTTAGACAAACACTTACTATGGGTCAATCTCTTTGTTAAGTGCATTATAGTTACTATCATTTGATCCTCACAACAAGCCCAGGAGGGAGCACTAATATTATCCCTAAATTACAGATGAGGAAACTGAGGCAAATAGTCTTTAAGTGACTCCCCCAGGGTCACATACCTACTAAGTGTCTGGGGCCTGAGTTTGAACTCAGATCTTCCTGACTCCAGGCCCAGCGTTCTACTCACTATTGCCAACCAGCTACAATAACTAACATATTCATGCTTTTTCATCCTAATCTATTCTTTTACATACTGAGACATCAATCATCCAGGGGACATATACTCAACAAGCTGGGGCATGGAAGAATTTTCCTCCTAGATTTCTTGGTATCACATGGCTACAAATGGAGTGTATGATCTGTCTTTATGGGTTCCCCAGGTAGGTAATTTCTCATTTTATAAATGAGAAAGTTGTGGTTATTTGGACATTTTTCCAGTCATGTCTGACTTTTTTTTTTTATAGGTTTTTTTTTGTTGTTGTTTTTGCAAGGCAAATGGGGTTAAGTGGCTTGCCCGAGGCCACACAGCTAGGTAATTATTAAGTGTCTGAGACCGGATTTGAACCCAGGTACTCCTGACTCCAGGGCCAGTGCTTTATCCACTATGCCACCTAGCCGCCCCTATGTTTGACTCTTTATTACCCTTTTTGGGGATTTCTTGACAAAGATGCTAGAGAAATTGACCATTTCCTTCCCTGGTTTATTTTACAAGCTAATTGTACCCTGAGCTTGACACATATAGTTAGCACCATATAAATATTATTATTATTATTATTATTGTTATATTAATTGTATAAGCTCTTAAGAATATCTATTTTATAATACAATGATCCCAGCAAGATATTGCATCCAGAGTCTGGTCTGAATTTCCCCTTATTCCAAATCTCCCAAATGTATTTTACCATAACTTAAAAATAAAACTCATTCCTGTGATTTCAACAGTGTGTGGAATTCCTGTTGTGAAAAGCCCATTCACTGAAATAGTCTGATAACTCATCTATAATACTTGCAGCTCATCGCACGGGACACTGAAAAGTTTTGGCTTACTCGTTGTCTATGGCACCTGTGTGTCAGAAGTAGGATACGATCCCAGGTATTCCTGATTATGATTGTAATTCCTGATTATATAGATATATATATTATATCTATATAATAATTAGTTCATATCTCCACCATCTATAATTTTGTTTCCTTTTCTTTGTAATCAAATGGTTCAGTGCCAGTGGGTCTGCTCTAGACTGCAAACCCCAAAAGCTCAGAGGGCTAGCCTATATATATATACCATGGGACCCAGCACCTTAGAAAATCCTTCAAATCCTTCTTGATGGCAACAGTCACTTTTTTACTTTTAATCTTTAGCATTCTGCTAGCTTGGTACTCCTACAGAAGTCAAGGTCGGAAGGACACTGACTTGAACCAACCCTTTCTTCTCTTGGCTTAATAATCCTCTCCCCTGCATCTCCTCAATATAAGTTAGTTGTACCCCGATCCAGCTACCAATAGTAAGTGCCATATAAATAGTTTTTATATTATTATTATTATTTATTATTATTATAGTAATTGCATAAATTCTTAAGAATATCTACAATGACCCCATTGAAGCTAGAGATCTCAGAAACTGCATGTCAAACTCTGCCGCATGGGCTGAATGCTTTTGATGATTGTGGGTATCATTTTAGAGATCCTACATTGTTTTAAGGTTTGAAGCAATTGATAAAATGACATCTGCAAACAAGAGTATCTGCAGTACCTGGGCATCTGAAAGGAAAGCCTTCTTCATCTTAGACCCCATACTGAAACTTCTCTGTGACAATGGTAAACAGCCACCGCAAGACCACATATGCCTTAAAGATAGTAATGATCAGAGACTCAGTCAATGAGTTCTGCCTAGAACATGGAGTAAAACAGCTGTCTTATGATTGTAGATATGCTTGTCGATATGCTTGTAGAAGTCCTCAGACAAAATGTGCTCTTACATATCATTACTTCTTGGAATTCTATATAGCATTATCAGGGAGAGTGATTTATATTTCTAATATATTTTTAATCCTTTTGGGGAAAAAAAAACATGGAATGAAAAACATCAAGTTATATAGGACACTAGGGTGGCATAATTACAATGCCATCCTACCTAGAGTCAAATCAGTTTACTAGCAGACTTTATATGATTAATTTTGCTAGGTAAAATTCTAACTATTCTAAGGATATACATTTTTATGACATCTGATTTTGATAAATATGACCATGTTTTCAAACCTCCTTTTATGATTCAGGAAAGCTCAGGCTTTTGTAACTGAATCAACTGAGTACAATGAGTTCCCCATCTTACAGTGTAAAGGTAAGGAAAGGCTCAAAAGAGCAAGATTTTACTTTTTATAGAACAAAAAAAGAGACCCTTTAACCAAAGGAGTGAATTCCTCTCTTCTAAGCATGGAAAGCATTACTTTTTATTTTTTAAAAGATGTTTCCAATTCAATCCAATCAACATTCTTTAAGCATCTACTCTATGCTAGGCACTGTGTTAAGTACATTTAATAAATACTTCTAATTAAAGACTTCTAAAATGGTACCTGCAATCACTCAAAGGCATTCAGCCTATGAGACACAGTTTGAGTAGGGATTGTTGAGTTCTCTAAGCTTTAATTATATTATATATTAAAATTTCATGAAGTTAGGATCAAAGAAAGACAATACCCCAAGGAGCTTACATGCTAATGAGGGGAAACAATACACAAAAGAAGGCAGAAAAGGGTGAGGGGACTTCAGAGAGTAGCTGGTTTGGGGACATCTTGTTCAGTGGAATTAAAATCAGTCAAAACAGTGGTTGTAGGGTACACACATTATATATATTTATGTATGTATGTATGTATGAACATATATATTTTATATGTGTATTTGTGTATGCTTCTGTGTATATACATACAACATACATATAAGTATAAATAATAAATGTGTGTATTATATTGCTAGTTATATTTCTCTAAGGTGAGCTAAAGCATTGGTACCAAACTCAAATGGAAATGAATCCCTGCCAGAATACTGCCTTAGGAAACCACAAATTCTTATTATATACATTGTATCCTATTTTACTTATTTTACTAAACATTTCCCAATTACATTTTTTTGTTATTTTATTTTATTTTTTTATTCTCATTTTGTACAATTTTTTTACATTAATAAAATATTCTTGTTTAAGAGTAAACAAAATACCCCTCCCCCTCATGAATATAGACTTGCTTGAGTGATAAAGTAAAGGGGAGAGGAAAAAAATTAAAATTAAAAAAAAATAATAGTACTAATTGTAGGTATGGCCAGGTGGTGCAGTGGACAAAGTACCAGCCCTGGAGCCACGAGCACCCTAGCCCACATCCAGCCCCGTAGACCCGACAATCACCCAGCCGTGTGACATGCAAGCCACCCGATCCCCACTGCCCTGCAAAAAACAAAAAAAAAAAAAAAAAAAGACCCAAAATAAAATAAATAGTAATAATACTAGGGGTGGCTGGGTGGCAGACAGAGCATTGGCCCTTGAGCCAGGAGCACCTGGGTCCGAATCCGGCCACAGACACCCAAAGATCACCCTGCTATGTGGCCCCAGGCAGGCCACCCAGCCCCACTTGCCCTGCACCCCCCCCCCCCAATAATAATAACAAAAAATGTGCTTCAGTCTTTGTTCCAACACCATCAACTCTGTTGTGGGTGGATCACATTCTTTATGATAAGTCCATCACAAAAGTTACTTCCATATTTTTCCAATGTTGCTATTGCTGATCGTAACTCCCTCCTTTCTTATTTCTCCACTACCATGTACTATATTTTCTCTCTCCTTTCACTCTGACTCTGCTGTAGGGTCGCTGAGTGGCGCAGCAGACAGATCCCTGGTCCTGGGGCCAAGAGGCCCTGAGCCCCCATACCACCCCTTAGGCCCAGAATCCACCTGGCCCCATGGTCCTGAGCAGGCCATCCAATCCCAGCCCCTTGCAAGAAGTAAAAAAGAAAATGTGTTATATCTGACCACTCTCCCCCCATGGTCCATCCTCTCCTCCTTCATTCACATCCCCACCCCTTCCCCCTGCTCCCCCCTCCTTCTTACTCCAGATGCCTATACCCTATCCCAATTACATTTTAACCTAGTTTGGAATACATAGGTTTTTTTGTAGGCCATGAGCTTGATCCTTCTGCTCAACCTTTAATCTGACCCAGAATCTCCTAGACTCCCCCAGCTGAGGATAAGAATGGTGCTGAATGCTGTCTAAATTAAAGGACTCATCCTTCCTTTCTATTCATTAACTAAATTGCTTTCTAGACCTATATGGGTGAATAGGAAATGATTTGGATATTTCTCTGAAATCCTCTAATGTAGCAATTCTCAAAATGTGGTTTGGTAATCTTTCAAGAAGTCAGCAAAGTCAAAACTATTTTCATAATAATAGAAAGATGTTTTAATTTCCATTATAATAAATATTTATAGATATAATCTATGTAAACAGAAGCCTTTGGGAAATTCAATAAATTTTAAGAATGAAAAAGGCATCCTGAGATCAAAACATTTGAGAATCACTGCTCTATTGTGTCAAAAATAAATCAATAAAATGTCAAAGTCCTCTAGGCTTCCCCCAGAACTGCAGCGATTTCACCATATGTTTCTCCTAGAAATTTCAGTGAATTTTGGGGGGGCATGAAAGAGGCATGATTTGGCCCCTTAGTATCTTGACCTCCAATATAATTTATCTGGTTCTCACTAACTAGTTCAGACAGACTCCCTACCTCTAGTTGATCTCCATTATGCCTTTTTCAATCCATTGTTTACACAGCTGCCAAAAAATCCAGTGGTTTTCCTAAATCAAAGCTCTCATGATATCACTTTACTATTTAAAATTCTTCAGTATCTGCTTTTGTCTTTAGGACAAAGTTGAAAACCATTTGCCTGGAATTTAGGAACCTACACTATGTGGTTCCAACCTCTCTTTCCAGTCTTTTTCAAATTGCTCCTCTTCATATACTCTCTAACTAGTCCACAATTTTTTTTCTGTGGGACACCTCTGAGGCTATCCCCCATGCTTGGGGGGGGTGCACCCCCATGCAGCTTCAGTGATGACTCCTACATGAAGCCTCCCCTGAACTCTCCAGGTGAAAATGGAACTTTCCAATTTCTTTATATCACTCTAACCAAATCTCTCTTTTGTCCTTATCTTTGTTTAATAAAAGAAAGATTCTATTTATTTTGAATTTTACAATCTTCCCCCTAATCTTGCTTCCCCCCCCCACAGAAGGCAGTATGTTAGTCTTTACATGGTTTTCGTGGTATACATTGATCTAAGTTGAATATGATGAGAGAGAAATCAAATCCTTAAGGAAGAAAAATAAAGTATAAGAGATAGCAAAATTACATAATAAGATAATTTTTTTTTTTTAAATTAAAGGTGCTAGTCTTTGGTCTTTGTTCAAACTCCAGAGTTCTTTCTCTGGATACAGATGGTATTCTCCATTGCAGATAGCCCAAAATTGTGCCTGATTGTTGCACTAATGGAACGAGCAAGTCCATTAAGGTTGATCATCGCCCCCATGTTGCTGTTATGGTGTACAGTGTTTTTCTGGTTCTGCTCATCTCGCTCAGCATCAGTTCATGCAAATTCCTCCAGGCTTCCCTGAAATCCCGTCCCTCCTGGTTTCTAATAGAACAGTAGTGTTCCACGACCTACATATACCACAGTTTGTTAAACCAATTCCCCAATCGAAGGACATTCACTTGATGTCCAATTCTTTACCACCACAAACAGGGCTGCTATGAATATTTTTTGTACAAGTGTTGTTTTTACCTTTTTTTCATAATCTCTTCAGGTTATAGGCCCAATGGTGGTATTTGCCCTTATCTTTTACCTTGAATTATTAGATTTTTAATTCTTTGGAACAAGGGTTGTTGTTTATTTGTCTAATTGAACTGAATCATCTAGACTCATCTAGAAATGGAACAGCTAAGTAGCACAGGGGATATATTGAGTGCTGAGCCTGGAGTTAGGAAGACATCTTCCTGAATTCAAATCTGGCCTCAGTCACTGTGTCAGCTATGTGACCCTGGACAAGTCACTTAACTTTATTTGATTCAGTTTCTTCATCTGTAAAGCAATCTGGAGAAGGAAATGGCAAGAAAATCCAAATAGGGTCACAAAGAGTGAACTGAACACACACACACACACACACACACATACACACACACACACACACACACCCCTAGATATATTTGAAAATAAGACCCAACAGATCCCTCTTGACTATAGATTGGAGCATAGCACCAAGGGTCACTAATGTCCTGAGTAGTTTATATGGTACAGTCTGTCTGGTCCAAAGCCAGCATTATATATCTATGATGTCTAGGCGACCATAGCATTCATAGTGTCCATAGTGATCAACCCTATGCCCTTTGATGCCTTATAGAAGATGATAGAATGTGACACAACTGTTCAATACACAAATATTCTTAGTTCTTGAAGAGGACCATGACATCAGGGATGTGATGCCATGACATGCAAATGAATTGAATTTGATGTCGAACTATCAAGGTTATAAGGCTCAGTTTAGAGCATTGTGTTTAAAAATATTAAAACTCTATCTACTCCCCTGAGATCCCCCCCAAAAAAAGTTTTCTATCAAGATTATCATCTCAAATATAAACATTCCTTTAGCACGCCCCTTAGAGAGAACTTCTTTTTTCTTTTTCATTAGCTCTCTCTGCTTCTTGAGGCTCTTGACTCCTTTGAAACTTGCACCTGATATTAAAAGCTTAGGGAAAGGTTATAGAAACAAATACTAAGGGGAAATAAAATGACTTTTCAGCAAATACAAAAAAAGAAAATTAAGAGAGTTTTAAGAGAGATTTCAGACACTTGAAAAAGAGAAAAAAATGTCCTCTTCCCAGACCAGTGTAGAGTTTAAGAAAATCATTCCCACTCTGTCCTTCCCCACCCCCAACCCCCCCAGGGTTCTCTGTGCTCATCTTTGAAATATAGACAATGTATGACTATTTTTTTGGTCTGATTTTCTACAATTCATTAAAAAAAACTAGAACAGTTCTAGGCAAACTGTGAAGTAGGAGAAATCAGTTCTTAAAGACCCACTCAGTCTTACTCTTTAATATCCCTTTTAACACTCTGATAGCCCCCTCAGGTGCCCAGTGACTTTCTTTCCTTCTCTTTCACCTTGTCTAAACTTGATCTCAGGAAAGGATCTGAAACTCATTTATATTAAAGTACAAACGCCTGATTATATCTTTAACATTTTTTCTCCTTCTAGCAGGGTTTACATTTGACTTGATATCAGACCTTATTAAAGGAATCCCAGGCATAAACCAGAGGGTCAGAAAGGTATTGGGAGGATAGGAAAGAAGGAAAACAATTTTCAGTGTCCTTAAAACAATACCAACTAAGCAGTCAATTAATCTCATTGACAAAATTAAAGAAATGGCTTGTTAAAATATGGTAATTTTACATTACACCCATTTTTAAACTTGATGAGTTTAGTAAAAGAATGAATTAAATTTTCCCTGTGTTCAAGGTACTTGAAAGGTACCCAGCAGCAATCTTCTATTTCATTATTCTTTAATGTAACCAATAGACCTCTCACTCATCTGTGCATCTCCCAACCATGTGAAGACTTTGGTGGAATGGCTGAATGAGAATAATTTGTTCCAATGGCAGCCAGAAAAGATGCAAAGGAATAGCAAGTTGTATATAATAGATTTGCGATTTCATGACCCTTTTTAAAACTATTTACTCTATTTTACTCTATTTACTCTATTATGCTATATAAATGCTTATTTTATTTTCTTAAGTTCAGAATAAAATAAATTTTAAAAATTTAGAAAGTGAAACTGCCTCAAAAATCAAGATATCACACTATGATGCTATCAGCCTCTTCAAAAGTAAATGACAAGGGGCTGCTAGGTGGCACAGTGGATAGAGCACTGGCCCTAGAGTCAGGAGTACCTGAGTTCAAATCCGGCCTCAGACACTTAATAATGAACTAGCTTGGGCAAGCCACTTAACCCCATTTGCCTTGCAAAAACTAAAAAAAAAACAAATAAAACAAAACTAAATGATAAAAAACAATTCTCTAATGTATGCTATGGAATGTGTGACAGGCTATCACTTAAATTTGATAATAATACATGTAGCTGTCTAGTATATTCCATGTTTTGATTAGGTGCCACTCTTCTTAGGATGATTATCAAATTTAATACCATGCCTAGGATCCCCAAATGCAAAATGATTAACAGTAGAAGAATTGACTTGTGCCATACAGTATAAATCTATTTGTATATTACAGCCAGTCAGGGCAGCTAGGTGGCACAGTGGATAGAGCACCAGCCCTGGAGTCAGGAGGACCTGAGTTCAAATCTAACCTTAGACATTTAATAATTACCTAGCTTGGGCAAGTCACTTAGCCCCAATGCCTTAAATTAAAAAAAAAAATAAAGTATATATTAAAGTCAGTCTACTTTTCATATATATACAAATCCCTGGAACATGGGTGGTCCTGGGCACGGAGAGATAAAGATAAGCATTCTCCTGTGATCAGGAGTCCTATGGACCAGAATATGCTTATTGCTCCTCTTTCTGACAGATTCCTTATGTACCAGCCTCATCTATGGACCTAGGCTCAGGATATTCCCTTCACATTATGACCCTTAGACTGACTGTTTTATTAAAACTACATTTTTTTTGAAATGTTTGCTTTCTCATTCATACTACTGGCATAACCTCATGAAGAAATGAGAAGTTTAAAGACAGTGCTTGTCATCTCTTAAGCACATAATGATAGTCTGGTGTCTTGCTGTCTGGATACTGACCCTTTCTTTGTCACTCTCATAGGCTCCTTCTCCTCCCACCATTTAATGTTAGGTGTTCTCCAAGTCCCTCCCATTAGTCCTCTTATTTTCCCTTTCTGTTCTCCACAATTACAAATTCTCCAAAATTGCAAATTCACCCACTCTTAGGACTTTGCATTGTTTTAGAGGACTCCCAGCTGCATATCCACTCTCAATCTTTCATCAGCCCCATATTTTCAGGTGACTGATGGATCGTACTACCCAAAGACATGCTCGAACCCTATATGCCCCAAAACTTGCTCTTGTCCCCCCAATTAATCTATTTTTATTCATAAGACCTTCCTTCCTCTTTCCTGGTCTCAAAATCTGGTAGTCAGCTTTAACTCTTCCTTCTTCTTTACCTCTCCATCCATTCCCTTCCATTACTACCATAACCACTCCAGTTTAGACCCATGTCTACTTTCACCTGTAATCACTCAATCATTCAGTTAACCTTTATTAAGCAGCCTCTACTGTGTGCCAGACTAGGTATGGTAGGGGCTAGGGATACAAAGACAAGGGAACTGTCTCTGCCCTCATGGAGCTTACAGAGGAGACATGTACCTTCAAAAAGTTACAACCTTATGCAAGGAAAAAAAACAGCAGAGAAGATGGATGTGTAAGAGGTGCGTGACCTAAGGTGAATCATTTACCCTTCCTGAGCCTTGATTGTTTCATCTGTAAAAAGGGAAGGTTGGACTAGATGATCTCTGAAATTTCTTCCAGTTCTAAGGCTATAATCTTATGAAATATATGTAAAATAAATACAAAGTTAGGTTTTAGGGACTTTCACAACTGGGGGGGGCTTCAGGACTATTATAAAAGCCTCATTGTCTTTCATATCTCTAATCTACTCCCTCTTCAATCCCCCTATTATACAGAATCTAAGGGCAATTTTATTGGCATACTAACACTGATAATGTTATCACACTATTCAAAAACATCAAATGAATCTCCAGTAACTACTGAATAAAATTTAAACTTCTTGTCCTAGTCAGTCAAACATTTAAGTGATTAAAATGTGCCAAAATAGGGAACACAAAGAAAAGCTAAAAGAAACATTGTAAGTTACTCAAGTAACTTAAACTCTAATAGGAAAGACTAAATAAAGGGGAACTGAAAAGGGGAAGGAGAGGATATCTGGAGTGGATGCATGATGGAGAAGTTCAGAGGAGTGCAGCAAGATGGGAAATGAAGAGATGACTGGCCTGGTAGCCTCTTTAAAGAGAGGTTCTGGGAGGGCTCCTCCAATCAGAAGGTCCTCTATAATCTAACTTAAATCTGCCTTTTCAGAATCATCTCACATTATTCCCTCTTAGGTCCTTTAAATTCTAGCTAAAGGGGTCTAACTACTGGCTAACTACCGTTCCAACCCTGCCTTAACTCTCATCTTTGTGCCTTTGCTGTCCCTACCCCTGAGATGGATGTTCCCCTATCTATATCTCTTAGCTGTCCTTTTAAATGCTACTTTGAAAGTTTCCCTATTTCCTTTAACACTTACCTGAATGTGATCTCTTAGTAATTTGACAGGACCCCTTTGCACTTATCACATTCTGCCTTATATAAATGTAATGTTATGTTGTCCTTGTTACAGAGTTGTGACACAGAAGCCAGACAATTCTCTCTCTCTCTCTCTCTCTCTCTCTCTCTCTCTGTCTGTCTCTCTCTCTCTCTCTCTCTCTCTCCCCAATAGGAAACTCTGAAAAAAAAGCATTACCTGATGCCACTCAGAACACTCATACTGCATCCCCTTGCAAGCTGAGAGTTCACAACATTAAAGAAGGAAAGTTTTATTAAAAGAAAGGGGAAAATAGCAGAACTCCTGGAAACTAAACAACACAAGACAGAAAGCTTTCAATGAACTACCCACTAACGAAGTTATATATGTAAGTACCAGTCTGAAATATACCATTTCCTCTCCTGTGCATGTTATGTTATTTAGGAGAAATACTTTATTTTGTCAAGAATTTTTTTTTTATTTCACTTAATACTTCTTAGCTTTTTGGTTTCTAGGCTTGTTATTATTTCATTCAATTTATGATTGTTCTAGTTTTTGCATTTTTGAGTCCCATTACCTTTTGTAAATGTATGTCCTTATTTTCAAAATATTAAAATAATATAGTAGCTAAAATTATTTAGAGCAATATAAATGACTTTTGTGTTCTAATTCCAAAATAAAAATTTACAATTTAAAAAATAACAAATAAAAGGACAAGCCAGATTTTCACTTTTTTTAAAGAAATTGTTAAAACAAATTTTAATTTCATATGATGCATTGAGTAGCCCAGTAAATAGAGAACTGCCTCCCCATGAAGCCAAGAAGGCCTAGGTTCAAATCCTACCCCTAACTATGAGACCCCTGAGAAAGCTAATTAACCCCTCCTTGCTCTAGGTAACTGCAAGAATTCAACTTGAAAAGTAGGTACCAACTTTCAAGGTAAGGGACATTTTTTCACCTGAGAATTTTCTATAGCTATGAAATCACAAGTCCTTTCTCTCTATATATATGATTTGATTTTTAACAATCAAATGCATAGGACAGTTGCTTCCCTCATTAAGCATACTATGTCTTGCTTAATGTAGCCTAAGAAAACATGAGATTTTTGTTTTGTTTTGCTTACTTACTCTTGACTTCAATTGGATAGACATTTCAAAATTCTCCCTACTTCCCACCCCTATTTTTTCATGTGAGTACTTATATAGTTTTGGTGAATTTCTGCTTGGTGTCAACATAACTATTGGAGATCTCAAATTTTTCAATAGCAGATTTCATGATCCCTCCATGTATTTGGGGCTGTATTCAGGGGTATGCTGGTAAATGTTTAACAGCTGACTTTCCTGGGGAGAGGGGATGTAAGCATAAAACACTTTTAAATTTAATGTGCATCATTACATTTTCTCTATCACTTTCTTAAGTCTAGACATTCAATTAAAAAAAATCAAATCCTGCTTTGCACCAAATTTGCTGATTTCTGAAAATTTCACAATCAGATCACTGTCTCCAACTCACCACTACCTAATTAATTAAATTACATTCATCTTCAGTTACAATTACAGATGTATCTAAGATTACTGGTATGACACCTGGTGGCTGTGAGTTTGCACAAGAGTGACAGTAGGCAACTGACAATGACTTATTTATGAGTGCTAATCAATTCCTAGGCTATCCCCTGTCCCCACAACTATTTGGATATTTGTGTTTATCAGCAAATAAAACAGGTGTTAGTGAAAATTTTCCTTTTGTTTTCCATTGCTCTGAGTCCTGGCATAGATTTTTTTTTGGAGGCAATTGAGATTAAGTGACTTGCCCAGGTCAACACTAGTAAGTATATGAGGCCAAATTTGAACTCAGGTCACCCTGACTCCAGAGTCAGCATTCTATTTACTGGGTCACCTATTATCTCTAAATCATTGATTTTTAAATAAGCAGCTCATAGAACTTTGAATTTCCAATAAATATGGGCAATGCCTTAGTGTTTAACTCTAATACAGTCAAGGGAATAATGTCTAGTCTCCCTCAATTCCCACGTAACATTTTCTGATTTTTCTTTATCTCCAGTTGTCACAATCCAACGTTTTTATTACTCCCTCTCGATATTGACTCTAACTTGATCTGCCCTCTCATCTCTCTTATTGTTACTCCCTCCTATCTTCTGTGTTTTAGAATCTCAAATTTCCTTTAGTGCCCCCTTCTTCATGAGGACTATTCTTCCCTACCAGATCCTAGTGCTGCCCTGATAGCACCTCCAATTACCTTGTATTTATTTTCTATTGCATACTTGCTTTCTATTTAATTTTTGTGTACCAGTGTTCCCTCACCCAACCCTTAATAGGAGGTAAGGTCCTTGAGTGTGGGGATTAAATTTTAATCTTCATGCCTCTAGTAATACCATATTGATTAATAGATGGGCCATTGATTAGATAATGCTTATTAAGGAATGTAGGTTATTTCATAATTGACTGTCAAGAAACAGATAAAGGATTTAAAAAAAGTTTTTGCTGTAAGTTCCAAGGAGGTCATTCCCTGGGCTAGATAGATTTACGTTTGATTCGAAGAAGTAAATGGTAGATGTTGGAAATAGGATCAGACAACTTAACCTTTTAAAGTTCATGTAATTTAAATGATAAACCAGTGAGATTGTTAATGATAAGAGATTTAATTTAAATGATAAACCAGTGAAACATCCTTTCTGTGTCCTCCTGTTAAAATCCCAGTGACATAACACATTTACGGGTAAGCAGTCACTTGTGGTATTGACTTGTTCTAATTAATTGGAGTGGCAGAATATGGTACAACATTAAAGAAAAATCCTTGAAACTTAATAACATAAGGCACTTTGATACTGATTGAACATATAACTGTTTACAGCTCCAATGAGATTATTGTTCATCATAATAAAGTAAATAGTGAACCTTGCCTGTTGCTAAGGCTTTCAACAGAGAATTCATCCCAAGAGGTACAGCCAGAGTTCAGCTAAGGGTCTGTTGGGGTATGAGATTGAAGGCTGCCTCATTTCATGGTAAAATTTCTCAATTCTGTGGAGACATTTTCCATTCTGCGAAATAAATTGCTAACAACACAAATGTTTATGTTGGCCTAGTGCCCTAGTTTGATCCATTTTTTCCCCATTTATTTTTACGAATCTGTTGTAAGGCCATTAGACTTTTGTAACTCACATTATATGGCTGAGTCAGAACAGATTTTTTAAAAATCTATAAATTAATTGGAACCCTATTTCCATAATGGCAGAAGTTTCCACCTTTTGCTCTTAATGAGTTGCTGGGTTTTTTTTCCATTTCTAGGATAAATAAATTATAATTTGCTTCCCAATTTCCCTCCTACTAGTACTCATACATACTGTATTTGTGTTATCAGCACATCACATCTGTGTCAGGATAAATTTCCATTTTGCTTTCCATTACTATGAGTAGGTCATAAATTTTTAGTTAAGCCCTCACAGAACTGGATTTTCAACAAATATGGGCAAGGTCTCAATGATTTAAATTAACCACAGTCAGTGGGATAGTTTCAAATCTCCCCCAATTCCCACACATAGATTTTTCTTTTTACCTTGAGTTGCCTGCCACAGTCCAATATTTCTACTCCCTCTTTCTATCTTCCCTCTGCTGTCCCATTTCTTCTTTGCTCTCCTTTTGTTTCTATATAATTTTTTTAGGTTTTTGCAAGGCAATGGGGTTAAGTGGCTTGCCTAAGGCCGCACAGCTAGGTAATCATTAAGTGTCTGAGGTTGGATTTGAACTCAGGTACTCCTGACTCCAGGGTCGATGCTCTATCCACTGCGACACCTAGTCGCCCCTGTATTTCTATTCTAATCCTGGCCTTCCCCAATTTCTCAATCACTAGGCTTCCTTTATTTGTTCCTTTCATCCAATCCCTTTGCCCTCCAAACGATCAGATTGAAAGAAAAATAGCTACATTTCCTATATATCATTCGATATCTCAAAAATAAAAGTCAGATTTTAGCAGATTAAGAATTGGCCTCATAACCAAGAAGATGGGAGTTCAAGTCAGACCTCTGACACATATTACCTGAGAAACCCTGAGCAAATTGCTTAACCTTTCAGTCCTCCAGGTCAGCGGTATCAAACCCAAAGAGAAACAGAGTCCATTCCATAAGGATCCCTGCCTTCTGCAATTTGACTTAGAAAACTGCATAGTAACATTATTTATGTTCTAATATATTTTTATTTATTTTGCTAAATATTCCCTAATTGCATTTTAGACTGATTCCTTGCCCTTATATTGCTGAGAGACTAAGAGACCTAGAACCTTTGGCTCTAAGTAAACCTCTAAGACTAAAAATTTAAGAAAAAGTACTGATCTATATTATTAAAGGGAATTTTGTCAATTGGAAGTCCCTTCTAACAGAGACATTAATTACATCTCTTATCAAACAATAAAAGTTCGAGACTTGGGATGTAGATACGTTATTTAATTTTTTAAAAATATTTCATTTTACGAAGATAAAATGTCCATTTCTAGATTTTAGACTATTTGTATCTTCTAACTTAATATCTGGCTCAGTGTTCTGTTAAGAAACGCCAGTAAGCTGACAGACTTTGTAAATTTGAATCTACATGTACAAATTACCACCATAATTGAGGTCTATTGGTTCCAACCAGAATTTTTTTTTTTGTAGGTGCAGGGTTGGAGTGGTTTAACTTGCCACTTAACTGCTTTTCTGTGTTGAATGAAGTGATTCTAATGTCTGATTTGAACAACCGCTTGCTCAGCCTGCCAAGCACTTGGGGATCCCCAGGGATAAGAGGCTCTTGAGTATCTGCTAACTCACTTGAAGTGATGGGGCTTTCTCATCCACACAAATCCCTAGTTTTAAGAAATTTGTCGGTCAAATCGCTATGAGGAAGGTAGGTGTCCTATCAGAGCAGAAATTTAGGCACAGAAATATCTTGACTCCCTGAGGCATAAAAGGAAACAAATCACCTGGGCTTCTCCTAGGGGCTCTCAGAAAAGAGAGAGTCTGGGTACACTGGTAGATTACATAGAAAAACAGATTCCTTAAAAAAAGCAAAGAAGCAAATGTGCAGTTGATGCCCGACTGGGGGAGGAGGAGGGAAGGAGTTGGTGGGGGAGGGGTGGGGGGCAAGTTAATAAGAAGAAGCAAAACACTTCAGGTCCTAGTTCCTTGTGCCTGCAAAAGTCTAAGGACTATCTGTGCCCCTTTCCCCTTGCTCCCTATGACAACCACTAGGAAATTCAATACTCAGTTCAATTCACTCAACACCTATTGAATGTCTACTTAGTGTCATCTAGTTAAAAGCTTCTGGGGATATGAGGATGAATAAAACACAGTCCTTGACCACACAAAGAGTGTACTGGATAGCAAAGAAAATGAGGAAGCTACACATATAACCTCACTTTGTAATCAGAACCCTATAAGAGGATATGGAGTGCTATGGCAGTTCAAGGAAGCAAAGATCACAATGCTTTAGACAGATCAGAAAAGGCTTCATAGAGGATGTTTCCATCTCCTTTGGTAGCTTTTCATTCCATAGATTGCAAAGCCTGGCATTGGTCTCAGGTTCAAATCCTAGCTTTCACCAATGGGAACCTTTATCAACAATATGAAGCTGAATGAGAAGACATTTAAGGGCCCTTCCAGTTCTAGAGCTTTTAGCTTTATTTCCTGTAAACACAGGTATTGCTTAACCACTGTCTTTGGCCTTTTTCTGTGTTTTATTTTTATGATAAACTTTATTTTGATACAACAACTACATCCTCAAATAAATCTACCTAGTATGCTCTCCTTCAAAAGCAGTTGAATTATCATAGAATATGATATTAATACTGACCTTTGCAATTAGCCAAAGTTCTATATCCTCTATTACATTTTATATTGTCATTATATACATATATAATCCTGTATATATATATATATATATATATATAGTTCTTTTAACTATTTCATCTTTATTCTTTTAACTATTTCATCTTTATTCTGTAAGAAAAATCAAGACAAGCCAACAAACATTAAAAGAGAGACCTATATCAAAAAATTTGATGTTGAGGAAAATAAATGATCAAAATTAAAGGTTATTCTTTAACTAATTCTAAATGTCATACTTAAGAAGTTCCTGTCTGCTAAAACATCCTCCTCAAGGAGAAGCTCAATTTGTGCCAGTCAAGGAATGTACCAGTTTATTTTATGTGTCTATATTAGAAGTTTCTTTCATTTGGAGGATCAACATGTAAAGTTGTAATGGACAGAGTACAACTCTAGGAGTCAGAAAAACCTGAGTTTGGGAACTTTCTCTGACACTTTCTCTCTGTGCAACCACAGACGAGCTTCCTAGCCTCTCTCTAATCCTTCATTCACTCATCTGTAAAATGAGGATAATAGCCCTGCCTTTTTTACTTCAAAGCATTGTAGTAAAGCAAAAAATGAAAAGTATGTAAAGTCCTTTAGAGACTTTGAAATGCCATATAAATTTCAACTGGTATTATTTATGGCATTCTCTACTAGACTATAGTTTTTGAGTTTTGATTTTTGGAAGAGAAACTGTATAGAAATGGAATGCCAACTATAACAGCAAATTCAAATCTCATCCCAAATTAATGTTATTTATTCTACTTGAAAAACAACCAACTATTGTTTTTTAAAGAAATGTTTGTTGAATATAGATAGCCTTTTTAGAAATTCCACTTTGAGTAGTATGCTATTAAAATACTGCACAGGCCATGGACATTTGGGAAAGCTTCTTGTCATGCCACCGGTAATAGGAGGCCCCAGAAGATCACACTTGAGAGGAATCTGCAAATCTCCAGACATGCATAATTCTGAAGATGGAGAACAGTGATTCTCTGCCTTGAATCAACCATGAAACCTTAATAGGCATGAGGACTGACTGTACTTAGAAATCAATTTTCATTCTGGTTTTTCATATCTTCCATTATTTCCACTTTTTTTAAACTGCCCTAATCTGCTTTCCTACTGAGACTTATTTCCAATAACATATAGTCAGGATAACTGCATCCTTAAGCCTGGTGGGTCATGTAGTTATTCGTGCTGGGAATGCAAGTATGTCAGGAGAGTAAGTAAGTGCCCTGTAAGCCATCAACATTTCCATAAATTAATGCATGTGTTCTGTTGTTGGCTGGACTTCA
This sequence comes from Macrotis lagotis, assembly GCF_037893015.1. NCBI lineage: Eukaryota > Metazoa > Chordata > Mammalia > Peramelemorphia > Peramelidae > Macrotis > Macrotis lagotis. The sequence continues at coordinate 681,816,244 of NC_133658.1, forward strand.
GGTACAGGCAATAAGAGTCAAGAAACAGGAGCCTGCTTCCAGAGGGACTCTAATAGAGTCACTATGAGCATTGCATAGCATGTTAATGAAAGAAAAGTAATAGAAATTTAATTAAAATATATTATGCTATATATATTTATGTGTTTCTAATTATGTATTTTTTCCTTAAGATATATATATACACTCGTGGGGCAGCTAAGTGGCACAGTGGATAGAGCACCCGCCCTGAAGTCAGGAGTACCTGCGTTCAAATCTGACCTCAGACATTTAGTAATTACCTGTGTGGCCTTGGGCAAGCCACTTAACCCCACTTGCCTTCCAAAAAAAACCCTAAAAAAAAGATATATTTACTCCTCAAAATGTTAACATTACTAAAAAGCAATCAAACTAATAAACTATAGTGAATAATCTCAGTTCTAAAGAAATAATGAAAAACTTTCTTTCTATTAGTAGATATCATAGGATGCTAGGATTGGAACTACTGGGACCTTACAAAGCATTCAGTCCAGCACCCTCCTTTAATAGCAGAGGAAACTGAGTCCAAGGGATTAGTATATCCTTATTATTTCTAACATGACATTTAAAATTTGATGTTTGTCCTTCAGGGTTGAAGAAAAGCTGCCCTTAGGACACTGTGTGACCTTGGGCAAGTCACTTAATCCTGACTGCCTCGCATCTAGGGCCATCTCCAGTCATCCTGATTTTTATCTGATCACTGGACCTAGGTGGCTCTGGAGGAGAAAGTGGATTCAAATCATGTGCTTGCCACAGCATCACCTCCCAGATGTTGTGCTCCTCTTAAAAAATGAAGGACAAAAGCATTAACAGAACATTCCTCTTTCATGTCTGTTTGCACAAACTGCTCACCAAAGCCATAATTTACTCTCTCCTTACCTCTCTATCTCTTAGAATCCTTAACTAGGCTAACCCCTTCTCATTTGGTGAATTTCTCCTGGTTCTCCTTTTTTGAGGAAGTACCCAAATCAGTGAGTCTTCATTTCCTTCCCAATTCTGCTCTTGACTTCAAAATCCTTCACTGTCCAAAGTACTTTCATCCCTCTCTATTCGCCTCTATTTTATATGATGTCTTTCCTCCTTCAAATGTAAACTCCTTGAGGGCAATGACTATATTTCTTTTTCCTTTTTTTTCCCCTTCCCTCCTTCTCTAGTTCATTTTCAAGCAACCAGTAAATAGTTTTTTTAAAGTCTTTCTGATTTGAAATCAATACATTATCCATAACTCTAATTTGCTTTAAATAAGGCATATTGTTCTATCTCATACCTGATACCCTTATATATAATTTAGAAGAAACCCATATTGGGGAAAACCCTAGATATGAATAGACCTAAGCCATTCCTAAACTTTGTCTTAGAGATTTTCTTAGACAAATTCATTTGGAAAATTAGCTATTTTTTCTTTTACAAGATATTCCATTTCCCCATGCTTTTTCACCGCCTGTCCTCCATGTCTAGAATTCTCTCTTTCTCTCTGGCTCCTGGCTTTCCTAGACCTTCTACATGAAACCTTTCTGAATTCTGGTTAATTTATTTCCTTCTCTCTGATAATTATTTCCATTCTGCAACAACATTATCTTGCTTGGACACAGTTGTTTACATCTTGTCTCCCTATTAGAGGCTGAACTCCTTAAGAGAAAGGATTCTTTTTTTCCTCTCTTTATATTCTCAGAGTTTAACAGCACATCATTTGACACATAGTAGGTGCTTATTAGAAGCATCTAGCTGATTTGATTAGAAAAAGTAAAGACATTGATAAAGGCTTATGAGGAATCAGTTTTCAATGATTGTTGAGCCACAGTGTTCTTTGAACTGCCCTGGTCAGAGCCATCCACTGTGTGAAGTAGGAGGTGGCCCTTTATGCAACCCCATCTAAGAATGTAATAATTACAAGCTTGGAATGTCCTTTTCAAAGTTTAAATAAGGCTCTCAGAGATGAATGAATGTGTCATCTTTTTGATGTGCCAAGCAAGGACCTCTTTCTATCTGTTTTTCTCCAAGAGACTGTCTAAAGTACAATTCAGGAGTCAATCGTTCACAGATTTCTGTAAATGATAATGAATAAGGTCAATTCACAGTTTTCAAACTGGATAAAGGGGAAGAAGACAGGGAATGGAAAAGGGTAAGATATAGTCTGCCATCTTTCCCATAGAACAGAAATTTCTTGAGGGCAGATGCTTTGCTTTAGTTTTTGTTTTCCCAGAATGTAGCTAGTGCCTTCTTGTTGAACTAGATTCACTGATTGAGTGTTGGAATGGGTCCATTTATGCAGTATTTCAGTTTCATTATCCAGTATGTGAGTTACTGAACTTTGTAAAGGCATAATTAGTCATCAATTAATAGTCAGGGGAATAACAGACAATAACATGAGAATATTTTATTTTAGGTAATGTGATTGATACCTGAATTAAGAGGAACCACATCCTATTTGGACCTCATAAGCCTCCTATAGACATACGATGCTCTAGAATCTCTCTTGGTTTTGATCCAGAAGCCCTGGTATATCAATCACTGTTAGTGTCCTTGTGTTAACAAAGGCTGCATGAAATGATTCATTATTTCAGAAAGACTCTGTTTCCATCTAAACAGGTTATCTGTAGTTAAACCTCTAATTCCTTAAGGGTATACTACAATATAAACCTCATCGGTGATGATTTTTTTCTCTGATTGATTTGAGGAATTAAAAGAATATGAATTATCAGATACAAGGCAGTTCATTCAAGGACAAAACCAAATGCAGAGCAGCACAATGGGTGTGTGGTTGTCAAGATAATGTCAGTGTGAAGTTGCTTGGGATTGATTCAGGTCAGGTAAACTCCAGGAAGGTGATACTGTTTCAGCTTAGGCACCTGGAGAATTCATAGACAAAGTTGTCTACAATGAAGATAGGTTCAAGTAACTTGTAGGTGATTTAGCAAGGTTTAAAAAAATGCCAACTAACCCATGAATTTTGGAAGACAGAGGAAATAGGGACTCAACTCAGGAGCTAATTAGAGAGGAATTTCTGTGTTTTTCAGCAAGGCATGGTAATCTCTTATTGCTCTGCCCTTGTTATTTGTCTGCACCCTTTTTTGTGAGAGTCCTCATGCTGTGTATCCCTTGACTGTGTATGTCCTGTGGAGAGGGAGGATGGGAGATGAGACAAAAGCTGGTATATGGGATGACTTTGAGGAAAAGATGGTAAGGTGAGGAGGTCTAACTCCCTTTGATCCCAGACAGCTTTGACTGTAAAAAAAAAGTCTGAAATGGATCCTTGCTACCTACACAATTGTGTGTACTTTATTGTTGCTGTTGTCAATACTTAGGTCACAGTTGAAAAAGATTCAGCATCAGAAACCCATATCCCTAGGGGTGGGTGGGGGGGTTGCAGGTAGTAAGTATTACTGTGACCAGAAAGGGAGGAGTTAGAATGTCTAGAGAGGCAGAGGAATCCAAGGTGGGAGGAAAGAAAAGAAATTTATAGCTAGAATGTAAAACATCTTTAAAAAAAAGGTTAACTTTAGTAAAGAAATTTTGTCTCTATTAGTTTTTAATTCCACCTTTGATTAGAAAATTCCTTCTCTAAAACTCTGTTTAAAATCCTGAAGATCTCTATGATAAACAACTTAAAACCTCTTATGCTATTACATGCCTTCAATTTTCCTATATTTTCCCTGTAGAGGCATGAAAAATCCCTGTAGGCTTCAGAGTGTCTTAAGTGCTTTAGTCATACAATATTCAATTTGAACTAGTATAATTTGCCAGTTTTCATGATTTAAAAATTGTATGGTGTGGCATTTTAGAATAGTCTAAAGAATATCGTGGCATTTCTGTAATCTTGTAATGCAACCCAGCATTCTACAGCCCAAGAGAGAGGCACCTGAATTCAAAAGGCACTGTTTAGCTTTGCAAAACATCTTTCCTAAACAGAACAGAGCTCCCCAGCATACACTCAGGCATTTGAAATTCCCTAATCAACAATGACTTTTAGTAGTCTGTCTCTTTTCAAGATGCTTTTGTCTTGTAAAGAGCTCAGAGAAGGTGATAGTGTCTGTTTTTTATGAGTCACAGTGCTTGGCTCCAATGTGAGTATGTGTAAGCACTTACTATTTACGTGATGGTTTATTAATCCAGTCTTATTTACATGATTGGATAAAGCATCTGAAAGTCTGGGCCAGTGCCCCATTCCTCCACTTCTCAATGGTTAGGGTGTTAAGAGAGCCTCTTAAAGATGGATGAGGGAGACTATGAACCCCCATACTTAACTGGTGTTTGGACAGTGCCACTATTTCTGCCCAACTGGGCTGGTGACAGTCTGCTCTTTTTGAATAATTTCTTTTTTAATTGTTTGGTTGTAGAAAAAGTATGAAGGAGAAGAGAAAACATTGGGAGTCAGATGATAGTATACCAGGGTTATTTTGAAAGGCTTGTTGTGAGTAACTGTGACTTCAAATTGCTAAATTGTTTCCTATGATGAGAAAAGGGTTACAGGGCAAATAATTGAAGGAATGAAGAGGAAAATGATATCAAGTGTGAAAAGAAAAGGAGAGGAGGCTTCTTGATCCTTACCTTAAGGGTAACCAGATTTCTGTCTTGAGAATGATGAAATTCTTAGCCAAAGGAGACAATGGCATGCAGGGGAAAGAGCCCTGGACTGGGATTGTTGTATGTAGAGTTAATGGAATTGAATTTAAATCATGGTTTTACCACTCTGTAACCTCTCTACCTCTGTTCTTGTTGACAATTGAAACTTAATGACTTGATATTTGGCATTTTGATATTTCCAGCATTAGCCACCGACCCAATAACAGGTTGTCTCCATTAAAATGAAGATAAGTGTTCTTGGAAGGACTGTCACAGGAAATCCCAAGAAGTTCTAGAGGAGTCCCATAGCTCTGATAGTCCCATAGTCCCAGATCCCTGGTTTGGAGGCAGTGAGAGAACCTTAAATAAGCAATCATCTCTTCATCAAAAGGAGTCAAAAGTCATTTATTGAAGCTTAGAAAATAAGTGGAATCAATAGGTGAATCAACTAATTGAGGCAAAAAGGGCATTTAAGGAGGAAATTTTAGATGTCAGCAGGATACTCATAGGTTAGAGAATCTTCCACTTGTGAACTTCCCAAAGTTGGAGTTCAGAGAAGGAGGAGGAAACTCAAGGAGGATCTGTCCAAGGTCTTCTCATACTGGGTCCCATAGATAAAAAAGAGACATTGCTTTCCCAGGCTGAGGTCAGTTTGCACCCATACTTGTGTCCATAATTCTCCCCCTAAGGTCCAGATGGTATTTATCTCTAATAGGGAGACAGTTTCTCGAGGGGGAGAGAAAAGTTTTTCCTATAGTCTGTTCTTTACAAGGTAAGCAAGGTTAGGGTACCAGGTTAACAGTTTACTTTAGAAGGGCACAGAATTTTATCCATCTATTGTCTATTGCATAAAGATCAAGTTGAGCCCTTATATTATTGCGGTTAACCCTATCAGGATGGCATATGAACTTATTATCACCTAAAATTAAAGGTTGATTTCAGATCTTTTGAGCCCTTAACAACCTCTAATGAAGCACAAATCAAATTAAAATATAATTGGGAAATAGTTAACAAAATAAGTAAAACTGCAATGAAACACAGATAAATTTAATGTGTGATTTTCTAAGTCAATATATAACCTACAGAGATCCTTATGTACTATTGAGTGACCTGTTACTGATAACCCTGAGTTAGCAATGTTATGATAGAGGGGGTACACTATGAAATTCAATTAAACCTTAAATATATTTATATAAGTTCATTTTGATGTAGAAGTTAAGGCAGGGAAAATTTACAGTATGGGTAGGTTTGGAAGGAATAAGATTCCAGGAGTTTGATAGCATTGTGAAGTAAGTGTCATGTAGGATGACACCAAAGAAAAACCGTTAACTTTTTAATTCTAGAGAGAGTAAAAAAAAAAAAGTTTAAATAGAGCTCTATTATACTGTATTTCTGTTGTTATAAATGCCAAGTCTTATTTAACTTTCAAAGCAAGGAAGAACAATGAGCAGATTTAATGATTCCATTTTCACTTATATTGCAAAGGTTAAAATTTTGGATGGTCTTTTAAATGTTCAGTTTTCATTAAAACCATTGGTGTGTTTGAATAATTGAAAATAGAAGAAATATAGTCCAGCTCTTCCTTCATAGAAAATACAAATTCTGATCAAAATAATTCACAAATTAGTGGTAAAGAAGAGAAAGAATGATAATAATTATCTCCCATAAATAGGTATATAAGTGCTGTTTGGAAAAAGGAGATGAGGGTAGGGAACAGTACTTCAATCTCATTCTTGTCCAAACAGGCCAAAAGAAGGAAGAGTACACATTCACATATCCAGTTGGATATAGGAATATATTTCAGCCACCAGGGAAACAGAAGGGAACAGGAATAAAGAAAGGTAGAGGTGTGGCAATAAATCTCATGAGACTCTGGGGTGTCTCAGAGCCCTGAGATCCCTTGTTCAGAGGTGGTAAAAGAATCTCACATAAGGAACTATCTCTCTGTCCAAAGGAATCTAAAGGCCTTTATTGAGGCTTAGAAAATAGGTAGAGTCAGGGGCAACTAGGTGGTGCAGTGCATAGAACACCAGCCCTGGAGTCAGGGGGACCTGAGATCAAATTTAGACTCAGACACTTAATTACCTTGCTATGTGAACTTGGGCACCATTGTCAGAAAGTTGGATCAACTAATTGACTCCTTAGGGAGGGGGAGGGGGAGGGAAGTACATCTAAGGAGAAATTTTAGAATGTTAGCCAGGTAGCCCTAGGCTAGGGAATTTTCCACTTGTAAAGTTTCCAAAGTTCAGAGGAAAGGGAGTAGGGAAGTCAAGGAGGCCTTATCTAAGGTCTTCTCTTGCTCTCCCAGTCTCGGGTCCACTTGCATTCATGCCTGAGTCTGCAATTCTCTACCTTAGGCCCTCTTTCCTCTCCTAAGGCCCAGATGAATAGGAAGGCAATTTCTCTTGGGTGAGAGAAAAGCTTTTTCTTTAGTCTATTCTTCACCAGGTCAGAATAATTTGGGCATGAGATTTAACCATTTACTTTGGGAGGGTATTTAATTTATCTATTGTCTGCAACATAAAACCCAAGTTAAGCACTTATATTATTGTAGTTAACCCAATCAGAGGGAGGAAACAGGAGGAGAATACTTTAAGAGAGGGATTAGACAGAAGTAAAACAAATTCTTAAAAAGGATTAGAAAAAAACAAAGCCAGGGAAATGTTAGGGAGCTGCATGGAGGGAAACACAAAATGAATGGTATGAACTAATCCAGAACACAGAACCAACAGAGTAGATTAGACACTAGAACTCAACAATATATTGTGGACAAGAAAAACATGAAACAGAAAAACATACACAGATCTAAAATAAGGGCCCGAAGCAGAATCTATTATGCTTCTGCTGAAGTAAAAAAAAAAAAAAGGTAGCAATCACAGACAAAGCAAAAACTAGACCTAATTAGAAGAGATAAGCAGAAAACCTTTCCTGAAAAGCAGCATAAACAATGAATTCATTTTAGTACTAAAAATAAATGCACCAAAATGTCATAGAATCTAAATTATTAAAGGAAAACTTGAATGAGTTCTAGGAAAAAAATAGATATTAGTGAAGGAAATCTCAATTTATTCCTCACAGACTAAGATAAATCTAACAAAAATAAATCCATCAAAAGAAATTAAGGACAGGAATTGAATTTTGTAAAAGTTTGTTGTGATAAGCTCCTGGAGAATATTGATTAGGAATTAAAAGGAATTTTTAATGTCAACTGGGCACAGTACCTTCACAAAAATTGCCCTTGTATTTTAGAGCATAAAAATCTCATTTAAAATATGAAGAAAAGCAGAACATTTAGTGAATTTTTCACCAATCATGTTGCAATAAATGTTATAAAGGGCCTTTTGAGCAAAGAAGAAAGATTAATTGGAAATGAAATAATCCTATATATAATAAGGCAAAAAATTAATAATATTCTTAAAGATAATGGCAGCATTAGACGGTGTACCAGAATTTTGGGAATTTTAGTCACATTTAGTCAAAGCAGTATTTAGGGGGACATTTATATCTCTAAACAGTTTTTCAATAAAAGAGAGAAAATGCAGTCCAAATTGGGAAGCAATTTAAAAAAAACACACACCAAGAATAACAAAAGATTTAAAAAGCCCAGTTAAACACTAGAATAGAAATCCTGAAAAAATCAAAGAGATTAACAAAGTTTAAAGCAAAAACATTGTATTAATAAATCAAACTAGAACTCTTTTTTTTAGGGGTTTTTTTTTGCAAGGCAAACAGGGTTAAGTGGCTTGCTGAAGGCCACACAGCTAGGTAATTAAGTGTCTGAGACAGGATTTGAACCCAGGTACTCCTGACTCCAGGGCAAGTGTTTTATCCACCTGCCACTTAGCTGCCCCTAGAACTCTTTTCAATGAAATAAATAAGTCATCACTAAATGTTTTATAAAAAAAAAGAAAGAAAATCAAATTGTTTGTTTCAAAAATGAAAAAAGTGAATTTTAAATTAGTGAAGGAATTAAATTATTATGAGCTGTTTTGCCCAGTATTATGCCAATAAAGTAGCAGTCTAAATGAAATAGGTGAATATTTATAAAAATGTAAATTTCCCAGATTAACAGAACAGGAAATAAAGTTCTTAACTAATTTTATTTTAGAAAAAGAAATTGAACAATCCATTTTTTCTTTAAAAAAGCCTCAGGGGAAGCTAGGTGGGGAAGCACCCGCCCTGGAGTCAGGAGTACCTGAGTTCAAATGTGGCTTCAGACACTTAATAATTACTTAGCTGTGTGGCCCTGGGCAAGCCACTTAACCCCATTGCCTTGCAAAAACTACAAAAAGAAAAGCCTCACAAAGTTGGGGGGGGGGGGGGAACAGAACCAGATGAATTTACAAATGAATTCTACCAAATATTTGAAGAACAAGTAGTTCCTTTACTAGATACATTATTTGAAAAAATGGGAAAATAATGGATCCTACAAAATAATTTCTATGACACAATATGATATAAAACAAGGAGAATAAAATCTGAATAAGAAAACTACAGACATAGTAAATATTAGTTCTATATGATAATGAACTAAAAAGTTTATAATAATGAACTAATATCTCTAATGGATATTGATACAAAGTACATAAATATTATCAAGAAGGCTATAATAACATATAACAAAGATCATGTTACGATGAGGTTGGATTTGTATTAAGAATATAAACTGGTTTCTTATTAAGGAAACAATAGCCATTTTGATCATTATTAATAAGAAAAACAACAAAAATCATATGGTTATATCAGTATAGGAAGGAAAAACTTTGGCATGATGTAACATCCATTCCTTAAAAAGACACTTGAAAATATAGGAATAAATGGAACTCTTTAGTATCATAATAATAACTATCCAAAATTAAGGGCCAGAGTTATTTATAATAAGGATAACTAGAATGAAGATAACTTTTCAATTACATCTGTTTAAGATAAGAGGTAAAGCAAAGATGTTTTAGCAAAGATATTGTTTAGTTGTTTCTATTATGTCTGACTCTCTCTTTGTGACCCCTATTTGGGGTTTTCTTGGCAAAGATACTGCAGTGGTTGCAAACAAGGATAAGTAACTTGCTCAGGGTAACAGAGCTAGTAAGTGTCTGAGGCTAGATCTAGCACTGCCACCTACTCACACATTACCTTATTACAAATTATTAAAGTGCTGGAAATACTAGCTGGAGGAATAAGTGAAGAAAAATAAATCTGAGGATTAAGCATAGGCAAGAAGGCAGCAAATCTCTTTTTGTAGATGTCATGCTAGTTTACTTAGAAAAACTAAAGAGTCAACTAAAAAAAAATTAATTGAAGCAACAACTTTGGCAAAATGTAAGGATATAAATTTGTTGTTGCTCCTATTCAGTTGCATCTGATTCTTTGTGTCATCATTTGATTTGGTTTTTTTTGCCAAAGATACTGGAGTTTTTTAAAATTATTTTCTTCTCCAGCTCATTTTATAGATGAGGAAAATTTAGGCAAAGGGGGTTAACTGATTTGCCCAAGGTCACATTGTTAGTAAGTGCCTGACAATTTTGAATTCAGTAAGATGAGTTTTCCTGACTTCAAGACAAGAACTTTATCTTTTGTGTCACCTAGCTACCCCTGGATATAAAATACACAAATAACAGATTTATAAAACATGCTTTATTCAATTAAGATAGAACTAAATACTTATGTATCTCTTTCCCTTAATCCTAATTCCTCATACCAAAAATAACCAGCATTAATCTGTAAACATGTTAATCAAAATATGTATGTACAATGCTAACCTGATTGTTCACTGCTCAGGGGAGGGGGGTAGGAAGGAAATTTTGTAACTGGAAAATATGCATGTACAAATGGATGAAATTAAATAAATAATAAAAATGAAATAGATCTAAATATTAGAAAAAGTATTCTTTACACATGACCAGACCAAATTAAGTAAAATAAAAATGACAATATTACCTAATTAAATTATTTATTTAGTGTTATACCAATGAATATAACAAAGGATTACATTACACAAAGATAGAAAAAAATAATGAAATTCATCTGGAGTAATGAAAGGTAAAGAATGTCAAGGAAATTAAGGGGGGATAGGAAAAGGAAGCTAACAGTGCTATATATTAAAATAAACAACAGAGTTAAAATCATCAAAATAATTTAGTACTGAGCAAGAAATAGAGAAGTTAATAAATTAGTAACATCATTCAGAATCAAATAAATATACTAGCTCCATGTTTGATAAACCTAGGATACCAGCATTTGGTGCAAGAACTCATAATTTGACAAAAATATTGGGAAAACTAAAAAGCAGTCTGGCAGAAACTAAGTATAGAGCAATATTTGATACTGTAGAGCAAGACAAATTTCAAATGTGGACATGATTTGGATATTAATTGTAATATTTTTAAAAATTAAGTTATAAGGAAGAAAATTCTTATCAGATTTATGGATAAGGGTGAAGTTCATGACTATCCAAGAGACAGAGAAGTTCACAGGAGGTAAAATGGACAATTTTGATTATAAAAAATTAAAAAGTTTTGCACAAACAAAACTAATGCAGCTAAAATTAGAAATTGGGGGCAGGGAGAATCTTTGTGGCAAGCTTTTCTTCATAAAGCTCTCATTTCTAAGATATGTAGGTAATTAATTCAAATTAATAAGAATAATAACTATTCTCCAAATGATAATCACAGAAAATGAATAGGCAAACTCCAAGGAAGAAATCAATTCTATAAATAATCATATGTAAAAATTCTAAAAAAAAATCACGAATAATTGGAGAAATGCAATTTTTAAAACTCTGAGATTCTACAGAGAACTGAGTCAAATTTTCAAAAAAACAAGCCATTCCCCAATTGACAAATGGTCAAAGGATATGCAAAGGCAATTTACAGCTGAGGAAATCAAAGCAATTCATAGTCATATGAAAAATTGCTCCAAATCACTATTTACTAGAGAAATGCAAATTAAAGCATCTCTGAGATAGCACCTCACACCTCTCAGACTGGCCAATATGACCAGAAAGGACAACGATCAATGTTGGAAGGGATGTGGAAAATCTGGGACACTAATACATTGTTGGTGGAGCTGTGAATGTATCCAAACTTTCTGGAGAGCAATTTGGGATTATGCCCAAAGGGCAACAAAAATGTGCATACCCTTTGATCAGCAATATCACTACTGGGTCTATACCCTGAAGAGATAATAAAAAAAGGATGAAAACATCACTTGTACAAAAATATTTATAGCAGCCCTGTTTGTGGTGGCAAAAAATTGGAAATTAAGAATGTCCTTCAATTGGGGAATGGCTTAGCAAACTGTGGTATATGTATGTCATGGAACACTACCAGGAGGGATGGGAATTCAGGGAAGCCAGGAGGGATTTGCATGAACTGATGCTGAGTGAGATGAGCAGAACCAGAAAAACATTGTATATCCTAAGAGCAACATGGGGGCAATGATCAACCCTGATGGACTTGCTCATTCCTTCAGTGTAACAACCAAGGAACAAGTTTGAGCTATCTGCAATGGAGAATACATCTGTATCCAGAGAAAAAAATTATGGACTTTTTTTTTTTAGATTTTTCAAGGCAATGGGGTTAGGTGGCTTGCCCAAGGCCACATGGCTAGGTAATTATTAAGTGTCTGAGGTCAGATTTGAACCCAGGTACTCCTGACTCCAAGGCTGGTGCTCTATTCATTGTACCACCTAGCCGCCCCTAAATTATGGACTTTCAACAAAGACCAAAGACTATTACTGTCAAATTAGAAAAAAGCATTTTTATTTTTAGTAAAACTAGGGATCATTTCACCATTTTGTTATATTTCATTTATGAAGGATGACCAATTCATATTACTGTATGATTAACATTGTGTGTTTGTAATTGGACTTAGTACTTAAGGCTCAGGTATAGATGTTTATTTTAAATGAACAGAAGATAAAATCTATTAAGCATTTACAATGTGCCAGATTCTATGGAGGATGTCAAAGATACAAATGCAATTGTCTTGCAAAAAATAAAAAAAATAAAAATAAAAAACCCTTCAATCTTAGCTCTAAAACAATTTACATTCTAATATGGAGAATGGTGGTCAGGCAATGTTGGTTCAGGTAGTGGTTTGTTTATGGGAAATCATAAAGGTTGCAAGTAGAGCCAAATGGTTGGCTTTTCATTAGCAATGACACTGTTGATTGAAGACTATCTGGTTTTTCCTTTCATATTACTGTGGAAAGTAAGACATGTGATACAAATATATTTCTGGAAATTCAGAACTATTTTCTTTCTTTTCTCCCATTATCTACATGTATGTCCAAAAGAAATAAATTCCCATGTTAGTCATATTTGAAAAAATAAAAATAATAATAAAAAAATCATCTTTGGAGTTCATGACTTCTTTATCTGTAGATAAGTGGCATAAAGCATCAAGAATCTTCTAGAATTGTGACTGGTCATAGCTTCATTCAGAGATCATAAAATTTTTATTATTGTTTTTTGAATTTATAATTTTTCCCCCAATCTCTCTTCCCCTCCCCCCACCCCACCCCCAGAGAAGGCAATGCAATAGTCTTTACAGTGTTTCCATGCTATAGATTGATCAAAATTGAATGTGTTGAGAGAGAAATCATATCCTTAAGGAAAAGACAAAATAGGGGCGGCTAGGTGGCGTAGTGGATAAAGTACCAGCCCTGGAGTCAGGAGTACCTGGGTTCAAATCCGGTCTCAGACACTTAATAATTACTTAGCTGTGTGGCCCTGGGCAAGCCACTTAACCCCATTTGCCTTGCAAAAACCTAATATATAATATATGAGATAGCAAAATTATATAACAAGATACCTTTTTTTTTTTTAAATTAAAGATAATAGCCTTTGGTTTTTGTTCAAACTCCACAATTCTTTCCCTGGATACAGATAGTATGCCCCATTACTTGCAGGTACTCTGAAATTGTCCCTGATTGTTGCACTGATGGAATGAGCAAGTCCATCAAGGTTGATCATCACCCCCATGTTGCTGTTAAGGTGTACAATGTTCTTCTGGTTCTGCTCATCTTGCTTAGCATCAGTTCATGCAAATCCTTCCAGGCTTCTCTGAAATCCCATCCCAAAAAATGCTGCTATGAATTGTAACACTGTTAGAGAGAATATACTTAGCCAGAAGTGATGGACACTCATGACTTTTTTTGTGACTCAGATAGAATGGTTTATTTGACTGTTTTGTTTTTTTTTTGTAGACCACTAAGTCCAGGGAACTCATCAATTTTTTATTTTTGTAAGGCAATGGGGTTAAGTGGCTTGCCCAGGGCCACACAGCTAGGTAATTATTAAGTGTCTGAGGCCAGATGTGAACTCAGGTCCTCCTTACTCCAGGGCAAGTGCTCTATCAACTATGCAACCTAGCCCCCTGAGATAAAATGATTTAAAAACAATACCTCCTCAAAGAGGGGGACAATAAGGAGAGTCAAACACTAAAGGGAATTGAGAATAGGAGTCAGTTTACAGAACCATCTCTTTTACATACATTGTTTAACCATATAATTATGAATTAGAAAATGAAAACTTTGTATTTTTTATCTCTCTCTAATCACTTCATATGCTTCTAAATATTAGTGGAATTTATTTTAAGAAATATAGTGGGGGACTTCTGGCCAAGATGGCAGAGAAAAGACAAGCACTGTTTTAAGTGCTCCTGGTTCCCCCTCAAAAATAACATGAAAGAAACCTCTTAACAGAAATTTGACCAAAAAAACCCAGAAAGAGAAGCTGAGAGAAGAACACCTATCAACAAGGTCTGTCTTAGGGGACCGTGGGTGAACTGGGAATGGAGACCAGAGGTTGAGCACAGGGACCACAGAGGGTGAAACCAGAGGACTGGCCTTAGCCACATAGGCTTTAGTGAGTGATGTGTCTGAAGGCCAATCTTTGGCTGGGGTGGGGGAGAGGAGCAATGGGAGGGTGAGTTCCAACTCAGAGAGTCTCAGAGCATGCCTGGAAATCAACCAGCTGGGCCAGGGACCTGAGCTCCATACTTTTTGTGGAGCACTCTTCCCAGAACAAACAATAACTGCCCCCCCCCCCCCATCAGGCTCAGGTACAGGCAACAGAGTTCACTCAACTGAAAGGGAGATTAATTCCCTCCCCCAGGCCAAACCTATTGTTCAAGGTAAACTTGGGCCCTGTAGCTGAGGTCCTCAAACACTCCAGAGAAAGCAACCAGCACCCCCTATGGGCCGTCCCTTGGAATTATTAAGCCAAGTGAACAAAGCCTGTAGAGTTTTCCAAAGCAAACCTCTGAGAGCCAGCCCCTCCTCCAGCACAAGATCCTAAGAAAATGAAGAAAGGTCATTGGTAAAGGGGGACCCATGTAGAAATACTTAGAAGAAATAGATTCTAATCCAGAGAGATCTAGCACTTCTGAGGAGAATATTAAAGACTTCCTTGAAGAAATCAGGAAGAAGTTTAAAAATCAATTGGGAAAAGAAACTCAAGAGAAAATTAACACATTGCAAGAGAAAATTAACATCTCGCAACAAGAAAACAAATCCTTGGAAAATACAATTGGCTCATAACTCTTGAGAACTGTAACTCTGTTAGAGAGAACATGCTTAGCCAGAAGTGATGGTCACTCATGACTTATCCTTGAGACTGTTTTCCAATAAGATGAAACTAGCTATATATCCTTACCTGGGAGAAAGACTCTAATAAATCTCAAGAATTGTAACTCTATTAGAAAGAATACTTAGCCAGAAGTGAAGGACACTCATGACTTTTCTGTGACTCAGACAGAATAATTTAAAAACAATAAGGAGATGGGAGGATGGAGGAGATTGAATGGGGGTAAATCTCATTACATCAAGAGGTACAAAAGACCTATTATAATTGAAGGGAAGAAGGGAGGAGATGAGAACCACCTGAATCTTCATCTCATCAGACTTGGCTTAAAATTAACTTAGACACACTCAGTTAGGAAACATATTTTACCTTTCAAGTATGAAAAGGAATAAAGGGGAGGGGAGGGACGGGAAGGGGGAGAAAAAAAGGGAACTAACAGAAGGAAAGGAAGGAAGAAAGGGAAAAAGAAAAGGGGAAAGAAAGGGGAGGGGGTAGATATAGGAGGGTAAACACATTGAAGGTGGTTGTATTCAGAAACAAAATACTGGGGAATATGGATAAAGGGAAAATGGGGAAAAATACAAACAGAGGGAAGATATCATGGAGGGCAATAAAGAGTTAGTAATTATAACTTTGGATATGAATGGGATGAACTCTCCCTTAAAACATAAGTGAATAGCAGAGTGGATTAAAAACCAGAATCCTACAATATACTATTACAAGAAACTCATTTGAAGCAGAGAGATACATATAGAGTTAAGGTAAAAGGTTGAAGCAAAATATATTTTACTTTAGCTGAAGGGAAAAAAGCAGCTGCAGCTACAAAAATAGATAGTGTTAAAAGAGATAAGGTTTGGAAACTATATCCTACTAAAAGGTACCATAGACAATAAAGTAATTTCAATACCAAATATGCATGCACCCAATTGTATAGCATCCAAATTTTTAGAGAAGTTTACAGAGCTACAGGAAGACATAGACCCCAAAACTAGTGGGAGGCTTCAACCTCATATTTAGATAAATCTAATCATAAAATAAACAAAAAAGGAAGTTAAGGAGGTAAATAGATTATTAGAAAATTTAGATACAATAGACTTGTGGAGGAAATTGAATGGAGATAGAAAGGAATACACTTTTTTCTCTGCAGTACATGGCACTTACACAAAAATTGACCATGTACTAGGACATAGAAACCTAACAATCAACTGCAGAAAGGCAGAAATAGTGAATACATCTTTCTCAGATCATAATGCAATAAAAATCATATACAATATTGGGCCAGGGAGATACAGACCCAGAACTAATTGGAAACTAAATAACCTCATTTTAAAGAATTATTTCATTTTAGATAATGACAATTATGAAACAACATGCCAAAACCTATGGGATACACTCAAGGCAGCTGTCAGGGGATATATTATATCTTTAAATGCTTACATGAATAAATTAGAGAAAGAGGAAATCAATAAACTAAATATGCAACTAAAAAATTAGAGAAAGAACAAATTAAAACCCCCAATTAAATACCAAAATAGAAATTCTAAAAATTAAAGGAGAAATTAATAAAATCAAAAGCAAGAAAACTATTGAACTAAGAAATAAAAGCAAGAGTTGTTTATGAAAAAAAACCCAATAAAACTGATAAACCTCTGGTCAATTTGATTTATTTGTTTTGTTTTGGGTTTTTTTTTAGGTTTTTGCAAGGCAAATGGGGTTAAGTGGTTTGCCCAAGGCCACACAGCTAGGTAATTATTAAGTGTCTGAGACCGGATTTGAACCCAGGTACTTCTGACTCCAAGGCTGGTGCTTTGTCCACTATGCCACCTAGCCACCCCTCAATTTGATTTAAAAAAGAAAGAAGAAAACCAAATTGCTAGTATCAATAATGAAAAAGGTGAAATCATCACCAATGAGGAGGAAATTAAAGTAATAATTCGAAATTATTTTGTCCAACTCTATGCCAATAAATTTGACGATCCAAGTGAAATGAATGAATATTTACAAAAATATAAGTTGTCCAGATTAAATGAAGAGGAAATTAAAAACCTAAATAACCCTATCTCAGAAAGAGAAATTCAGCAAGCCATTATTGAACTCCCTAAGAAAAAAGCTCCAGGGCCAGATGGATTCACAAGTGAATTCTATCAAACATTTAAGGTACAATTGGTTCCAATTCTATATAAACTCTTTGGAAAAATAGTGAAGACAGAACTCTGCCTAACTCTTTCTATGACACCAATATGGTGTTGATACCTAACCAGGAAGAGTTAAAACAGAGAAAAAATATTATAGACCTATCTCCCTGATGAAAATAGATGCAAAAATCTTAAATAAAATCTTAGCAAAACAATTACAAAAAGTTATCACTAGGGTAATGCATTATGATCAAGTAGGATTTATCCCAGGAATGCAGGGTTGGTTCAATATTAGGAAAACTGTTAGTGTAATTAATTATATCAATAACAAACCTATCAGAAATCATGATTATATGAATAGATGCTGAAAAAAAAAGCTTTTGACAAAATACAGCACCCATTTCTACTGAAAACACTAGAGAGTATAGGAGTAAATGGATTGTTCCTTAGAATAATTAGCAATATCTATCTGAAACCATCAACAAGCATTCTATGCAATGGGGATAGGCTAGAGGCATTCCCAATAAGATCAGGGTGAAACAAGGATGCCCATTATCACCACTACTATTCAATATTGTATTAGAAATGTTAGCTTCAGCAATAAGAGAAGAAAAAGAAATTCAAGGGATTAGAATTGGGAAGGAAGAGACAAAATGCCCACTCTTTGCAGATGGCATGATGGTATATCTAGAGAGTACCAAAATTCATCTAAAAACTACCAGAAATAATTAGCAACTTTAGCAAAGTCACAGGATATAAAATAAACCCTCATAAATCCTCAACATTTCTATGTATTACTAACAAGATACAGGTGAAAGAGCTAGAAAAAGAAATCCCATTCAAAGTAACCACAGACAATATAAAAGACCTGTGAGTCTACCTCCCAAGACAGACTCAAAAACATTTTTGAAAACAATTACTTAACACTTCTCACACAAATAAAATCAGATTTAAATGAGTGGGCAAATATCAACTACTCATGGATAGGTTGAACTAATATAATAAAAATAACAATTCTACCAAAACTAAACTACTTGTTTAGTAATCTACCAATCAAAATTCCATAAAACTACTTTAATGAATTAAGAAAAAATTGTAAGTAAATTCATATGGAGAAATAAAAAGTCAAGAATTTCCAGAGATTCAATGAAAAAAGTGCAAAAGAAGGTGACTTAGCTTTACCAGATCTAAAATTATATTATAAAGCATCAGTCATCAAAACTGTCTGGCATTGGATAAGAATTAGAGTGGTGAATCAGTGGAATAGACTAGGTGCAATAGGAGGAAGTGATTATAGTAATCTGCTGTTTGATAAACCCAGAGAGTCCAGCTATTGGGATAAAAATTCTCTCTTCCATAAAAACTGTTGAGTAAATTGGAAGTTAGTATGGAAGAAACTTGGATTAGACCAACACCTCACACCCTATACCAAGATAAGATCAAAATGGATGCAGAATTTAGACATAAAAAACAATATTATAAGCAAACTGGAAGATCAAGGAGTAGTATACCTGTCAGATCCATGGAAAGGGAAGCAGTTTATGACCAAGGAAGAGATGGAGAACATCATTAAAAACAAACTAGATAATTTTGATTATATTAAATTAAAAAGCTTTTGCACAGAAAAAAACACCATTACCAAGATCAAAAGAGATGTAGTAAACTGGGAAACAATTTTACAACTAGTATTTCTGACAAAGGGCTCATTTATTAAATATACAGATAACTGAGTCAAATTTTCAAAAAACAAGCCATTCCCCAATTGACAAATGGTCAAAGGATATGCAAAGGAATTTACAGATGAAGAAATCAAAGTGATCCATAGTCATATGAATAATTGCTCTAAATCACCATTTGAATGCAAATTAAAGCATCTCTGAGGTACCACTTCACACCTCTCAAACTGGCCATTATGGCCAGAAAGGAAAATGATCAATGTTGAAAGGAATATGGGGAATCTGGGACACTATTACATTGTTGGTAGAACTGTGAACTTATTCAACCTTTCTGGCAAGCAATTTGAAATTATGCCCAAAGGACAACAAAAATGTGTATACCCTTTGATCCAACAATACCACTACTGGGTCTATAACCTGATAAGATTATGAAAAAGGATAAAAACATCACTTGTACAAAAATATTCATAACAACCTTGTTTGTGGTGGCAAAGAATTGGAAATTAAGTGAATGTCCTTTAATTGGGGAATGGCTTAACAAACTGTGGTATATGTAGGTCATGGAGCACTGTTGTTCTATTAGAAACCAGAAGGGATGGGAATTCAGGGAAGCCTGGAGGGATTTACATGAACTGATGCTGAGCGAGATGAGCAAGCCAGAAAAACCTTGTACACCCTAACAGCAACATGGGGGTGATGCTCAATCCTTATGGATTTGCTCATTCCTTCAGTGTAACAAGCAAGGAACAATTTTGAACTATCTGCAATTGAGAATACATCTGTATACAGAGAAAGAAATGTGGAGTTTGAACAAAAACCAAAGACTATTACCTTCAATTTCAGGGAAAAAAACCCATCTCATTATGTAATTTTTCTGTTTCTTATACTTTAGTTTTCTTCCTTAAAGAAATGATTTCTCTCCCATCACATTCAACTTAGATCAATGTATACCATGGAAACAATGTAAAGACTAACAGACTGCCTTCTGTGGGGGGTGGGGGGAGAGAAGAAAGAATAGGGGAAAAATTGTAAAACTCAAAAATAAATAAAATGTTTCTTAAAAAAAGGACAAGATTGGAACAAGTTTTCTACTGTAGATCTCATGGAGGTTCTTCAGTGAAGGTCTGTCTCTTAGGGAAATAAAGTTCAGCTTGACTGGAGAGTGGGAAAGACAGCAGGAGGATTTTAGCTGCAGTGCAGTCCAGGTCCTGGTAGCTTGAGAACAGCCTAGGTCCTGAAGTTAGATAGTAAGCCAGAAGGGAGGATCCCAAACCCAAACAAAGTTGGAATTCTGGAAACACTGAAACAAAAGACAGAACTGGGTTGGGAAGAAACCACTGCATAAGCAGAGCCCGGACATAAAGGAGAAAACAAATCTCTGAATAGGCAATACCTGGGCTGCACAGGCAACATCTTGGCCTGTGACAAGCCAGGGATCACACCCCAGCCCCAGAACTAAAAAGTTTGGGTCTATATTCCCTATACCCCAGAAGCAGAGTTCATAGAATCAAAATGAGCAAAAAAGCTAAAAGAATTCTAACTATAGAAAGCTACTATACAGATAATAAAAATGCCACCTCAGAGGAAGAAAGCAGTGAAAAATTATCTACATGGTAAATCTCAAAGGAGTCCATGAATTGGACTTAAATCCAAAACCTCACAGAAGAGCTTAAAAAAGAATTTAAAAACTAAAGAAGAGAGGAAGAAGAAAAATGGGAAAAGAAATGAGAGCCATACAGGAAGATTATGAAAAATTGACCAAAGGAATCAACTCCTTTAAAAGTAAAAATAATCAACTGGAAAAAGAATGTAACTCTTCAAAAAAAATAAAATAGATCTGCTCATCTAAAACTCAAATCAACTAACTAGAAAGGAGCATAAAGTGAGAACCTACTTAGAAGTGTTGGACATTTTTCTATACAGGAATACATGCAGTTCACCATCAAGTCCCTCATATTTTCCCTTTCTCCTCCACTCTCTATGCTTCACCTGAATCCTGTATTTGAAGATCAAACCTTCTGTTCAGCTCTGGCCATTCCAACAGGAACATTTGAAATTCCCCTGGTTCATTGAAAGTTCATCTTTTTCCCTGGAAGAGGACCTTCAGTTTTGCTGGGTAGTTGATTCTCGGTTGCATTCTAAGCTCTTTTGACTTCTGATATATTATATTCCAAGCCCTACGAGCTTTTAATGTAGTTGCTGCTAAGTCCTGTGAGATCCTGATTGAAGCTCCACAGTATTTGAATTGAGTCCTTCTCACTGCTTGTAATATTTTCTCTTTGACTTGGGAGTTCTGAAACTTGGCTATAATATTCCTGGGGGCTGGTTTTTTGGGATCTCTTTCTGGGGGGGATCTGTGGATTCTCTCCATTTCTATTTTGCCCTCTGCATGTGTTCCTGTATAGAAAAATAACACTGATAATACTCCTATGAACCTTCTCAATTAACAGAGCAGGTAGAAGGAGATTCTATAGATGAAGGAGAAAGCTGAATTTGAAGATAAAATATAGTGTAAAAAATGGAGTCAACAGACAAAAGGGAAATGTAATGGGAGAAAGAAAAAGGAGAGGGGGAATAGGTCAAGGTATTTCATATAATAAGATTTTTCTTTATTCCAATGAACTATTGCAATGATATGGAAGGGGGGAAGGCAAGGAGGAATGAGGGAATCTTTGTTCTCATCAGAGGTGGCTTGGAGAAGAAACAGTATGCACACTCAATAGGGTATAGACATCTAGAGTAAGAAGGAGAGAAGGGGGACAGAGGGAAGGGGTGGGGATGTGACTGATGGAAGAGAGGATGGACCATGGGGTGAGAGTGGTCAGATATAACGCATTCTCTTTTTTACCTCTTGGAAGGGTCTGGGATTGGATGGCCTGTCCAGGACTATAGGGCCAGGTGGATGTTGGGACTAAGGGGTAATATGGGAGCTTGGGGCCTCTTGGCCCCAGGGCCAGGGATCTGTCTGCTGCGCCACTCAGCTACCCTACAGTAGAGTCAAAGTGAAAGGAGAGAGAAAATATAGTACATGGTAGTGGAGAAATACTAAAGGAAGGAGTTGTGATCAGCAATGGCAATGTTGGAAAAATATGGGAGTAACTTTTGTGATGGACTTATCATAAAGAATGTGATCCACCCACGACAGAGTGGGTGGTGTTGGAACACAGACTGAAGCACATTTTTTATTATTATTGTTGTTTGGGGGCAGTGCAGGGCAAATGGGGCTGGGTGGCCTGCCTGGGGCTGCATAACGGGGTGATGATTGAGTGTCTGAGGCTGGATTTGGACCCAGGTGCTCCTGGCTCAAGGGCCAATGCTCTGTCTGCCACCCAGCCACCCCTACTATTATTACTATTTTATTTTATTTTGGGTCTTTTTTTTCTTTTTTTTTTGGTTTTTGCAGGGCAGTGGGGTTGGGGGTAGCTTGCACGTCACAGAGCTGGGTGATTGTTGGGTGTACAGGGCCAGATATGGGCTCGGGTGCTCCTGGCTCCAGGGCTGGTGCTCTGTCCACTGCACCACCTGGCCATACCTACAATTAGTACTATTATTTTTTTAATTTTTTAATTTTAATTTTTACTTTATCACTCAAGCAAGTCTATATTTTTTGGGGGGAGGGGTATTAGTTTACTCTTAAACAAGAATATTTTATTAATGTATAAAAACCATTATTTATACAAAATGAGAATAAACAAATATTAAATTAAAATAAAGAAGTGTTAGACATAGATTAGGATTAATCCATAATTTAGTTGAGGGTTTAAGTATCATGGTTAGGAGCTAAAGGTGGGGGAAGGGAGTGTGGGAGAGAATATGCTTGGGGTGAGGGCATGGAGGAGGGTACTTTGACTTTGCATGATATTTGTTTCATGAGGACTGTGTGTCCATGGGAGGGGTACTTGAAAAGAGGCTAACATATAAAGTGATTATAATTTTAGGTGATTCACAACTCTTGAGAAGTGCATTTCTAATGAGACAGAAGAGAGGAGGTTACTTAGTGACTGTAGTGACTTTAGTGACTATAAGGCAATGCTATTTATCAATCAATTAAGCAAGAAATTAATCAATCAATATTTGATTGATGGTACTTTGACAGTACTTCTATCAGGTCAAATAGAGTATAATTCGATAAAAAAAAAAGAATGCCAAGTACAAGAAAGCATTAAAACAATAAAAATATAAAAAGGAAAAAATTAGGCATTAGTGGATAAATAACATGGGGGAAAAGGCACAAAGTCCTGTTGTAATAGAGAGAAAGAAGGGAAGGTGTGAACACTGAATAAATCCTATTCAATAGATGTGACCCAGAGAGGGAATAATGTACATTCCCAACTGGGCTTGCAAATATATCCTACTCTAAAGGGAAATGGGGTTGGGGGGGTAGGCAAGAGGGGGAAAAGGAAGGAAAAGGGAAGAAGGTACTGTTAAAAGGGAAAGTAAAGGTATAAGTGAAAATAAAATAAAAGTTAAAATTTCAAAATAAAGGGGAAAAGGAGCAAAACACTGGTGAGGAGGAATAAGAGGAAAGGAAAAAAATTATAAATAGGGAAAAGATAGTAGGGAGAGAAATACAGAATTAGTTATCTCAACTGTATATGTGAATGGGATCAATTCTCCCATAAAGCAGATAGTATAATGGATAAAAAACCAATATCCTGCAATATGTTGTTTACAAAAAACACAATTGAAATAGCAAGATACACACAAGGTAAAGGTAAAAGACTGGAGCAAAATATATTATGCTTCAGTAGAAGTTAAAAAAAATCAGGGGTAGTGATCTCAGATAAAGCAAAAGCAAAAATAGATTTCATTAAAAGGGATAAGGAAGGAAACTACATCTTCTTAAAGCCACATAGGCAATGAAGTTGATTGGTTGGTTCTTATCATTCATTAATGAAGAAGATAAAAATGACATCACTGTGTTTGAGACAAATTACAGTGTATACACCTGTGGCTGAACAGACCAATACATACTTGGAATGCTGCAACAGGTTGGGCACAAGTAGTCTATATGAACACCTGGGGTACTTACTCTAAACTTATTTATGTCACATTTCCTTTTCTTTTTGCCTTGGTCATAGAGTGCAGCACCCTCACTGATGAGGACACACTATGCTGGGTATTCCTATGTCAGTGTCTCCCATTGTAGTACAATCAATATATATACATACATACATATATATATATATATATATATATATATACATATATATATATGTATATATATACTGATATAACATTCAGATTCTTAGAGGAGAAGTTGAATGACTTCAAGGAGACAGACAACAAAACTATGATAATGCCTCAATCTCCCTCTTTCAGAGGTAGATAAATCTAACCAAAAAATAAACAAGAATGAAGTTAAGAAGATGAATAAAATCTTAGAAAACTTAGATATCATAGACCTCTGGAGAAAACTGAATGGAGATAGAAAAGATATACCTTTTTCCTCTGCACCTACATGAAAATTGACCATGTTCTAGGGCATAAAATTCTTACAGTCAAATGCAGAATGGTAGAAATAACAAATGCATACTTTTCAGATCACGATGCAATAAAAATCACATGTAATATAAGGCCATGGAAAGATAAACCAAAAATTAATTGGAAATTAAATAACAATTTTAAAGGATGAGTGGAACAAAGAACAGATCACAGAAATAATCAAACATCTCATCTAAGAAAATGATAACACTGAGACATCATACCAATATTTATGAGATGCAGTCAAAGCAATTTTAGGTGAAATTTTAAATCTCTAAATGCATATATGAATAAAATAAAGAAAGAGGAGATCAATGAATTGGGGATGCAACTAAAAAAAAATCTAAAAAAAACAAATAAAAGAACCCTAATTAAATACCAAATTAGAAATTCTGAAAATTATGACATTAATAAAATTGATATTTTTATTTCAATTAATAAAATTAAGAGATTAATTAACTAAAATTAAATTAAATTTAAATTAATTAAAAATTCAGAGAACAAAAAATTGAAAGTAAGAAAATCACTGAACTAATAAATGAAGTAAGAGATGGCTTTATTAAAAAAAACAATAAAATAGATATCTTTTTGGTTAAACTGATTAAAAACTGAAAGAAGAAAACCAGATTATCAGTATCAAAAATGAAGGGTGAACCTGCCACCAGTGAGAAGGAAATTAAAAAGATAGTTCAGAGCTATTTTGCCAACTATATGCCAATAAATTTGATAACCTGACTGAAATGGAAGAATATTTACAAAAATATAAACTGCCCAGATTAACAGAAGAGGAAATAAAATAGCTTAACTCCATTTCAGAAAAAAGAAATTAAAAAGCCATCAATAAACTCCCTAGAAAAAAGTCTCCAGGTCCAGAAGGATTTGCAAGTGAATTTTACCAACCATTTAAGGAACAATTAATTTCAATTCTACATAAATTATTTAAAAAAAATAGGAGAAGGAGTTCTACCAAATTCCTTCATTATACCAATATGGTGCTGATACCTAAACCAGGGAGAGCTGATACAGACAAAGAAAACCATAGACCAATTTCCCTAATTAATATTGATGCAAAAATCTTTAATAAAATCTTAGCAAAGAGATTATAGCAAGTTATTAATAGTACAATACACCATGATCAGGTAGGATTTATACCAGAGAGGGAGGGATGGATGGTTCAATAGTATGAAAACACTCAACGCATAATTGAATATCAATAACAATTAATATCAATACAAATCATGATTTTATCAGTAGATGATGAAAAAACCTTTGACAAAATACATCTATTAAAAACACTTGAGAGTATAGGAAAAATGGAGTTTTTCTTAAAATAATAAGCAGTACCTATCTAAAACCATATAATATAATATGTAATGAGGACAAGCTAGGAGTATTTCCAGTAATACCAGGAGTGGAAACAAGGATGCCCATTATCACCATAACTATTCAATACAGAATTAGAAATGTTAACTTTAGCAATAAAAGAAAAAAGAAATTGAAGGAATTAGGATTGGCAATAAGAAATCAGATCTTTTACTCTTTGCAGATGATATGATGGTATGCCTAGGAACCATAGAAAATCATCTAAAAACTACTGAAACAATTAACAAATTCAGCAAAGTAGCAAGATATAAAATAAACTCACATAAATCATCAGCATTTCCAAATATGAACAATAAAGTCCAAAAGCAAGAGAGAGAAAGAGAAATTCCATTTAATGTAATTGTAGACTGCATTAAATACTTGGGAATCTACCTCCCCAGACAAACCTAGAAACTGTATGAACACAATTACCAACTATTTTTCACACAGATAAAGTCAGATCTAAACAATTGGGAAAATGTCAATTGCTCATTGTTAGGTTGAGCTAATATAATAAAAATGACAATTCTACCCAAAATAAATTACTTATTTAGTGCCATACCAATTGAACTACCAAATAACTATTTTGCTGAGCTAGAAAAATTCATCTGAAGCAAAAAAAAATGTCAAGAATATCAAGGGAACTAACAAAAAGATATAATTACCAGATCTAAAACTATGCTATAAAGTGGTAGTCAACAAAACTGCCTGATAATGACTAAGAAATGGTTAAGAGTGATGGACCAGTGGATTAGGATAGAGTCAAAAGAAAGAGTAGTAAATGACTACAGTAATGTATTGTTTAACAAATCCAAAGACATTAGCTTCTGGTATAAGAACTCGATATTTGCCAAAAATTGTTGGGAAAACTGGAAAATAGTATGGCAAAAACTAGGCATAGACCCACATCTCATACCCTATACCAAAATAAGGTCAAAATGAATACAAGATTTCAACATAAAGGACAATAACATAGACTAATGAATAGATCAAGAAATATTCTATCTTTGGATCTTTGGAAAGGGGAGAAATTTATGACCAATCAAAAACTGGGGGGGGGTGGCTAGGTGGCGCAGTGGATAAAGCACCAGCCCTGGAGTCAGGAGTACCTGAGTTCAAATCCAGCCTCAAACACTTAATAATTACCTAGTTGTGTGGCCTTGGGCAAGCCACTTAACCCCATTGCCTTGCATAAACCTAAAAAAAAAAAAAAAAAGAACTGGAGTACATTATAAATTGAAAAATGGATGATTTTCACTACATTAAATTAAAAGGTCTTGCATTAATAAAACCAATGCCAGAAAGATTAGAAGAAAAACAAAAAGCTGGGAAACGATTTTTGCAGTTAGGGGTACTGATAGAATGTAGAGAATTTAATGAAACTTATATGGTTACATGTCATTCCCCAATTGAAAAATGGTCAAAGGAAATGAGTAGTCAGTTTTCAAATTAAGAAATTAAAGTTATATATAATCATATGAAAAAATGCTCCAAATCATTACTGATTAGAGAAATGCAAATTAAATAGATATCACTTCACACCTATCAGATTGGCTGAGATGACAAAAAAGGGAAAATGATCAATGCTGGAGAGGTTGTGGGAAGATTGGGACACTGATACATTGTTGGTGGAATTGTGAACAGATCCAGCCATTCTGGAGAGCAATACGGAACTATGCCCAAAGAGCAATAATACTCTTCATTCCCTTTGACCCAGCAATACTGATACTAGACCTAATATCCAGAAGAAATTATTTAAAAAAGGGAAAAAAATCTCACATGTTCCAAAATATTCAAAGAAGCCCTTTTCATAGTGTCAAGAATTGGAAATTGAGGGAATGACCATCAATTGGGAAAAGACTGAACAAATTATGGTATATGTTATGGAGTACTATTATTTTATAGGAAATCATGAATGGTCTAACTCTAGAGAAGCATGGAATGAATTATAGGAACTGATGCTGTGTGAAGAGAACATTATATACATTAGAAACAACATTGTTGATCAACTTTGATGGATGCAGCTCCTCTCAGCTGTTCAGGGAGCAAGCCCTGGGAAACCTGTTGTGGACAATGCTATCCCCATCCAATGGAAAAAAACCCAAACCAAACCAAACAAAAAACAAAAATCCCTACAGAATTTGAATGTGAACACCACATTCACTTTTTTAAAACTTTCTCTTATGATTTTCTTTCCTATCTCATGGTTTTCTTTCTTTTCCCTTAGTCCTAATTCCTCATACAGAAAAATGACTAATTTGTAAAAAAGTTAAACACAAATGTATATGTATTGTACACAATGCGCACCAGACTGTTCACCACCAAGGGAAGGGAAGGAAGAAGGGAGAGTAGAAGAAAATTCTATAACCTATATAAATACATATGCATGTAAGATGAATGTTGAAAAACTTTCATGACATATAATTGTAAAAATAAAATATCAATTAAAAAAAGAAATATGGCACTACTAAGCTATATAATCATTATAAAATCCTATTGAAAAATTTTAAAGATACTGTTTGAGGTTGAAGGTAACATATTCTATAAAGAACAGATTTTTAAAAATGTATTATCTCAGCTGACCAGCAGGTCTTGTACATTTAAAGCTTGTTACTGAAAATATTTTATATTCCTCTCTTTTATTGCCAGCTATGGTCTTGCTGATGTTTCAGAAAGCCTACGTCATTCTCTCATTTCTAAAGATTTCATGGCATTAATCTAAAAGTATATAATCATTCTAGAAAGAGCTTTAATTAACAGGCTTGATGAAGGAGAGAGTAGCCAGATTCTGGATCAGTTTTAGAGAACTCCCCCCTCCTCTGTTTAATCAGGTTGGAAATATATTTTGTTATTTCTCAATAAACTCATTTTATCATTCCCCAAAGCATAGCTCACCCTTGAAAATCACACAGTCCACCTTTGCCCTTAGGCACAATGTCACATCTGATAAACATTTCTAAATCATTTCTCTTCCAAATGTCCTCTTGCAGTCACTTCAAGTGTTATGATTATCAACTTTATTTTATTTCTCTCTTATAGCTCTCAAGCTAGAATACATGGAAAAGGTTGTTTGCCAACCCCTCTAGTGGTGATCACAACAACATCTCTATTTAAAAGGAAAGCAAAAGCTTTTCATTTTATTGGGGGATTTTTTTTCTAAATCTAAATTTAACATGCCATTTTATCCTTCTTGGAGGAAAATCTGATGATAGGATTGATTAAATTTCAGATATTATATTTTTGACTGAACATATTTCTAATCAAGTTGTAGATTATTCCTCTCATTTCCCACATATTTTAGGCTCATATTTTTCCAATTTGCTGATTTTTTTTGCCCATACTCTAGTTACTTTTCCTTTCTTTTTCAAAAATAAACCGTTCGTTACTATCCATTTAAATAAAGGAGGCATAGCAGTAAAAATATTCCTCAGCCTTGGAGTTTGATTTTGTACTTATATTTGGGTATGAATATGCCTTATGTTCTGGGAATATGTAGCTCCAAGACTCCAAAGGATCTGTGATCTCACTGATGTCTACACTCCTTCCAATGATGCAGATAGCAATCTGCCTACCTGACCATACCATGAGACTTTTGTACCTGATCTGGAAATTTGGGGGAGTCACCCAGCATTCTGAAGGCAAGGTCTTCTGATAACTTGAAGATGCCAATATAGTATGTGGGCTGTCCATTTTTTTTCTTCTCTTGTTACATAACTAATCCACTTTCTTTTTCAAACATACATGTCTTTTGTGATACCCATCTTTTATGCTATTTTTCTCCTATAATTACTTGCTTGTATTGCATTATAGACAAGCTTCTACTTACTCCCATGCCTCTCTTTTTAACAAGGAAAAGGGGTTAAGTGACTTGTCCATGGTCACACAGTTAGGTAATTCTTTGTGTCTTGAGGTCAAATTTGAACTTAGATCCTCCTGACTCCAGGGTCAGTGCTCTATCCACTTTGCCACCTAGCTACCCCTCTCCATTGTTTTTTGCTGAAGTCTCAATTTAAATTCTTTGAAAACTGAAGCAGATAGAACTAATAGTCCTGCAACATCACAGTGAGGACAAACAAACAAACAAAAACAAACAGAATTTTGTTTCAGGGAGAAGCTGGAAGTCATTCATTATAAGAACACATTTCCCAATGATAATCTATCCTGGTCAACTCTAGACCCATATCATCATCATCATCCATTTATAGTGTCTATCCAAGATGATTATAATGATGATGATGATGATTATAATAACAATACTTAGCATTTATGTAGCACCTACTATCTAGTAGGCACCATGCTAAGCAATTTACCAATATTACTTCATTTGATCCTCACCAATTCTGGGAGGTAAGTACTATTATTTTTTTCCCAATTGATATTTCATTTTTCCAATTACATTTTTCAACATTTATCCACATGCGTATGCATATTTATAAGTTACATAAATTTCTTCCACCCTTCCTTCCCATCCCATTCCCCTCAGTGGTGAACAGTCTGGTGAATATTGTACATACACCTTTGTGTTTAACTTGATTAAAGATTAGTCATTTTCTGTTTGGTGAATTAGAACTAAGGGAAAAGAAAGAAAACCATGAGATAGGAAGGAAAAACGAGAAATTTTTTAAAAAGTAGACATGGTGCTCATTTAGATTATGTAGGATTTTTCTTGTTTTTGTTTTTGTTTTGTTTTGTTCTTTTTCCTCTGGATGTGGATAGCATTGTCCATATCAGGGATTCCAGGGTTATCCTAAGTCTCTGAACTGGAGAGAGGAGCTGCATTCATCAAGATTGATCAACTCACAATGTTGTTGTTAAGATGCACATTGTTCTCTTAGTTCTGGTCCCTTCACATAGCATCAGTTCCTATAATTCTTTCCATGCTTCTCTAGAGTACAACCTTTCATGATTTCTTATAGAACAATAGTACTCTATAACATCCATATACCTTAGTTTGTTCAATCATTCCCCAACTGATGGACATCCCCTTGATTTCCAATTCTTTGCCCCTACATTGCTATGAATATTTTGGAATATGTGGGACTTGAACCATTTTTTATGATTTCTTCTGGATAAAGACCTAGTATTGGAATTGCTGGGTCAAAGGGTATGATCAGTTGCATTGCCCTTTGGGCATAGTTCCATATTGTTTTCCAGAATGATTGGATCCATTCACAACTTCACCAGCAATGTATCAATGCCCCAATCCTCATAAACCTCTCCAACATTGATCATTTTCCCTTTTTCTCACGTGGTACTATTATAGTTCCAATTTTTTCAGTTGAGGAAACTGAGGAAGAAGATAAGTGACTAGCCCTCCTACTCAGCTAGTAAGTACCTGAGGCCAGATGTGAACTTGTCTTCTGCCTGACACTCTTTCCACTGTATCACCTAGATGTCTATATACTAGACAAGTTATAGATTATCCTTTCAAATGTTAACCATAATCTGCATAATAAGCATTCTTACCCACTTGATTTTTCCTGTATAGATATGTCAAACTTTTAAAAATAGTTATGTATCTCATTTAAGAGACACAAATTTGCAGTTATTTGCAAAGAGAATTTATAACACTTGAAATTCAGTGGAGAAAAACCCTCTAGGAATAACTGAGTCATCAGGAACTGAAAAGTTATCCCTTCTCTCAGTGTTGTCCATTCTAGCTGTTCTCTGACCCTCTCCCTCCCCCTTCCCCATCTTTCCCTCTTTACTTCTCTCTCTCTCTCTCTCTCTCTCTCTCTCTCTGAAACCTTTCAGTACTGGTTCTGGAATCTTCCTGATCTTTCTTGAATCCCTCTCTTTGAATCTCCTCTTTGATCTTTATCCAACATCTCTCTATTCCCTCTGAGCCCTCCTTGCTTCTTCTCTCAAGGGCAGCATGCCATACTAGATAAGGGGTCAGGCTGAAAGTTAGAAAGGGCCAAGTTCTAATTGTGAATTCTGACCCTGACCAGTTATGTGCTTCTGGTCAAATCCCTTAACCTCTCAGCTTCATTCTCCTTAACTGTAAAAGGGGATTTATAATTATTCCTGTAACCTAACTTACCAAGTTGTTGCAAAGTTCAAAAATGAATATGTGTATATCTATCATCTATCTATCTATCTATCTATCTATCTATCTATCTATCTATCTATCTATTTATCTATCTATCTATCTATCCATCTAATTTGGCAAAATTTAAAACACTATTTAAATATTTGCCATATGCCACTATCCTTCCCCCATTTGTTGGCAATTCTAAACTGTTGCAAAGCATCTGGCTCCATAGAGGCAGCCTCTCTCTTTTTAAACTTGCTGTCATTCGGACATATTTTCCTTAGGCAGGATATACTTGATACAGTTTGATTTTCAAAGTCCTAAAGGTTTATAGGTTGCCTGCAGGGTATAAGACTAAAAAAATGAATAGATGAATGATTCAACAAGATTTTTGAAAGCAATATTAGCTGTGTAAGGTCCACAAATCTATATAAAAAAGGTGTCTTGAACATAGATGGCAGTCAATAATTATTTATTGAATTAAATTGAATAGTCTGCCAGGAAGGAATTGAGAGTCAGCTATACTGATCTGAGTCAGCAGCTCAACCCAGCTGGCGAATGGAAGACTGTTAGGAGGAGGGGAAGTGAAGAACCATCATTCTTGCCTGCCTCAGTGTGACCAGAGGCATTATCAACCCACTTGGTGCCCCATCTACCTGGCAAATAGAGTGTAGTCTGTCTGTTTTGCTGTGGTCTATTTTCTGGGCAACTAAAGACAAGCTCCATCTACTGAATCATAATTTTCTTTGACTTCTAGCTATCAGTGCCAGTCTCAAGGTTCTTTATGATAAAGTAGCTTATTGTTGTTGTTTGTCCTGCTATTCAATCTGTTCTATGTCTTTTGACAGGTTTTTATTGAAAACATCCCAATCTTTCTTTTTAGGATGCAAAGGACCTGACATTAGAGTTAACAGGTATTGTTTTCCTTGCTCTGATAAGAAAGCAGCAGAATTTTATTAGCGCCCGTTTGCTTTTTTTTCTCTCATGAAACTGTTGTCCTAGTCTATTTATGAAACAAGAGGCCATTGGTGACAGGAGAATGAGTGTAGATTTGGGGTACCTAGTTGAAAATTGGTTCAGTTCTCCCCTCTAATATTCATAAACTATGATTCTAAGCAGGTCCCTTAAGCTCTCCAAGTTTAGTCACCCGAGTCACCCACTTGTTAAATAGAGATAATGTCTGTGGTGCCTACCTCCAAGGGTTGCCACCAGGCTCAAATGGCATGGGACCTAGAAAGTCTAGGTTTCTTCTATATGTTGTATTTTGATCTTAAGAAGTAAGTTCCTGAAAGACAGGGAGTATTTTTCCCCCAAGCATGTATTAATCACCAACTATGAGCCAAGTACTTTATAAACATTATCTCATTTAATCTTGACAAC
The DNA here is from genome assembly GCF_037893015.1 of Macrotis lagotis. Lineage (NCBI taxonomy): Eukaryota > Metazoa > Chordata > Mammalia > Peramelemorphia > Peramelidae > Macrotis > Macrotis lagotis. Next base: position 681,849,476 of record NC_133658.1, read on the forward strand.
AACCCTGTGAGATAGACACCATTATTATCTCTATTTTAGAGTGGTAGAAACTGAAGCAAATTACAGCTAATAAGTTATCAAATTTAGATTTGAACTCACTTCTTTCATTCCTCAGATCCAGCATTGTGTCATCTAATGCCCTCTAGCTGACTATCTTAATTGTTTGCTCATGTAACCCCAGCATATAGTAATCACTTCATAAATGGCATGTCTAGTCTAGTAATATATTATTATGTTTATTTATTTAATTGCAAGGATAGTGCTCGGCAGGTAGGAGCCACTGTTATTTTTTTCTTTCCTGATAAGAAAATGGAAACAAGTCATCATTTCTCTTTATAGTATTAATATTAAGATGGCTTTCATTTCTGGAGAACATTATCCAAATTTTGACCTTTAAGCATAAGGCATACATTAGGAACTATATTAGGAAAGTAGTGGGACAATCTTTTCAAGAAGGAAGGATGTAGCTTCATCACCTTTTAAAATCAAAATCAAAAACAAAAACAAAAGGCGAAAACCTTTAAGTCTCCAAGACATTCTCACTACTCACCATGCATCTGCTAGAAGTGTTTGTCACAAATACATATTTCAGCTACATATCACAGGCTGGTCTGATAAGGAGAGAAATACAAACTTGTGAATAAAATATTTATGATGTGCAGTCACTCATATCTTATATTTATAGACCATTTGGTGTATATTTTTATCACAACTGTAAAAACCAAAATTTGGGTGGATCCTTCAGCATTTGAATTGTCTGATGTTGAGGTTTAAATTATCCATCCACTAAATCGAATGCATCTGAAATAGATCATGATCTGTTTATAAATATCAGTATTGCAAAGGAAAGAAAATGATGTTTATGCAGTTGGTTTATTACTAAACTAAGAAGAAGGTCATCTTAGACACAACAAGATTACCAATCAGCTTCTATATTTGTACATATTAGAAGAGATGACAATTTGAAAGAAAAATGAAAAGTGAGTGTTTTTTTTTTCAGGAAGAATTATGATTTCCTGCTATCCAATCCCTTCTAACTCTTTATTTTAAAAAAAGTTACCAAAAGTCACTTTTCTGTTGTCAAAGAGATGCCCTTGAAAGTGGGTGACGAAGTCTCTTAATACCATGATGGGAAAGAAGCCATGTTTCATCTAGAAAGCCAGTGAAAATTTAAATCTCTTGAAACTGAAAATTTTTGTAGCATCCAAGTACCAAAAGTTACAGAGTCAAGGATGTAACTAAATACTGCCCTACTTCTCTGACCTCATCTTCTCTCGCCTCCTAAATTGTGTCAGACTCTACCTAGGCTAGTCTCTGGATAAGGATTCTGGGTTAGAAAATTTCATTTCAATTATAATTTAGTCCACAGACATTTATTAAACACTTACTATGTGCAAGGTGAGAGACAGCATGGTGTACTTGAGAGGTGGAGCCAGATAGGACTCGGGGCCACTTGAGGGCAAATCCCCCTTCCAATGCCTACTGTCTGTTTAGAACTAGGCATGAGCAGCTAGGTGGTGCAGTAGATAGAGCACTGACCCTGAAGTTAAGAGGACCTGACTTCAAATCTGGCCTCAGACTTTTGACACTTACTAGCTGTGTGACCTTAACCCTGATTATCCTGCTTCTAGGGCCATCTCCAGAACTCTTGATTTATATCTGGCCACTGAATCCAGTTGGCTCTGGAGGAGAAACTGAGGCTGGTGACTTAGCATAGCATCCCCTCACTCAAATCCAATTCACAACTTTGTCATGGTATCACCTCTCTTATGTCATGGTCTTCTTTGAGAATGAAGGACAAATAGCAAGTGTTTTCTTGGTGTCCCTATCACAAGAGTTGCCAATTTGGGTTGGTAGAGGGAGTTTCTTCACTCAGAAGCTCCAAGCACAGATGAAATCATAATCAGATGGAAAATATATATATTGCATATATTAAATAAATTATATTAAATGTTAGATAGAATTTTGCCTAAATTTTGTATTAAAATATATTTTAAAATTTCAGAATAAAAATTATATATATATATATATATATATATATATACACACACACACACACACACACACACACACAAATATGGATACACACATATAAATATATGTTTGTATCAAGAATGACCTAACTCTCTCTCCCACAGTCAAGTTAAATACACTTAATCCCTCAGAATTCCAGACAATAACTCTGAGGGATTAAGATTGGTCTCTAAAAGAAATAGGCTCATAATTTGTATAATGTTGTTCCCACCAACCTCATGTCCAGACACCGTTGACTGCCAGATGAGACCTCGTCTCAGCAATTACTGAGATGGGCTCCTTAATGTCTTTCCTGAAGGCTCCTCTTTCCTCTTCTCAAGGTCATGGGCACAACCTCTTTTACCTAGAAGGAAAAAGAGCAAACAAAGAGGTCAAAGACTGAGGTCTATTTTTCAAGGCCATGTATCCTCAGGGGACTGAAGATCTCCCAGTCTTTTCCTTTACAGTACTGTCTTTTACAAGAGGCTGTGAATGAAGGGGGTCATTCCACCCCAGCACAGCAGAAGTAAGAATGACCAAAAGGCCAGGTCAAGGCTGCCAGGACTTTTTGAAGATCGGAATATTTTTTTAATTTAAATTTATTTTTATTAAAGATATTATTTGAGTTTTACATTTTCCCCCATCTTGCTTCCCTCCCCCCTCCCCCCCACAGAGAGCACTCTGTCAGTCTTTACTTTGTTTCCATGTTGTACCTTGATCCAAATTGGGTGTGATGAAAAGAAATCATATCCTTAAAGAGAAGAGAAGTCTAAGAGGTAACAAGATCAGACAATAAGCTATCTGTTTTTTTTTCCTAAATTAAAGGGAATGGTCCTTGCACTTTGTTCAAACTCCACAGCTCCTTATCTGGATACAGATGGCACTCTCCTTTGCAGACAGCCCAAAATTGTTCCCGATTGTTGCCCTGATGGAATGAGCGAGTCCTTCAAGGTTGAACATCACTCCCATGTTGCTGTTAGGGTGTATAGTGTTCTTCTGGTTCTGCTCATCTCACTCAGCATCAGTTCATGCAAATCCCTCCAAGTTTCCCTGAAATCCCGTCCCTCCTGGTTTCTAATAGAACAACAGTTTTCCATGACATACATATACCACAGTTTGCTAAGCCATTCCCCAACTGAAGGACATTTACTGGATTTCCAATTCTTTGCCACCACAAACAGGGCTGCTATAAATATTTTTGTACAAGTAATGTTTTTACCCTTTTTCCTCATCTCTTCAGGGTATAGACCCAGTAGTGGTATTGCTGGGTCAAAGGGTATGCACATTTTTGTTGCCCTTTGGGCATAGTTCCAAATAGCTCTCCAGAAGGGTTGGATGAGTTCACAGCTTCACCAACAGTGTAATATAGTGTCCCAGATTTCCCACATCCCTTCCAACAATGATCATTGTCCTTCCTGGTCATACTGGCCAATCTGAGAGGTGTGAGGTGGTACCTCCTAGAAGCTTTGATTTGCATTTCTCTAATAATTAATGATTTAGAGCATTTTTTTCATATGGCTATGGATTACTTTGATCTCCTCATCTGTAAATTGCCTTTGCATATCCTTTGACCATTTGTCAATTGGGGAGTGGCTTTTTGTTTTAAAAATATGACTCAGTTCTCTGTATATTTTAGAAATGAGTCCTTTGTCAGAATCATTAGTTGTAAAGATTGTTTCCCAATTTGCTACATTTCTTTTGATCTTGGTTACATTGGTTTTATCTGTGCAAAAACTTTTTAATTTAATGTAATCGAAATCATCTAATTGGATTTTGGTGATGTTCTCCAACTCTTCCTTAGTCATAAACTGTTCCCCTTTCCATAGATCTGACAGGTAGACTAGTCCTTGATCTTCTAATTTGCTTATAGTATTGTTTTTTATGTGGAGACCAGAATATTTAAAGAATGTCTATTCCTGCTCTAAAGCACCCCCTCCCCTTAAAGATTATGATGATTTTTTTTTTTTTTTGGAAACTGACTCCTTAGCTTTTCTACATGGAGAGGTTATATCAGCTTTGCAAGCTGCTGGTATCTTTATATGCACCAGAATCCAGTTACAAGTACAAAGAATTATTGCAAAGGAAAGAGGATTGTATTGAGACACTTGGGGACTTGAGTTTGAATCCCAGCTTGGTCCCTGTGATCAAATTATTCCATTTTAGACAAGTCATTTCCATTCTCAAGGGCTCAGTTTCCTCATTTGGAAAATGAGAGGGTTGACTAGATTGATTTCTACTGTTATTTCTAATTCTAAATCTATGGGTCTATGACCTTTGTTCTAAATTCCAGAATTAAAAGATGAATTAAGACCCAGTCCTTACCCACAGGAGCTTACAATCTAACTGGGAGAATCTGATATGCCAACTTTTTGGCCTATTTGCTATGGTCATCTGTGATACTAGGGAAGTTCTAGAGGTTCATTCAGCGGCTAAAGTTTCTTCCAAGTTTGAACCTCTGGCTTCAACAAAAGTTTCCATATTTACCTTGAAAGGTGAGTAGCAAAAATTTCTTCTTGGCATTATTCATAAATAACCTGAAGTAGGGGCAGCTAGGTAGTGTAGTGGATAGAGCATTGGCCCTGAGTTCAAATCCAGCTTCAGACACTTAATAATTATTTAGCTGTGTGGTCTTGGGCAAGTCACTTAACCCCATTGCCTTACAAAAAAAATAACCTGGAGTCAAGCCTGACATGGTATAAAACTTTATTCTTGAGATTTTTCAAGACCTAGTTTGATCTTGAAGGTTGGGAGGTAAAAATAAATTTACCAGGGCATTTCCCCCCTCTTTAGCCCCTTTCATAGATGGATACTTTCATATTATATGAAAAACATATCAATTTATGCCTAGAAAAGGCCTTCCTCCTTATCTTATAGTTGGGGAACTGAGGCTTATAGATAAAACAATTTACCCAAAGTCCAAAAGATGCAAATAATTAGGACCAAGATTAGGCCCAGATCTCCTATCTCCAAACTCAATGTTCCCTCCCCTCCATATCATCATCTATGTTATCCGTCTGCCTGTCTGTCTGGCTACTTATGTACCTTTATAAATGAATGAATAAATGAACAAATATATATATATATATATATATATATATATATATATATATATATATATATATAATTGCAGGACCTACAAAGCTTTCTCTAAGGCATGTGATTAATAGTGTTGAAAGAAATACATGACCCTCCTTCTTCTTTACCTATATATTTTAGAAAGTCATTCTGAATGGTTTGATAACTCCACCCAGGCACCCAGTGGAACTAGAGGTGACTTGATAAACATCCAGGGAATGTTTCTCTTGAGCCTCTAAACCAGTGGAATCCAACTCAAATAAAAATGGGCTCCACTAAAACATACTTAAGAATCCCTACCGTCCTCAGATGACTTAGAAAACTGACCATTAATATTTATCTTTTATTGTGTTTGTATTTATTTTGTCAAATATTTCCCAATAGCATTTTTAATGAAAACAAGAACTTTTTAATTTTCACTTAACAACGATGCACAGTGCACTATAAATAACTTGGAGTGAAGAGCTCTATTTGTTTGTTATAGATCCTTGGGAAAGTTTAAAACAGCTGCAGCTTCTAAGAATCCTCCAAAATCTGAATAGAGACTCTGCCTTTAAAGTCAAGAAGAGTTATTCCTTATGAGTCAACTATCTGTTGGTCCAACAAGTCCCCCATGCTGCCTCACCTTTGTGATCTCTGCCCCTTGCACAAACCCAGTCAGCAGTAGGTTATTGGAGGTGAGGGGTTCAATAACATTTTAATCTGGTTCAGACTACACTCAGGAGTGTTAGAATGGGTAGCCCAGGGGCTCTGCTCTAACCTATCTCTGCCCTCCTTCCCCTAACTGCCCTTTGCTCTGCTTCATGGTTCCTAAAGGTAGGAGTAGGGTCCAGGGGATAAAATACTGAAAGTGGATTCAGAGAACCTAGGTTCAAATCCTAATTCTGCTGCCTTTCAACCTGCATGACCTTAGGTAAAGCATTTGACCTCATTTCATTTGTCAAATTAAAGTTCTGGGTAGGATGATCCCTAAAGCCTCTTATTCTGCAATTCCATCAATATGGATTTAGCAAAATCTTTGTTCATATGACTTCTAATATCTGGAAAACTAAATGAATATTGAACTTGCCACACAGAGTTGGCAGGTCAAGATAACTGATGAGTTTTCTAACATCTTTCAAACATTTTCTGTTCCTATTGTCTAATGTTTGAATTTCCAAAATCACAAAAAAAAATTGATATAATGTGTGGGATGTCAATTTAAGTGCAGATTTTGGGACTGATGATGTTTTAAGTTCTTGTTAATCATTTATGCATATTTAGAGTAAAGGAGGACTCTGAAAGCAAGCTTTGGATGGGGCAGTGGGGGTGCTATTTTATTTGTCACTTACTTTGAGTTTGATTTCCTTTTCTGTCTCAAAATGTCCCTCCTGGAGTGGCTAGGTGGCGCAGTGGATAGAGCACCAGCCCTGGAGTCAGGAGGACCTGAGTTCAAATTTGACCTCAGACACTTAATAATTATTGAGCTGTGTGGCAAGTCACTTAACCCCATTGCCTTGCAAAAATCTAAAAAATGTCCCTTAATGAATCAGGGGGCAGGACACAGAGGCTGGTAGCTGCCAAGGAGATCCAACAGGGTGGCCAGTGGAATATCACTGGAATATCAGAATTAAGCAGAGGGGAATGAATGAGCATCTCACCTTTCTCAGACAGAATGACCGGTTTTCCATAAGAATGTTCCTTTCTCAAGTCAGTTATCCTGACACAAAATATGTTTCTTATACTTTTTTGTGTCATTGATTCTGAGTACAAAAATTTCAGTCCTTTCATATTTATGGCCAATTTAGATTTTTAACAAATATTAAATTTTGATGATGCATTTTGAACCAAAGGGAGGTTTCTGGCAAAGGAGTTGAAATAAAACAAAATACTCTAATGATTAAAATCAGGAAGCAAATAATAATGTGCCCAAGGCTCTGTGGGGGTGTTAAACCTCCATTCAACTTCTACTAGATTTTTTTTGACACAGTCTCTGAAATGGGTTTAGGAGACATATGACCCCCATCAGGAATGTAAATGGGTTAAAAGGAATTTTGTTGTTGTTGGGTCATGTCTGATTCTTCTTAAGCCCATTTAGGGCTTTCTTTGCAGAGAGATAATGGAACAATTTCCATTTCCTTCTCCAGCTCAGATGAGGAAAATGAGGCCAATAGGATTAACTGACCTGCCCAGGGTCATACAACAAGTAAATTATCTGAGGCTGGATTTGAACTCAGGTATTCTTGACTCCAGGCTCAGTGAATCACCTAACCCTGAAGCTGATAGTTTTATAAGATCATAGACTGAATTAAAAGTAGATGTTGGCTAAGGACAGGCAGTTTTGCCTGGGATATCCGGCTAGCTTCTATTGGCCACGTGTCTCTGTGTGGCGGTGGTTCATAGCTCTCAACTTTCTGTTAAAAGAGTAAGCAACAGGTTGCCTATCCCTGGGAGAAGCTTCTACCTCAGTAGATGACTGGAGTACAGTTCCAGGCCCTAAAGAGGCGAGATATCCCAAAGCCCTGCAGATGGTAGCAGAGAGCAGATTGGTGACTCTGGGACCAGTGGAAATGGCCCGCAGTGACTACTCACCAGAGAGAAGAAAAACAGAATCCAGCACAACTGACATAGTACAAATGATATGCCCCAGCAGAAACAATGCACCCATAATAGAGCAGAGATATGACACCCAATGGAGAGCAGCAAAGAATAGCAAGCTGATGCTACCCCCCCCCAGGATACTGGTCCCCCCCAATCCCCAGGATACTGGTGCCCCTGCCCCCAGGATACTGGCAGCTCAACAGCATCAGAAGTGGGAGCTGCTGAAGCCAAGCATCCTAAGTGCTCCTTCCACAGCTAACTCCCTCTGCTCTTTGCAGAGGTGGAAAATTATGAATGTGAAACGTTACAGATAATGTCAATTTTTTTGATGTTGATTAGTTTTGCTGAATGCTTTTCTTTTCTTTCTTTGTGTTATGTAGCATGTACCTCTGGGAAAGGGACAGATATGGAACACATTGTGCAATGTGTTGTGAGGCAAAACCGAAAGATACCAGCTTATATTAATTTTTATTTAAAATTTTTAAAAATGTGCCTTCTCCCATGGTTCCTTCAGGCTACCTAACACCCCTTTATTTGGGTCTTACGGATATGTTAGTTGATCACATGAGAACCTAAAATGTGTCCTTTTATTTATTTTCTCTGATCACCTGAAATCTCTATATATGTATTTGCTCTACATGTGTTATCTTTGGGTATACATGGTTTCTTTGTGTGTGTACCTTTCTCCCTTTATCATGTGATAACCTGGTAAAAATGTGTAGGTGTATGTTTTACTTTATTAGCAATAATGATTAAATGTCTTATATTGAACTAATGTATCCTCTGGCAGTTAAAAGCAAACACATACTAGTGACTCATGATATAAGGTCTTGAGTGGGTGTTGATCCAAGGAGTACTTTGACCCTACAATTTTTTCTCTAGAGGTGTTTGGGAATGCATCAGAGACTATAGAAATGAGTTTAATTATAATAATAAAGGTAAGACTTATGCCTTCTTTATACTTAGCAAAACTCTACAGAAATTATGGAGTCTATATAAATACAAAATCAATTAGCAATTTTTGAAAGGACTGCAGTTTGCTGAAACTCTTCAAGTTGATGTCAGTGGATATTGTACATTTCCAAAGTAATTAGACTTTGATTTTTATGCATTTATTCTAGGAAATAATAGAGCTTAGGATGTATGCCAAAACTCCTGTGCTCATTCTCTCTCCTTCTCTCTGGCTCCAAGTGATAATAACACAAAATACATATTGGCTCCACCAAGGAAAAAAATGTATGTTTTAGTGCCAACCATGATATTATCTTTGGCTGGCTCATATGCAGCAGATGCTTCTCCCAGTGATAAGCAGAATATAGGATGTTTATCTTAAAAGGCATCTGTCTCTGGGGGGTTCAGAATAAATTTTTTCAGATTTTTCAGGTTCAAATGGCATACTGATCTAGGTCAGTATTTCACTTTTTCATTATCCTCCCCATAGCAGGCTTCCATCATTTATGACCTTTATCACTTATGGATAACTTGGTATTTTAAAAATTGTTTGTTTCAGTCATATTCAACTCTTTGTGACCCCATTTGAGGTTTTCTTGGCAAAAATACTGGATTGATTTGCCATTTCTTTCTCTGGTTCATTTTATTGATGAGGAAAATGAGGCAAATAAAGTTAAGTGACTTACCTAGGGTCATACAGTTAGTAAGTGTCCCAGGCTGGATTTGAACTCAAGATAAATCTTCCTGATATCAAGTACAATGATCTGTCCATAGTGCAATTTGCCCATTTAAAGAATATCTTGCTCAAAACACTTAATCTCTTTTGTCTATCTGCCCTTATTCACCAAATACCTAAGGATCTAACTTTCCTCCCTCAGATGTGGATTCACTGGAAGGGTATTGTAGAGGCAATGCTGCCAGGAAGTGGAAGAATCAAGTAAACAAAACCTTAACCAAACCACAGAGGTGACTATCAACAAGGAATAGAGCAGAGAATCAAGAATGATATATATAAATGTTCTTGCAAGGAAGAAAAGATAAGTTCAATCACCTTTAATGTCAAGTTATAGAAGAATACTTCATAAATAAGAGCTCTTCATTTTAGTGATGCTTTTTTATACCGGAAAGGAAGCCCAATAAAGTGAACTCTGGGTTGGGAAGCTCATGAGAGAGAGGGCCAATGACACCACGTAGCCCTGGGGGGGGGGGGGGGGAATTACTTAACCTTCTCTCTCAGTTGTTTTTGTTTGTTTGTTTGTTTGTGTTTTAGTTAAATGGGACTAGTATTACCTGTTCATACAACAAAATGAGTATACACAAGACAGAGAAAAACAGGAGGGGGGGGTGGAGAGAGAGAGAGAGAGACAGAGAGACAGAGAGAGACAGAGACAGAGAGAGAGAGACAGAGACAGAGAGAGACAGAAAGAGAAAGAGACCAATAGATAAGCACATAGAGAGACAGAGACTAGGAGAGATAGAGACAGAATAAAGACTAAAAACTATTTTCTTATTATTATCTTCAATACTGGATTTTGTGAACTTTTTTCTTTTTTAGTTTTTTTTGCAAGGCAAATGGGGGTCAAGTGGCTTGCCCAAGGCCACACAGCTAAATAATTATTAAGTGTCTGAGGACGGATTGGAACTCAGGTTCTCCTGACTCCAGGGCCGGTGCTCTATCTACTGCACCACCTAGCCCCCCTGAAGAATCTTTTAAAAGAATTATTTCTTTAGAATAGAAGTCTCTACCAATTCCCATTTTCTTATTTGTCCACTTCAAGTTTATTGAACATTAAAAAATTTTAAAAGCTTCTTTAAAAAAACTCAACATTTGCCACTTACTTCCTGAGAAACTAAGCAAATTGAACCTTAGTTTTCCAAATTTTTTTCTTTTTCTTTTTTTTGCAAGGTAAATGGGGTTAAGTGGCTTACCCAAGGCCACACAGCTAGGTAATCATTCAGTGTCTGAGGTGGGATTTGAACCCAGGTACTCCTGACTCCAGGGCCAGTGCTCTATCCACTGTGCCACCTAGCCGCCACTTCCCAGTTTTAAAATTAGGAAAATGCATTCAGTTATTTCCATATATTCTATTTATCTCCAGTGCTTTTTGCATGGTAGGAACTTAATGAATACATATTAATTGATGCAACTGATCTCTAAGGTTCTTCTCAGCTCTAGGATTTTTGTTCCTTTCTCTGCATAGATTATATGTATGGTATATAAAAGGATGTGCCTGGGAGCTTTTGTGGCATAAGGGGAAAAAAAATCAAACTCTACTTAAAGAATCCTGTCTTCTACAAAAAAAAAGTTAGTGATTTTACTTAATTCTAGTGCTTTCCTTCTGAGATTATCTCCAATTTATCCTATACAAGTTTTGTTTGAGCATAATTGTTTGAATGCTTTTCTTCCTTTGGATTGTGAGCTCCTTGATGACAAGGATTCTTTTTGCCTTTCTTTTTTTTATCACTGTGGTAAATTTAGTATGTGATACATAGTAGACACTTAATAAATGTTTGTTGATTTGGTCTGGTGGAATCTGAGAAAATAAATAGAAGGGCAGCCTGGATAGGTCATAATAAGAGATTAACATCAGCATCAGGAGTCATTAAACAGATATGCCTTGGAATCAAAAATTTAAAAAGCAGCCCTAGGGAATTATAGGGACAAGATTTACTTGGACTGCAGCTCCTGGTTACAATCTGCTTCCTTCTCCTTTTGCTACCTTAGAACTTAGGACTTTCAGTTGCCCCGGAGATAGGAGGACCTGAGTTCAAGTTTGACCTCAGACACTTAATACTTAGCTGTGTGACCTTGGGAAAGTAACCCCATTGCCTTGGGAAAAAAAGAAATATTAAGAAGTTCTATTAAAAATCAGCAATATCCTCTAAACCAGAGGTCTGTGAGTTTGGGTCATATGAATATGATTTTTAAAAATATTTTATAAACTATTTCTTTTGTAATCATATATTTTTATTTTATGTATTTAAAACATTAATCTGAGAAATCTAGCTATATCAAACTGCCAAAGAGGTTTGTGACATGCAAAAAAATAGAATCCTATCTCTAAATAAAGTCAATATGTATAGTAATCCTGGTAATTTCAAGGTAAAGATGATCATATAAGAAGATGAGAAAAATGTTGAAAAATATAATTTGGGGTAAGAAGTGAATGACATACAAAGTTCTCAGGAGTTGCATATACAAATATTTTGGGCTATACCTTAACAGACAGTAAACAACTAGTTATTGCTATGGGATTCTCTTTTCTGTACAGTCTCATTGTAATCAGATCATCATATGGTTAGAACAACAGTTGAAATAAAGATCAAATCAAAAGAAGGAATAAAGGGGCAGGACGATTTGTTGTTATTCAGTTATTTCAGTTAGGCCTGACTCTTCATGATTCTATTTGGGGTTTTCTTGGCAAAGACGGTGGAGTGATTTTCCCATTTCCTTTTCCCAATGGTTTGATAGATGAAGAAGCTGAGATAAAAGGGGTTAAGTGATTTGCCCAGGATCACAAAGCTACTAAGAGTCTGAGATCAGATTTGAAATGTCTTCCAGAGTCTAGATCCAGCATCCACAGTGCTACCCAACTTCCTCCCAGTTGAAGCAGTTAAATGAACTATTTAAAAAGCTGTAGATTCCTCCCATAAGAAATGAATGAGAGCAAATATTGACTATCACTAGTTATTTGAACGAGTTTGCTGCAAAATATTTGCTACCATAAGGAAACCTAGGGAGAAACCAAACCAGCTGACAAAGACTTGTGTGAGAAGCACAGCCAGATATAGTAGAAGACCTAGTGGGGGTATTTAAGTTTGGGGGCTTCAAGGACTATAGATGAACCATAATATTAATAGATCTTTTGCAAAGTTTATTGATAACATAAAATGGATTTAGTAGAAAAGAATATAAGGCAAGTGTGCTACATTTCACTCCTATCCTGGATTCTCCTTTTACCTGGTTCAGGTAAAAGAAGTCAGATTTGTAGCCGAAACCTTGACAACTGGACCTTTCCAGGGAACAGGCAGTTATAAATGGCTTTCACTACATTAGGGGCTATGGAGTTTTATGCCTGGGTAGATAAAGAGCTAGCATTTTTTGTCAATCTTAAACTCATTTCTAGGATTTCTGAGTATACCAGTTCTAGAATATATCAAAGAAGGAAAAAAAAGAATAAGTAGAATTCTTTTGGATTCCGGGGCTATTCTCATGATCATCACTATACTTTCTGAAAGACTTACCTTTAACGAGCCAAGGACTCTGACTACATCCAGGACCAACTCCAGTGGTTCTGATCCATGTCTGGTCTTTGGGCCAGGTGGTTCCAGAGGAAAAAGGGAGGCTGGTGACAGCACAGCACCTCCTCACTTAAATCCAACTCACTTGCATGTTATAACATCAACTCCTTGATGTCAAGTCTTTGAGAATGAAGGACAAACAACAACCCCTGGAGGCAGAAATCAAATCACTAACTTACTGTGTGACTTTTTAAAATTTTAATTAATTAATTAATTTTAGGTTTTTTGCAAGGCAATGAGGTTAAGTGGCTTGCCCAAGGCCACACAGCTAGGTAATTATTAAATGTCTGAGACAGGATTTGAATTCAGGTACTCCTGACTCCAGGGCTGATGCTCTATCCAATGTGTGACCTAGCTGCCCCTACTGTGTGATTTTTACCAAATCACTGTGCCTTTGTGAGCCTAAGTTTTCTTCAACTAAAATATAAAGCGATTAAATTAGATGATCTCTATGGTCTCATCCAATTGTAACTTCCATTTTTGGATAAAATGTAAAAATAATAATAATGATATTTCTACTTCATTTTTTTTGTGGTTAAAGAATTACATAAAGGAGCGGCTAGGTGGCATAGTGGATAAAGCACTGGCCCTGGAGTCAGGAGTACCTGGGTTCAAATCCAATCTCAGACACTTAATAATTACCTAGCTGTGTGGCCTTGGGCAAGCCACTTAACCCTGTTTGCCTTACAAAAACCTAAAAAAAAAGAATTACATAAAGTTTTATTTTTTGTACAAATTATTTTTTATACATTACTAAAATACTGTTGTTTAAGAGTAAACATAATACCCCCTCCCCCCAAAATATAGACCCTCATGAGAAATAAAGAAAAGAGGAAAAAAATGGGCTTCAGTCTGTGTTCCAGCATCACCAACTCTGTCTTGGGTGGATCACATTCTTTATGATAAGTCCATCACAAAAGCTACTTCCATATTTTTCCACCAATGCTGTTGCTGATTGCAACTCCCTCCATTCATACCTCCCCATTACCATATACTATATTCTCTCTCTCCTTTCACTTTGTCCCTCTTCCATAATGTGCTGTAGAGTAGCTGAGTGACACAGCAGACTGATCACCAGCCCTGGGGCCAAGAGGCCTGGAGCCCACATACAACTCCTAAGGCCCAGCAACCACTCGTCCCTGTGGTCCCCAACAGGCCACACCATCCCAGACCCTTGCAAGAAGTAAAAAAGGTGTGTTATATATGATCACTTTCCCCCATGATCCACCTTCTCCTCCATCACTCATATCTCCCCCTTCCCCCATCCCCCTTTTCTCCTCTTTACTCTAGATATCTATACCCCATTGAGTATATATGATGTTTCCTCTCTGAGCTACCTCCAATGAGAGTGAAGGCTTTCTCATTCCCCCTTGCCTTCCCCCTTCGATATCATTGCAATAACTCATTGCAATTAAAAAATATCTTAGCCTATGCCACCTCTCCTTTCTCTTACTCCCAATACATTTCCTTTTAGCCATTGGCTCCATTTTTATAATTTATTACATCTTCAAATTCAGCTCTCTCCTGTGCTTCATCTATAAAAGCTCCTTCTACCTGCTCTATTAAATGAGAAGTTTCTCATGAGTATCATCAGTATCATTTTTCTATGCAGGAATGCACGCATTCCATCACCATTAAGTCTCTCATATTTTACCCTTCTCCTCCAATATCTATGCTTCACCTGAGTCATGTATTTGAAGGTCAAACTCTATTCAGCTCTGGTTGTTTCAACAGGAACATTTGAAATTCCCCTGGTTCATTGAAAGTTCATCTTTTCCACTGGAAGAGAATGTTCAGTTTTGCTGGGTAGTTGATTCTTGGTTGCATTCCAAGCTCTTTTACCTTCTGGAATATTATGCTCCAAGCCCTATGAACCCTTACTGCAGTTACTAAGTCCTGTGTGATCCTGATTAGAGGTCTAAGATATTTGAATTGTGTCCTTCTGGCTGCTTGTAATATTTTCTCTTTGACTTGGGAGTTCTGGAACTTGGCTATAATATTCCTGGGATCTCTTTCCAGGAGAGATCAGTGGACTCTCTCAATTTCTATTTTTCCCTCTGCTTCTAGGATATCTGGGCAATTTTCCTGTAGGAGTTCTTTAAAAATGAGGTCAAGGCTCTTTTCCTGATCATGACTTTCAGGTATCACAATAATTTTTAAATTATCTTTCCTGAATTTGTTTTCCAGATCAGTTGTTTTTTTCAATGTTTTTTTCACATTTTCTTCTAATATTTCATTCTTTTGTTGTTGAAGTATTATGTTTTGACTTCTTGTAAAGTCATCAGCTTCCTTTAGCTCCGTTCTAGATCTGAAGGATTTGTTTTCCTCAGAGAGCTTTCTTATCTCTTTTTCCATCTGGCCAATTTTGCTTTTTTGTTTAATTAAAGATTTTATTTGAATTTTACAATTTTTCTCCTGATCTTACTTCCCTCCCTCCACAGAAAGCAATCTGTCAGGCTTTATTTTGTTTCCATGTTGTACATTAATCCAAATTGAGTGTGATGAGAGAGAAATCACATCCTTAAGGAAGAAACAAAAAGTATAAGAGATAACAAGATCAGACAATAAGATATCTGTTTTTTTTCCTAAATTAAATGGAATAGTCATTGAACTTTGTTCAAACTTGATGGCTCTTTATCTGGATACAGATGGTATTCTCCATTGCAGACAGCCCAGAATTGTCCCTGGTTGTTGCAAGTCCATTAAGGTTAAACATCAGCTCCATGTTGCTGTTAGGGTGTACAGTGTTTTTCTGATTCTGCTCATCTCACTCGGCATCAGTTCATGAAAATCCCTGCAGGCTTCCCTGAATTCCCATCCCTCCTGGTTTCTAATAGAACAATAGTGTTCCATGACATACATATACCACAGTTTGCTAAACCACTCCCCATTTGAAGGACATTTACTTGATTTCCAATTCTTTGCCACCACAAACAGGGCTGTTATGAATATTTTTGTACAAAGTGATGTTTTTACCCTTTTTCATCATCTCTTCAGGGTATAGACCCAGTAGTGGATCAAAAGGTATGCACATTTTTGTTGCCCTTTGGGCATGGTTCCAAATTTCTCTCCAGAAAGGTTGCATGAGTTCACAGCTCCACCAACAGTTTAATAGTGTCCCAGATTTCCCACAACCCTTCCAACAATGATCATTATCCTTTCTGGTCATGTGGTACCTCAGAGTAGCTTTAATTTGCATTCCTCTAATAAGTAATGATTTAGATCAATTTTTCATATGACTATGTATTGCTTTGATCTCCTCATCTGTAAATTGCCTTTGCACATCCTTTGACCATTTGTAAATTGGGGAATAGCTTTTTTTTTAAATGACTCAGTTCTCTGTATATTTTAGAAATGAGTCCTTTGTCAGAATCATTAGTTGTAAAGATTGTTTCCCAAATTACTACATTTCTTTTGATCTTGGTTACAGTGGCTTTATCTGTACAAAAGCTTTTTAATTTAATGTAATCAAAATCATCAGAACTAAATAGAAAATTTGGACATCAAACAGGAGGTTCAAGAGACACATGAAAAAGGTAAAAAAGGGGGGGGCAGTAAGAGGGAAAAAACTGCTATCCAATAAGTTGAAACTGGCTACATCCCAGCATGGGGAAAAAGATTCTCAAAAATCTTGAGAATTGCAACTCTAACAGAGAGAATATACCTAGCCAGAAGTAATGGACATTCATGACTCTTCCTTAGTCATAAACTGCTCCCCTTTCCATAGATCTGACAGATAAACTAGTCCTTGATCTTCTAATTTGCTTATAGTATTGTTTTTTATGTCTAAATCCTGTAACCATTTGGATCTTATCTTGGTAAAGGGTGTGAGGTGTTGGTCTCATCTAAGTTTCTTCCATACTAACTTCCAATTTTCCCAGCAGTTTTTATCAGAGAGAGTTTTTATCCTGATAGTTGGACTCTTTGGGTTTATCAAACAGCAGATTACTATAATCATTTCCTGCTGTTGCTCCTAGTCTATTCCACTGGTCCACCACTCTGTTTCTTAGCCAATACCAAACAGTTTTGATGACTGATGTTTTATAATACAATTTTAAAACAGGTAGGGCTAAGCCATCTTCTTTTGCACATTTTTTCATTAAATTCCTGGAAATTATTGACTTTTCATTTTTCGATATGATTTACTTACAACTTTTCCTAACTCATTAAAGTAATTTTTTTCATTTTGATTAGTAGGGCACTAAACAGGTATAGTTTTGGTGGAATTGTCATTTTTATTATATAAGCTCTACCTATCCATGATCAGTTGATATTTTCCCAGTTATTTAAATCTGATTTAATTTGTGTGAGAAGTGTTTTATAATTGTTTTCAAAATGTTTCTGAGTCTGTCTTGGCAAATTGACTCCCAGGTATTTTATATTGTGTGATGTTACTTTGAATGGTATTTCTCTTTCTAGCTCTTCCTGCTGTATCTTGCTAGATATATAAATAGAAAAGTTGAGGTTTTATGAGGGTATATTTTATAACCTGCAACTCTGCTAAAATTGCTAATTGTTTCCAGTAGTTTTTTTGGATGATTTCTTGGGATTCTCTAGGTAGACCATCATGTCATCTGCAAAGAGTGAGAGTTTTGTCTCTTCCTTCCCAATTCTAATTCCTTCAATTTCTTTTTCTTCTGTAATTGCTGAAGCTAACATTTCTAATATGATATTGAATAGTAGTGGTGATAATGGGCATCCTTGTTTCACCCCTGATCTTATTGGGAATGCCTCTAGCCTCTCCCCATTGAATATAATGCTTGTTGATGGTTTCAGATAGATACTACTAATTATTCTAAGGAACAGTCCATTTATTCCTACACTCTGTAGTGTTTTTAGTAGGAATGGGTGCTGTATTTTGTCAAAAGATTTTTTTCAGCATCTATTGATATGATCATATAAATTTCTGATAAGTTTGTTATTGATATAATTGAATATACTAATAGTTTTCCTAATATTGATACAACCCTGCATTCCTTGATCATAATGTATTATCCCAGTGATAAATTATTGTAATCATTTTGCTAAGATTTTATTTAAGATTTTTGCATCTATACTCATCAGGGAGATATATCTATAATTTTTTTTTTCTCTGTTTTAACTCTTCCTGGTTTAGGTATCAGCACCATATTGGTTTCATAGAAAGAGTTAGGCAGAGTTCCATCTTTCCCTATTTTTCCAAAGAGTTTATATAGAATTGGAACCAATTGTTCCTTAAATGTTTGGTAGAATTCACTTGTGAATCCATCAGGCCCTGGAGATTTTTTCTTAGGGAGTTCAATGATGGCTTGTTGAATTTCTTTTTCTGAGATAGGGTTGTTTAGGTATTTAATATCCTCTTCATTTAACCTAGGCAAATTATATTTTTATAAATATTCATCCATTTCACTTAGATTATCAAATTTATTGGCATAGAGTTGGGCAAAATAATTTTGAATTATTACTTTAATTTCTTTCTCATTGGTGGTTAGTTCATCTTTTTCATTTACGATCCTAGCAATTTCATTTTCTTCTTTCTTTTTTTATCAATTTTATTGGTTTTTTCATAAAACCAACTTTTGGTTTTATTTATTAATTCAATAGTTTTTTGCTTTCAATTTTATTAATTTCTCCTTTAACTTTTAGAATTTCTAATTTGGTATTTCATTGGGGATTTTTAATTTGTTCTTTCTCTAATTTTTTTAGTTGCATGTTTAGTTCATTGATTTCCTCTTTCTCTAATTTATTCATGTAAACATTTAAAGATATACTATATCCTCTGAGAGCTGCCTTGAATGTATCCTTTAGGTTTTGGTATGTTGTTTCATTATTGTCATTATCTAGGATAAAATGATTAATTCCTTCTCTAATTTTTGTTATTTGGTTCCCTCATTCTTTAAAATGAGGTTATTCAGTTTCCAATTGTTTCTGGGTCTATATCTCCCTGGCCCAATATTGCATATGACTTTTATTGCATCGTGACCTGAGAAAGATGTATTCACTATTTCTGCCTTTCTGCAGTTGATCGTTGGGTTTTTATGTATTAGTATATGGTCAATTTTTGTATAAATTCTATGTACTGCAGAGAAAAAGGTATATTCCTTTCTATCCCCATTCAATTTTCTCCATAAGTCTACCATATCTAGTTTTTCTAACAATCTATTTACCTCCTTAACTTCTTTCTTGTTTATTTTATGATTTGATTTATCTAGATCTGAGAGTGGGAGGTTGAGGTGTCCCACTAGTAGAGTTTTGCTGTCTATGTCTTCCTGTAGTTCTTTCAGCTTCTCTAAGAATTTGGATGCTATCCCATTGGATTCATATATATTCAGTATTGAAATAACTTTATTGTCTATGGTACCTTTTAGGGGGATAAAGTTTCCTTCCTTATCTCTTTTAACACTATCTATTTTTGCAGCTGCTTTGTCTTTGATAAGGATTGCTACCCCCACTTTTTTCACTTCAGCTGAAGCAAAATATATTTTGCTCCAACCTTTTCCCTTTACTCTATATGTACCTCTCTTCTTCAAATCAGTTTCTTGTAAGTAGAATATTGTAGGATTCTGGTTTTTAATCCACTCTGCTATTCACTTATCGTTTTAAGGGAGAGTTCATCCCATTCACATTCAAAGTTATGATTACTAATTATTTATTTCCCTCCATGCTATCTTCCCTCTGTTTGTACTTTTCCCCCTTCCCCCTCTTATCCGTATTCCCCAGTATTTTGTTTCTGAATGCCACCCCTTCAGTGTGTTTGCCCTCCTACATCACCCCTCCCCTTTCTTTCCCCTTTCCCTGTTTCCCTTTTCCCTTCCCTTCCTTTTGTTAGTTCCCCTTTCCCCCTCCCTTTCTCCATCCCCCTCCCCTTTTCCCCTTTTAATACTTGAAAGGTTACATGTTTTTTAAATTAACTGATTATGTGTAAGTTAACTTTAAGCCAAGTGTGATGAGAAGATTCAGGTGTTTCTCACCTCCTACCTTCTTCCCCTCTATTACCATAGGTATTTTGTACCTCTTAGTGTAATGAGATTTACCCTATTCAATCCCCTCCCTCCTCCCATTTCTGTCCTGCCCCCCCCCCCTTTTTAAGGAAGTAGTGTTTTTAAAATCATTCTATCTGAGTCATAGAAAATTCTGAGTATCCATAACTTCTAGCTAAGTACATTCTGTCTAATAGAGTTAAAATTCTTGAGAGTTATTAGAGTCTTTCTCCCAAGTGGGGTTAAAGCCAGTTACATCCCATTGGATAGTAGTCTCATGGATGGATCATGAATGTCCATTACTTCTGGCTAGGTATATTCTCTCTGTTAGAGTTACAATTCTCAAGATTTTTGAGAATCTTTTTTTCCCATGCTGGGATGTAGCCAGTTTCAACTTATTGGATAGCAGTTTTTTTCCCTTTTACCGCACCCCCCCCCCTTTTTTTTACCTTTTTCATGTGTCTCTTGAACCTCCTTTTTGGTGTCCAAATTTTCTATTTAGCTCTGATCTTTTCATCAGGAATTTATGGAATTCTTCCATTTTGTTAAATGTTCATCTTTTTTTTTCCCTGGAAGAGAAGGCTCAGCTTTGCAGGATAGTGGATTCTTGGCTGCATTCCAAGCTCCCTTGCTTTTCGAAATATCTTGTTTCAGGACCTTCGATCCCTTAATGTTGATGCAGCCAGGTCCTGCATAATCCTTACTGTGGCTCCTTGATATTTAAAATGTTTCTTTCTGGCTGCTTGCAGGATTTTCTCTTTTTTTTAATAGTTCTGTAATTTGGCCACAACATTCCTTGGTGTTTTCATTTTAGGATCTTTTTCTGGAGGAGATCAATGTGTTCTTTCAGTAACTACTTTGCCCTCTAGTTCCTTGCTATCAGGGCAACTTTCCATCACTAAATCCTGTAATATTAAGTCCAGGCTTTTTTTCCTTTTCTCTTCAATGTTTTCAGGAAGTCCAATAATTCTCAGATTGCCCCTCCTCAACCTATTATCATGATCAGTGGTTTTGCTGATGAGGTATTTTACATTTTCTTTTATTTTTTTCTATTTTTTGATTTTGTTGAACAGGCTCTTGCTGTCTCATGAACTCACTAGTTTCTGCAGACTCTATTCTTTTTTTAGGGAGGAGTTTTCTTCATTAACCTTTTGCAACTCCTTTTCCAATTGGTCAATTCTACTTTTGAAAGAGCTTTCCATTTGACCAATTGAGGTTTTGAGAGAATTATTTTCTTTATGCATTTGTCAAATTGAGGATCTGAGAGAATTATTCTCATTTTGTATTTTTCCAATTGATGATCTGAGAGATTTATTCTCATTTTGTATTTGTCCAGTTGAGAATCTGAGAGATTTCTTCTCATTTTGTATTTGTCCAATTGTATTTTCTAAGGGTTTGTTTTCTTGTTGCAAGGTATTGTCTCTCCCAAATTTTTCAGCTGATTTTTAAACTCCTTCCTTATTTCTTCATATTCTCCTCAGAGGTTCTAGGGTCTTTTTCTTCCAAGAATTTTTCTATGGGTCCACCTTTCCACTGACCCTTCTTCATTTTGCTAAGACCTGGAGTTGGGGAGCAGCTGTTTCACAGGGCTTTTGGTGTTGGCATCCCTAGAAGCTTTACTCACTGAGTGTAATTCCTCTGGCTGGCCAGTAGGAAGTGCTGGTTGCTTTCTCTGGAGTGTCTGTGACCTTGATTGAGGCCTTCTCCCTTAGCTTGAAGGGAGGGGTTGAAGTTATTGAATCCTTTTGCCTTCAATCAATGGTGGGCTCTAGCCTGGGATGAGGCCATTCCTCTCCCTGTTGTCAGCTGGGCTGGTTCTCTGCTCACACACACCTGTGCCTGAGGCAGAAGTAGTCTGTAATTGTTTGTTCTGGGAAGAGGCCTCAGCCATAATGGAGGTGTGAACTCAGAGTTCCTCAGACCAGAGGAGCCCAGGAATGGTGTCTGCAGCTCTCCTGCACCAGATCTCCCTCCAGCCCTGTTGGTAAGCTCCAGAGGGTGAGTGCGAACACCAGTGTCTCTGCTCCCTAGTTGACTCAAGCCCCTGCAGTCTAGCTCCACCGCTGATCCAGCAAGTACGTCTCTTGGGCCCCCAGTTCCAATTCAGCCGCTAATCTGGTGATGTGGGGCTGATATGCCCTCTGTGCCCCTACTCACCTGCCCAGACTCACTCAAGGCTGCTGCAGAAGACAAATCCTGAGACAATCCTGAAAAATCTTTCTCCTGGATTTTCTTTCTAGGTTTTATAGGTCGGATTTCTATTGAAAGGTTTGTTTCATATGATAGATAGGGAAAGATCAGGAGACTTTAGAACTGTGCCTGTCTTCTCTCTGCCATCTTCTCCAGAAGTCCCCAATTCTGCTTTTTAAAGCATTCTTCTCCTCCATAACTTTTTGAACTGTTTTATCCATTTGACCTAAGCTGGTTTTTAACATGTTATTTTCTTCAGCATATTTTTGCATCTCCCTGACTAAGCTGCTGACTTCTTTTTCATGTTTTTCCTGCATCTCCCTCATTTCTTTTCCCAGTTTTTCTTCTATCTCCCTTACTCAACTTTCAAAATCTTTTTTGATCTCTATCATAGCCTGAGCCCAAATTCCATTTTTCCTGGAGTCTTTAGATGCAACAGCTTGTACTTCTTCATCTTCAGATAGAGTACTTGGATCCTTCTTGGGATCATAGACAATGTATTTCTCAATGGTGTTCTTCTTTTTTCTCTGTTTACTCATTTCTCCAGCCTGTGCCTGGTTTGGGGGTGCTTCCTGAGCTTTTGAGTTTTATTAGGACACCACCCCCCACAAGGGTCTCAGTGAAGATCTGACTTTTCTCCTAGTCTGTGAATGACCACAAGTGTACCCATCTGCCAAGGGGCTGGGGGGGGAATGTTCTGTTGGGGGGGGGCTAGACTGCAATCAGGATCTGAATGTGGTCAGAGCCCCAGAGTCCTGTTCCAGGGACAGAGGACAGAGCTCTGCAGTCTCTCTCCACTCTCCTACCTTCTACAGGCTGAGCACTCAAGGCTCAGTTGCCTGGGGCTCTTGATTACTGACTCTATGCCTGCTTCTGGTTCCTGGATCTGGGCTGCTGAGCTGACCCCACACTGACTGCTGCCTGGGCTTCATGGGCTTGCTCTGGCAGAGGTCCCCTCTGCTGATCCTCCAGTTTGTGCCCAGTACTCCCTGGGGTGTAGGTCAGGAAACAGCCCCTGCTGCCATGAGTCACAGCTCCCAGGCACCCTGGGGCTGCCTCTAGGAGGCAGGCAGCCCCTTTAACCCCATGGAGCAGAACCTTTCCACTATTTTCCAGGTTACCTTGGCCTGGAGAATTGCCTCACTGGTTCTGAAAAGACAGAAACTGAAGCACAAAATTACAGTGTGGGCTCATTGAGTATAGAGGTTGTCTTTTCTATTTATATTCTCAGTTTTTTGCATAGTGTTTTGCACATTGAAAACACTTAATAGATGATTCTTCTCTAATTGATGAATTCTTCCCAGAACCTCCATTTTGGTAATCAAACCAGAACATCCTTCATTCTCTGGACTTAGTCCTCCTCAAGCCCCCTTGTTTTCAGCTTCCCTTTTACATATTGTCATTGCTCATTAGAATGTAAGGTCCTTGAGGGCCGAGACTGTTTTTCTATTTGCCTGTATTTATATCCCCAATCCCTGGAACATAGAATGCTTAGTAAATAATTGCTGATTGACTGAGTTCTTTTCTTCATTCATTAAGTCCTTCATTCATAAATTCAAATATTTATTGTTTCAGTTTCATGTCATAGATTTTTCTTGTTTTGATTCTTTTTTCTGCTTTTGCAATTAATTTGATCTTTTGGGGGCAACAGAGAATTGCATCAAATTTATAAGGTTACAAGTCATTCCCCAATTGATAAGTGGCCAAAGGATATGACCAGAAAGTTTTCAAATGAAGAAATTAAAAATATATATAATCGGAGGCAGCTAGGTGGTGCAGTGGATAGAGCACTGCCCTGAAGTCAGGAGTACCTGAGTTCTAATCTGGCCTCAGACACTTAATAATTACCTAGCTTGTGTGATCTTGGGCAAATCACCTAACTCCATTGCCTTGCAAAAAAAAAATTGATCTTTTCCTTAACAAGTCAATGATATTCATATAATTCAGGAATTATTACTATAGCAGTAATGAGTAGTTTTCTATCTATAAAAGTACAAGATATTCCTAAAATCTTAGATGTGTTTTTAGCTCTGATTTTTTTTAAGAAGTATAAATATTATAAACAAAATAGAAACATTTAAAAGACTATCATTTAAAATTTTTGTTTCTTATGAAAATGCAACAAAACCCACTATTTTTCTGTTATACTTTAATTGATTTTGAAACTTTGTAAAAATTTTTGCTAGTTACTACTAAGTGACTGAAAGGATTGTATTTGCAATTTTAAACTTAAGATCATACAAGGAGCAAAATTTGTTTGCCTACAATTTTTTTTTTTTAGTTTTTACAAGGCAATGAGGTTAAGTGGCTTGCCCAAGGCCACACAGCTAGGTAATTATTAAGTGTCTGAGGCCAGATTTGAACTCAGGTACTCCTGACTCCAGGGCCAGTGCTCTGTCCACTGCGCTACCTAGCCACCCCTTGCTTACAATTTTTATTTGACCCCAAAAGAAAAATTCGAATGGAGATAGATTCATTGACTGAGTGGCTAAACCAGGAGGAGTTTCTCTATGAATCTACTGGTCTGAGAAAATGACATCCAGAAGTCGGCATGCTAATGTTGAGTCCAGAGGAGGGAACTCAGGCCGACATCAATATGATGCATAAGCTGGTTCGTTTATTGATCACAGGATACATACTTTTATACTCTACATTTACGTAACCAATTACATAAGCGTTTTAGCAAGCATTTTTTTCACATGCATACCTTGAGTATGTCTTAGGTGATTGTTTTGAGAACCAGTGTTCTGATAAACAGAGTGAAGATTGTTTTGAGAACCAAACAGTGATTTGATAAACAAAGTACAGAAGGTAATTATCTCAGAATGCGCTATCTATCTGAGCCTGGGAATACACCTTGTTAGCTCAGACATGCAGCTACTCCCTTATCTAAGCTCTGAAGTACCTCTTGCTGGTTAAAGCACATAACTATTTCTGTGTTAACCCTTCATAGCTCTTAGCCTGGAATACATATGACACAACATGCTAACAATGCATAAAAATAAAGTGCCCTATGCAAAAATTAAAATTAAAAATACATTATTCAAAATTCACAAAACTAAATAAGTAAAAAATAAATTTAAATAATTAAATTTTCAAATGATATTTTTGTATATCTGTAGTATATACCTCTGAAGCTATTAAAATAAAATTGTATTATCTTTTGAGACAATAAATATATATATATATATATATATATAAAACAAATTTTATATTTGACATAACATTATATAGGAAATGAATGCTTTATATATAATAAATAAGAATTTTATAATGTTAATTGGTGCTCTCCACATTGGCTACCTATTGATTTTTTTCTCAAAGTGTTCATTATATGGTTGGGGGGGGGGTTCTGGCAGTCTTTAAAAGCCTTATCTTGGCAGATGCTTAATAAATGTTTATTGGATTTAGAGTTCTGGATTTAATACCTCTGACCTATTAAGTGTCCTATGAAAGTATCTTGATGAGAAGTCATTTATTTCTCAGTCTCATTTTCTTTATCTCAGATTTCCTTATCTACAATATTTTGGATGCTCAAATAAGGAAATATCTGTAAGGTACTTTGCAAGTTTATGCATTATATAAATGTCAGTTATATTTCTCATTATATCAATAATGACAAATTTGATAGATAATTATATGAATTGAAAAGAGAATTAGGGATACAGATAAATATATTCACTAGGTAAATAAAACTAAAATTTACTGGGGTAAAGGTATATAGAATGACTTAAATACATAAAACTGACACACCTATATCCCAAGTTAAACAAAGATAAAATCAAAATTGTCTTCAGAATTATCTTTAGCTTTTTCTTCTTCTTTATCCCTTTATCATTCAGTTAGTAAGCAAATCTAATCATTTCTTCCAAAGATTTCCCATTTCATTTCTTTTTTTTTTCCTCTGTTACTACCTGGTCTTACATTTTGTGAAATATCTTAATAATGTTCAAAATGGTCTCTCTTGTCTCCACTTTCTTCACTATCTCTGCCAAATCTATTCATATGCTACTCCCCAATTACTTGTCCTGTTACATCAATTGAATCATCTCTTCCCTTTTAAAAGGCTGTCAATGCCCCACCAAACATGTAATCTAAGATCCTCACAATTTTTTCATTTGTCCAACTTTATCTCCCACAATTCCCTCATTTGAATCCCTACTCCAGGCAAATTGGTACCAATCTTAAACATTCCATATTTATTTCCTTTTTATATTTATATCTTTTGTTCATGTTTTTCCTTTTCTATTTTAAAACCTTCACACCCCACTCTCTTGTCCCATTTTGTTTCCTATTAAAATCTCACTCTTCCTTCAGGATCCAAGACAAGCCTTCTCTCTTTTCTGACTTATACTGATACTTTTCTAGTCCTCATTCTTCTAAGGTTTTAATGGCCCTTGTGCCCAAGATAAGTGATAGCAGCAAAGTAAAAATAAGAACTCCCAAATGTATTCTATCTTAGACTGCATTAATAGAAGAAACAATGTCCAACAAATTGTTCCCCAGTACATCACCCTGGTAAGACCACATCTGGCTTTTTGTGTGTGCTTCTGGTTGTCATTTTTTAGGAAGTTTGATAAGTTGGAGATGATCAGGAAGGACTGCCATAGGAGGATCAGTTGAAGGACTGATGTTTAACCTAAAGAAGAAAAGATTAGAGGAAACATGAGAGCTGTCTTCCAACGTCTGAAGGGTTGTCATATAGATTAGACATGTTCTGTTTGGCCCCAGAAGACAGAACTAGTGACAATGGGTAGAATGTGTAAGGCAGATTTCACAAGAGAAATAAAAAACTTGACAAAAGGCGAGTGTGGGGAACCAATTTCCCTAGCAATTAGAGCTTTCCAAAAGTGGAATGGAATATCTTAAAAGATGCTGGGTTCCCTCTGAATTGATGTCTTCAAGTCACAGATAGATGTGGGGTTGTGATAGTAAAAATTTAACCACAAACTCTCCAGAAAAAAAAAATATATATATATATAGTATACATATATAAATATACTTCTCTCTCTCTCTCTCTATATATATATATGTATATATATATATACACATATATATATATATGCCTCACACTTTCAAGTTAGTGTGCATCATCATTTATCATCATTTTCTCCATTACTTTGTTCAAGTTTAACAGTTAACAGAATAATAAAACAAATCCTGATTTATAGCATTTGTTGATTTCTGAAGGGTAAATATTCATACTAAAAATTTAACAATTAAATGAGCCTGGTCCAACTTGGTTCTAGTTGGTCCAACTTGGTTCTAGCACATCCCTGCTATAAGGCTTATTATAAAACTGGTCCAACTTGGTTCTAGCATATTCCCTGCTATAAGGTTTATTATAAAGAGTATTCTTATTCATATGTAGGCTGGTTTGGATGACTTCCAAGTCATACAATTATGAGATTCTATAATACATGAACTTCTCTGAAATTCTATAATGTTTCTTATCTGATTGACTATGTCAAGACTTATAACAGCAGTAGGGTATTTGTTTTTTACCATGACCCCATTTGGAGATGTTTGGATCTTAGCTGGATGTCCTACATTTCAGTTACTTAAAAATCTTTGTATCCCATAACTATTTCCAGGGTCCTTTTGTTGTCCAGTAATTTCAGTCATTTCTGACTTTCCATGATCCCATTTGAGGGTTTGTTTTTTTTGGCAAAGATACTGGAGTAACTTGTCATTTCCTTTTCCAGTATATTTTACAGATGAAGAAACTGAGGCAATAGAATTAAGTGACTTCCTAAACTCACACAGCTGATAAGTGTTTGAGGCCACATTTGAACTCAGAAAGATGAGTCTTCCTGACTTTAAGCCCAGTACTTTATCCACTGTGCCAGCTAGCTGTCCTTCTAGGCCTCAATTAACACAAAATTTTAATATATAATCCTGTCATGACTATCTAATCCTATACTGCTTTTCCTAGATGTCTGGTTAATTCCTTCAAATGCATATGTTTTATCATACCAAACATTATAATAAACTTCTGAAGGTCAGGAAATTTATCTTATACTTTTCTTCCTCCTTAGCAATGTCAAATGCATAGAAGGTACTCAATAAATATAGATAACAAATCAATGAAGATAAGAGATCTGCTTTATGATGGAGATTCAAGTACCATAAAAGAATGACCCCCCCCCCCCTCTTTCCTACCCCTACAAGAGAACTAGCATCAAATGAGTCATTTGGGTGCAGGTTAGTGCAAATGCATCCATCTGTTAGAGTTTGTAGAGACATATGCCAGCAATTAGGGCAATCTGAGGCCTGAGGGAGAAATCTGTTACTGAGAAAAGACGAATGGAGTCCAAAGTCTTAGCAACTGGAGGCTAGTCTGATAATGAATCGATCACTCAGAAGTGCTAAATCTAAGGTGTGAAGCCAGAGTAGTAAACCAGTAACTGGAGTGGGATTTCTAACCAAGAAGAGCTGTATAGATATCAAAAAGTATGCTATCAAAAATTTAGAAGAGATGACTGTCTAATACAGACTCTTGCCCTATGATTTCCTCTCACCCTTATCCTGCCCCTTTTTTCTTTTTTTTTACTCTTTCATAATGTTTTATTTTTTTGAAATTTAATTTGTTTCTTTAGTACCAAATTACCTACTCTTCACTTGTTACCCCATCCATTAACAAGATATAAAATATTCATTATAGATATACATATATGTATATATATATAAATATATATGTGTGTGTGTGTGTGTGTGTGAAGTCATGCAAAATACATTTCCACATTAAATCATGTTGTGGGGGGAAGACAGAAAGAAAGATATGCTTTAATCTGCACTCAGAGACTATCAGTTCCCTCTCTGAAGGTAGGTAGTATTTTTAATATTGAGTCCTTTGCAATTGTAGTAAAGCATAGTATTGATCAGAATTGCAAAGTCTTTCATATTGATAATTATTTTTTTTAGATTTTTCAAGGCCATGGTGTTAAGTGACTTGCCCAAGACCATACAGCTAGGTAATTGTTAAGTGTCTGAGGTTGGATTTGAACCCAAGTACTCCTGACTCCAAGGCTGGTGCTCGATCCACTGCACACATTCATAATTATTACAAAATTACTGTTACTGTGTTTCTTTTCTCCTGGTTTTACTTGCTTCACTTTGCATCAGCTCATATAAGTCTTCTGAGATTTTTCTAAAATCTTTTTCTTTATCATTTCCTACAGCATAATGGTATTCTACAATTGATGGGCAGTTTTGAATTCTTTGCTACCACACAGAGAGCTGCTAGAAATATTTTTATACATTTGGGTCCTTTTCCTTTGTCTATGATTTCTTTAGGCTATAGACCTCATAGTGGCATTGCTGGATCAAAGGAAAGTTTTATAGTCCTTTGTTCCAAAATGTTCCAAATAGTTAGGATCAATTCACAGTGCATTAATGTATCTGATTTTTCATATCCCCTACAGTTTTTATTTCCTATTTATGTCATCTTAGCAAATCTGATGACTATGAAATGGCATCTCAGAGCTATTCTAATTTTTATTTATCCAGTTATTAATAATGTAGATCATTTTTCACATGATTATTGATAGTCTTGATTTCTTTCTCTGAAAACTGTTTGTTCCTAACCTTTAATTAAGGAACAGTACTTATTTTTATAAATTTGACTTAATTTCCTGAATATTTGAGAAATGAGATCTCTATCAATGAAACTTGCTGTTTGATCTCCCCCCACCCCAGTTTTCTACTTTCCTTCTCACTTTGGCTGCATAGGTTTTTTGTGCAAAAATGTTGTTTACAACTTAATCAAAACTATTCATTTTACTTCCTATGATCATCTCTAGTTTTAATTTGGTCACGAACTGTTCCCCTGTTCAAAAATTAGACAGGTGATCTTTTCTGTACTCCTCTAATTTGGTTATGATATTGCTGTTTGTCCTTTGTTCTTGAAGAAGACCAATGACATCAGAAGAGTGATGACTTGACTTCCAAGTGAATTAGATTTAAGTGAAGCAGAGCTGTGCAAAGAGCCTCACATATATCAGAATGACTCTAGATGACCCCTGATACAATGGGAGACCTGATTTTTTTCAGTTAATATCTTTCCCAAGTCTCAGTTTGTCTGAGACAAAAACTACTCAGTGATTTAAGGCTAGGTAAAAAATAATGAGGCAAAAAATAGCCTAGTTTGCCTATTCAAAGAAAAAAATCAGACCAAGAGGGGGGAGGACTCTCAGATTTCTGACCAGAACAGAAACAATTGCTATTTACAGGCATAATCTAACCAGGAGACCCAGATGACTCTGGAGGAGGAAAGTGAAATTAGTAACTTTGTGCAGCCCTTCCCCCCCATTTTAAACACAATTCATTTCTTGTCATGGCATCATGTCTCAGATATCTTGGTCTTTAAGAACTAAGGACAAGGGCAGCTAGGTGGCACAGTGGATAGAGCACTGGCCCTGGAGTCAGGAGGACCTGAATTCAAATCCAGTCTCAGATATTTAATAATTACCTAGCTGAGTGACCTTGGGCAAGTCACTTAACCCCATTACTTTGCAAAAACTAAAAAACAAAAACAAAACCTAAGGACAAGCAACAACAACAAATAAGCCATAAAAACCCAAACAGTGACCAAGTGAGGCTTGGACTGTTATTGACTAATCAGTGAGTGCCAGAGTGACTTGGGTTTAAAGCATGAGCAAGTAACTTCTTTTAATTCCTAGTGAGCATGGGGCGACTAGGTACACGGTAGATAGAGCACTGGCCCTGGAGTCAGGAGGACCTGAGTTCAAATCCACTTAATAATTACCTAGCTGTGTGGCCTTGGAAAAGCCACTTAACCCCATTTGCCTTACAAAAATCTAAAAAAAAAAATCCCAGTAAGCTTTATAAAAGTTTGGTTTTTCCAGAGTTCTACTTCAAGAAATCATTAATGAAACTACATGAGACACAAGAGTTGGTTGTCCCTATTTTTAAAAAATAATAGAGTAAGTAGGGAAGAGAAAATAATCTAGTCCCTAAACCTGAAGATATTTTGTGAGGTTTCAGCAATCAAAACATATTCCTTTCAACAGAGCACTGACATGTAAAGGTATGATTTCCTCATCTGGATAGAGGAAGAGAAGGAAAGAAGGAAAGGGAATAAGAGCATTGCCCAACTGGTACTAGCCAGTTAAGTCCCTAGGGGGCAGCTAATGCCACTCATAGATTGTTGTTTGTCCTTTGTTCTGGAAGAGAACCAATGACATCAGGAAGGAGATGCCATGACTTGCACCTGAATTGAATTTATGACATTACCTTTTATGTCTATATCTTGTAACTATTTTGAGTTTATCATGTTATGCAATGAAATGTTGGTTTATGGCTTTTGGGTCTATGCCAGCTTGCTTTCCAGTTTTCTTAGCCCTTTTTTGTGTTCTTGCCCCCAAAACTGGTACCTATGGGTTTATCAAATACACTGTTTATATTTCTATTGTGTACCTAATCTATTCTATCAATCCAGGACTCTACTTTTTCATCCATTATCAAATTGTTTTGATGATTACTACTTAGGAGAATAATTTGAATTCTGGTACTACAAGATAATATTGTAGACTTTCACATTTATTTTCCCATTGATTCCCTTGATATTTATAACCATTTATTTCTTCAGATGAATTTTGTTATTTTTTTTCCTTAGTTTTATAAAGCAAATCTTTAGTAGTTCGATTGGTATGGTATCAAATAAGTAAACCAGTCTTGGAGTCAGAAAGACCTGAGTTCAAATCTAGTTTCAGACACTTCTTAGCTGTGTGACCCTGAGCAAGTCACTTAATTCTGTTTGCTTTACTTTCCTCATCAGTAAAATGAGTTGGAGAAGGAAATTGCAAACTATTTCAATATCTTTGCCAAAAAAAATCCCCAAAAGGTGGCACAAAGAATAAAATACAACAGTAAAATGACTGAACAATGGCAGTAAGTATACACCAGGCACTGTCCTAAATATTGAAGATACAAAAGAGGGAAAAGATAGTCCCTCTCCTCAAATTGTGAAAAGAAATAGGGAAAACAATATGCAAGTACATAGATACAAAGCATGCTGTAGGGAATGATTTAAAATAATTAATAATAAACAAAATAGGGAAAAATTAAAAAAGGGAAAGAGCTGTAATTAGGGTTTGGGAAAGGTTTCCTGTAGAAGATGGGGGTTTTAGGCAGTTAGTTGGTACAGAGGATATAGTACTGGCCCTGGAGTCAGGAGTACCTGTGTTCAAATCCAGCCTCAGACACTTAATTGCCTAGCTTGTGTGACTTTGGAATGTATTTTTTTAGGGGGGTTTTGCAAGGCAAATGGGATTAAATGGCTTGTCCAAGGCCACACAGCTAGGTATTTATTAAATGTCTGAGACCGGATTTGAACTTAGGTACTCCTGACTCCAGGGCCAGTACTCTATCCACTGCGCCAACCAGCCGCCCCTAGCTTGTGTGACTTTGGGCAAGTCACTTAACCCCAATGCCTTAAAATAAGTTTTTTTTAAATTAGGAAAAAAAAGAAGGGGTTTTAATTAGTACTTAGAGGAAACCAGAGATGTCAGTAGGTGGAGTAGAGGTGGGGAAATGTTACAGGTATAGAGGACATCCAGAGATAATTCCTGGTTCCAAGAGATGGGGTGTTTGTGGAACAGTTAAGTGACCATTATCAGTGGATCAAAGGATACATGTTGAGGAGAAAAATGTTGTTGTTTGTCCTTCATTTTCGAAGCAGACCATGACATCAGGGAGGGGATGTCATGACAAACACATGAATTGGACTTGAGTGAGGGGGGCTATACTAACTCACCAGAATCACTTTCTCCTCTGGTGCCATCTGGGTCCAGTGGCCAGATATGAATCAGGACAACTGGAGATGACTCTGGATGTGAAACAATCAAGATTAAGTGGCTTGCCCAAGGTTACATAGCTAGAAAGTGGTAACTGTCTGTGTTCGGATTTGTAACCCCATCCTCCTGACTCCAAGGCTAGTGCTCTATCCACTGCACCAGGCTGGAAAGATAGGAGGGAGCTAAAATATGGAAAGACTTTGAAGGCCCAAAAGAGCATTTTTGTATTTGCTCCTAAAGAAAGGCACTAGTTTGTTTGTTTTTTTCAATAGGAGAGAGAGAGAGAGAGAGAGAGAGAGAGAGAGAGAGAGAGAGAGAGAGAGAGAGAGAGAGAGAATGATTAGTCCTAGTGGTTGAAGGGAGAATGAAGGAGTGGGGAAAGACTTGAGGCAAGCAGACTCACCAACGGCCAATTCTCATTTTAATTATATTTGCAGGTTTAACCATGAACAATAAATATTTCTACAATTGTTTAGATCTCTTTATTTGTGTGAAAGATGTTTTTTAATTTTGTTCCTGGCAGGTAGACTCCCAAGTACCTTATATTGGTTGCAGTTATTTAAATGGAATTCCTTTTTTTACCTCTTCCTGCTGAGTTTTGTTGACATCCCCTTTCTATACTAGTCCTGTGTATCCTGTTTGTATGATTTTCCTCTCAACTCTGCCCCCTACTGATTAGTGGAACCAGTGAGACTGTGAGTTCAATCAAGTCCATCACACAAGAAGAAATTAAATAAAAAATATATAACGAGTGCCTGCTATATGATTTGATACTGAATATATTATTATATATAACTAAGACATTATTCCTTAAGTATTTATGCATATGTGAAGAATTTTTTAACATTATTTGATTTGAAAGAGAACCAGAATGCCTTCCTACCCAAAATCATCTCTCTCAAATATGTATCACGATGCCTAAAATTCTGCTAGAGGAAGTGATTGGGGAATGACTAAACTAATTTCAGTACCTGAATGTAATGTAATTTTTCTGTGCTGTTAAGAAAAGATGAATATGGAAAAATGCAGAAGGACCTACATGGAGTGATATAAAACAAAGAACAACCAGAAAAAAAAGAAGAGATTTGATCAGTGATTACAAAAGTATAAATGAAAGGAATTGCAATGGTAAACAAAGGAAGGTAAATGCTGTGAAATGATATTAAGCTTGAATACAAAGCAAATATAGGAAAAAAACCTTCAGTCTACCCCTACTTCTTGGCTGAGGGGGTGGGTTATGGGTATGCAAGACTACCTACAGGCTTTTTCAGTATTTTGGTTAGTTCTGATGAATTATATTTTCTCCTCTCTTAAAAAGTCTTTATTATGGGAACATGGCTCTTTGGGAGAACAAGTTTAGAATTTCATGAATGATATAAAAGATACATTATATATATATATATATATATATATATATGTTAAACTGTCTGTAAATCTATATCTATCCATCCATCTATCTGTCTGTCTATCTCTATCCTCCAGTCTATATTATATAGAGGGTCTACTTACCAGAGAACTTATAGATATTTTACCATTGTGTGGATATCAGTGCCACATGCTTGATTCTTCTCTAATTAAACTTTTCTTAGATGTTATCCTTTTTTTAAAATTCCCTGGTGCAATTTCTTCTTGGTGGTAACATGTTGCCCTCTCGGTTAGTTATGGAGATTCTCTATTCCTGTCTCTTCTATATTCTATATTCTATATTTCAGTGAAATGAATTCATTATCACAAACACCTGATTCTGGATTAATTTTTCAATTGTATTCCTTGTTGAAAAGAGGAAAAGATGGATGAGTTATTTTAATAGGGAAGAGATACCAAAAGGAGGAGAGTGAGAAAAAACTTGCAGAAAGAGATAAAGCTAATTCACTTACTATGCTTTGAGTTCCACTACTGTAACAAATAAGAACAGCAGAAGCTTCACTTTAAAATTGCTACCCTCTTCAGTAGTGGGAAGGGACTTTGCAGACATGAATGCACTAAATAAATGTGAAGTAATGCTAACATTATTACTTCTGCCACATGATACCTGTGCAATCATCTCTAGGTCCTGCCACCTCTCTGGACCTCTATTTCCTCATCTGTAAAATGAAAGGGTTGGGCTAGATGACTTTTAAAATCCATTTTGCTGCTAAATCTATAATTCTGATCACAAAACCCTCAGGGGAAAAGTAACCTTAGAACCATCCTCTACCTTATCTCTAGTTTTTAAAAATAATGATTGATAAGGTGTTGAGTAAATTCATAGAACGAAAAATGTCGGTTTAAGGGTCAATTCCTGAAGGCCACTGGGGGGCAGTAAAGGATGAAGTTGTGTAATCTAAAGGCCTTCCATAAGTCTAACATCCATCCATGACTCCTTTTGGATATTCTTGACTCCTTCCCAATGAAAGCTAGGATCAGAAATAAAAGCTACTTCCTCTGAGATTCTGCTCAATAAATTCTTTGTTTTGGGATTTGAAGAACTCTGTCATTTTTTTGATAATTTTAATTTTGTTCTTTCTAGATGCAAAAAAACATAATTTGGAGAATGGTTTTAGTTATGTTTTTTAGTAGTAATTACTGTTTTTAAAGAGTAATAACAGCCAGTATAACCTAAAGTGGATTAATGTTGCTGAGTTGGGAGAAAGTATTAATTGGGTGTTTTCAATAGTGTAGAAAAATGCAATATAATGACTGTATGGGGTGGTGGGGGTTGAGGGAGGAGGGAGAGGTATGTTGTTACTTTTAGGGGAAAAGAGAAGGGAACAAATATTTATTAAGTGCCTCCTATTATCCAGTACTGTGCTAATCACTTTTCAAATGTTATCTTATTTGATGCTTTAAACAACCCAATGAGGATACCTAGGTTCACACAGCTAGGTGGATCACAGGAAGACTTTCCATCCTGATTTCAATCTAGTCTCAGATACTTACTAGCTGTGTGATCTTGGGCAAGTCACTTGAGGCCAGTTGGTCTCAGTTTCCTCATCTATGAAATGAACTGGAATTGGAAATGACAAACCACTTCAGTATCTTTGCCAAGAAAACCCCAAATGGGGATCACAAAAACAAATGAATTCCTGACTCTGGGGCCAATATTCTAGTCATCATACTACCTAACAGACTCTTTCATTTTGTCATTGTAACCCCAGCACATGTCCCAGCGTGGAGCACATAGTTGGCAGTTAACAAGTTCTTGTTGGATTTGGATTGGAAAATGGAAAACTGATACCTCTTTGCAATGAATTTTATATATAAAGTGAATAGATTCATAACATTATGGCACATCACCCTTCAACTTATGACATTATGTATGGTTTTCCCCTCCAGAAACAGTAATAATTTTCTTCCCCTATGAACTAAAGATGCACATCACTTAAAACACAATGGGAAAGGGGAGTGATGAGTATGAATAGACAAATGATAAAAGGTATCATTTGAGAGATGTATGAATAGAGAAAGAGATAGAGAAGTCCTATAGGGGGTCAAAGATAACCGGTGGATAATCTGCCAATAATATCCCTTAAATACCTAGAAGAGCAGTTCTCAATCCTTTTATTTGTAAAACAAAATTATTGAGAATCAATGAACTTTTATATGGGTTATATTTAATGATGTTTATTGTATTAGAAATTGAAACTGATATTTAAAAATACATTGTTTTGCTGATTTTGGCAAATCTCTTTGATGTCTGTCCAGAAGACAGCTGGAATCATCTCTTTTTCTGCATTCAATCTATTGTAATATATCATTTTGGTTGAAAAATATGAAAAAAACTCAGTCTCACTACAGATATGTAGTTGTAAAAGGGAAGATTATTTTAAAAGGAAATAATGTCTTTCCTTGAGGACCTCTGAAAAGATCTTGATGCTTTTTTGTTCTTCATTCTGAAGAAGAGGTGATGCCATGAAAAAGCACGTGAATTGGATTTGAGTGAGGGGGTGCTGTGCTGAGTCACGAGCTTCACTTTCTTCTCCAGAGTCACCTGAATCCAGTGATCAGATATTAATTGGGATGACTGGAGATGGCCCTGGTTGCCAGGCAATTGTGATTAAGTGATTTGCCCAAGGTCACACAGCTAGTAAGAGGTAAATGCCTGAGGCTGGATTTGAATTCCTGTCCTCCTGACTCCTAGGCCAGTGCTCTATCCTTCTAGCTGCCCTGAAAAGATCTAGTGGATCCCTAAGGGGTCTCTAAACCATACTTTGAAAGCCACTGTTCTAGTAAAACATTGTGTTCCATTGGTATTTCTCTGAGAGAAGAAGGAAGACCTGCACCATATTGGGTGAGCATAGACTCACATATATAAAACTGAGACATGAATGGGATGTATATTGTGTCAATGTTGAGAGAACTCACACTGATGAAATAATAGATTCAGTAAAGAATTAAAGTATAAACACAACTCTTTCATATCTATTAGAGTTAGAAACTTATTTACTTTGTCTTGGTGTGCTAAACCATTTCTGCAGATAAGTAGCACATGTCTACCTTTTAGTAAGGACCATCCATAAAATAGTAACTTCAATGGAAATGAATTAGCTAAAACCTAAAGTGCTCATTCCACTGATCGCAATTAATGAACTTATGTTCTTTCATAATCCTGTGATAGATTTGCTCCAATGCTATTGGCAATCATTGCTGAACCCACATAAATGGCGACAGCAAGGCTGAGATGAAAAGAAGATAGATTTAGTCTCTAAAAACATTTAGCAAGAGTTATCTACACTGACTAAAATGTGTTTATGATATAATGGAAAATAGTAATATTGTGAGATATGTATTATTTATCCCCATTTTACAGATAAAGAACTTGAGTTTAGTGTTTAGTGATTTGTGTATTGTCATATATATATATGTGTGTGTGTGTGTGTGTGTGTGTGTATGTGTGTCTGTCTGTCTGTACATATATGCTTTCCTCCATTGTACTGGTTGCAATCCATCCGTACCTTCTTATCTTTTGTGATTTTTATGCATATCCTTCTATAAATCCTCTAAAGAGAACTGAGTCATCATGAAAGCTTTATTTCTGTCTTTTTTGGATATCTGTGGAGTGCTAAAGTTATGACTGAAGTTTTATTTTACTACTGCAAGGGATATATAATAGACTCAAGGTAATTTTGATATTAAAAAGATGGGTCATCTTCAGGGAGAAACTTTGGGTTCATTAAAATAATTTTGAGTTTTCCTAAGTTAATTGTTTCTCTGTCTTCCTCTTGGGTCTAACTCATTTATTTGCAGCACTTATATAAAATGTATTTGTATACATACACATACATATACATATACTAAACTGTAAAGCATTCATACTCTACTGCAGAAAGTGCCACTCTGTTGGACTGGTCACATTGTTCAAATGCCAAACATAAACTTGACATTTTTGAGATCTCTCTTAAGAGCTTTGGAATTGACTGTGCTATATGGGAGACATTGGCAAAGAACAACCTAGCATGGCATGCTCCCATCAGAGAAGGTGCTGTGATCTATGAGCAAGGCAGAATTGAAGTGGTTCAAAGGAAACATGAGATACTTGAATTTAGAGAATCCACCCCAGATGTTGACATGGACTATTTGTGTCCAACCAGGGGTAGGGCATTCCAAGCTCATATTGGTCTGATCAGCCACTGATAGACATAGTGATGTCATTTTGGTCCTCTTCAAGAATTAAGGATAGCAACTGAACCAAATATATACATACACACAATATCCTTAATATAAGCCTGAAATGTTATTCATTCAACTGATATCAGGAGCTGTGAAATCTTCATTCACAAGTTTTTCTACTTTGGATAATTAAGTCAAGCTCTTTTTAGTGATTACAGACCTCTCTGTAAGGTACTTGGGATTAATGCTATCAGTAATCAGCAAACAGATAACTGGACAACCTCACCATGTATAGGAAATCCCTGCTTTTATTGGTTTTTGTGCTTTTACCAATGAGACTGGTGAAAAAACTGTGGCAAGCATATATCTCCTTGCTTTATTATTTGCATAACATTAATGACCATAGAGTTAACAAGCATGTTCTATTTTGCTGTTACATTTTCTGAAGAATCTTGTATGATTTTGTCTTATACATTTTCTTAAGGAGATATTTTGCCATAATGTAATAATTTTTTTAAAAAATCAACAAACATTGAGCACCATGTATTGTATTATATATATCTTTCAATTATTAGTTGGTAAAGGTGAAATTGAATGAAATTTTCCCTGGCAAAAAATCTGTCTATTCTCTAACTGTTCAAGGATGCCCTTGATGAATGACTAGATTATTATCATATAAGTGTTATATAGATAGTAAAGTAGGTGTTAGTAATGGTTAATATTATCTCAATTGCCTTTTTGCTGCACTAATAATAATAATAATAATAATATCTTTGATGCCTCCTTCTAATAACTTGAAAATCAATCACTGAAAGCTTTATGGTAATGTATCAATATCAAAATCTTTCCAGATCATTTCCATCTTTCTCCCATCTTTTATTCTTCCATCTTGCTTTCTATTAATTTTTATTGTTGTCTTCCTTTTGATTTGATCCTTAGACCCAAACAATGATTTTTACTTAGTTTCGTATTTCACAAAATTTCATTCAAACAGATTGTTCCCTCCACTGTTTCTTGATGTTTTAGGAGCAGATAAAGCTCATGCTCTTCTAAAATTCTCCATAAGATTTCACAAATACATTTTTATTTATTTATTCATTCATTCATCTATCTATTTATTTATTTGTTTGCTTGTTCATTTATTTATTTATTTATTTATTTATTCATTCATTCATTCATTTATTTGTTTGTTTGTTTGTTTAATTTTTTTGCAAGGCAAATGGGGTTAAGTGGCTTGCCCAAGGCCACACAGCTAGGTAATTATTAAGTGTCTGAGATTTGAACCCAGGTACTCCTGACTCCAGGGCCTGTGCTTTATTTTGATGTTATTTTTGGTTTGTCTCTTTCTACTTGGCAAGCAAAATCCAAGTGTTTGCTGACTACATAAGTTCTTAGACTGACAGGAGTTTTTAGGCTCCTTCATTAAGGCAATTTATTGACATTGGATAGACTTATTCATCATTTTTTTTTTTTTATCATTGGCATCAAGAACATTTCCTCCATCCATTTTCTGTTTTGAAAGTATAAATGTTACTGGTTGAAGTCATTTTTCAGTTATATCACTCTTTTGGCCCCATTTTTAGGATTTTCTTGGAAAAGATACTGGAATGAGTTATCATTTCCTCAGGAAACTGAGGCAAATAGGT
Source organism: Macrotis lagotis (assembly GCF_037893015.1). NCBI lineage: Eukaryota > Metazoa > Chordata > Mammalia > Peramelemorphia > Peramelidae > Macrotis > Macrotis lagotis. Next base: position 681,889,598 of record NC_133658.1, read on the forward strand.
GACTTGCCCTGAATCACACAGCTAGTAAATGTCTGAGGCCAAGTTTGAACTCAGAAAGATGAGTCTTTTTTATTTTTGGGTGGAGCTCTATGTATTGTACTGCCTAGGTGCTTTTGAATAGATAAGACTTTAATTTATCTTTTTAAGGAGAAACTGTGAGCTCTCCTTCCTTTTAATTTCAACTTTTTCTTTTTGCTACATTTAGAATGATAATTTCAAAATTTACAGAATTTAACTTCTGCAGTAAATTGTTTATTTCTTCATTATTAAACAAAGATCTCACATTTAGAGCTAGATTAAATTTACATAGTTTTAAAAATGTGATTCTTTTTTTTTTTTAGGTGTTTTTTTTTTGCAAGGCAAATGGGGTTAAGTGGTTTGCCCAAGGTCACACAGCTAGTTAATTATTACATGTCTGAGCCGGATTTGAACTCAGGTACTCCTGACTCCAGGGCCAATGCTCTATCTACTGCACCACCCAGCTGCCCCTAAAAATGTGATTCTTAACCCCCATCTGGCCCTTTTCTATTACTCTCACATAGTCACTGAAGGCAGGCAAACAGGCTAAGGACAGTTTTGTATTTTTCTTTGATTACTAGGTTATCATTGGGTCAACAAATTTATCACCAAATGACCATCCTCCTGGGGATTGGTCTCTCCAATTACTTCTCTAGATAATTTCTTGGGAAGTAGACACAGTCTCTAGGACCATACTCAAAGTTTTCCAGAATGGTAGACTCTGCCATGGCTTGCATACCACTGGCATAGCCTTTGTGGAGCAAGGGTCACTCATATCGCAATGAAGCAGCAGAGTAGAATTGTAGAATTAATGATTCTAAATATTTTTAAAGTCCTTTGAAAAACTTAAAAAATCATAACTACTATCATTATCATCACCATCATTATCATCATCATCATCATCATTACTATTGTTGCTGTTTGTTAGTAGATAGCTTTAGATCAGGAGCATCCAACCAATCTAATATTTCCTAGAGTCTCTTCTAATCTTTTTGAAATACCTTCCCCAAAACAATATTATATGTCAACTCTAAATTATTCTTATCACCTACCACTTTGATAGTGATGGGAATAGTAGAAGTAGAAATTTTTTATGTACAAAAGAATCTGCAGACAGATGAAGGCCTCTCTTTATATTATCTTACTTTTCTATGACTGAGTGGCATCTCCTTCAAAGGTCCAATATGACCACTGGATACCCAAAAGATGATATACCTGGATACATGGTTTAATATACTAACTCAAGTTAGAAGTTATTATTTTTTTAATGCAGAAACTGGTAATTCCCACACAACTCAGTCTCTCACTCACTGGGCTTTGATAGTTGTTCTGACCAGAAACTCTAAGAGTCTTCACCTCCCAGATTGATTCTTTTGTGAAGGCAAACCTGGCCTTTAATCACTGAATAGTAGTTGTCTCAGATAAATTGAGACCTAGGAGAGATCTTAGCTTTAAAAAGGCCAGGTCTCCCACTGTATCCAGGGTAATATCCAGTCATCCTGATCGATGTCTTGCCACTGACTCAGATGACTCTGGAGGTAAGAGTGAGACTGATAACTTCACACAGTTCTGCTTCACTTAAATTCAATTCAATTCCAAGTCAAGATATCATCCTGATGAAAGGAAGGAAAGGGGGAAGAGGAAAAAGAGGGGGGAAAGGAGGGAAAGAAATGGATGAAGGGACAAAGAGACAGAAAGAAAACAAAAGACAAAAATTAGAGACAAAAACGAAAGAGAAAAAGGAAAGGAAAAAGAAGATAGTAAAGGGAGAAATAAACAAAGAAAGAGAGTGACAGAAAGAGAAAGGAAAAAATTAAAGAGAGAAAGAATGGGAGAAAGAGAAGGAAGGAAAGAAGAAAAGATGAAAAAGGAAGGAAAGAAGGAAGGCAGGAAGAAAGAAAAGAAGGAATGAGGGAGAGAGGAAGGAAGGAAGGAAGGAAGGAAGGAAGGAAGGAAGGAAGGAAAGAAATTAAATTCCTAATTTCGTCCTGCCAAGGTCTCAGTTGTCCACATCTCATTGCATTATTCAGGCACTAATTTTTTTTTCACATTTGACTACTCTTTGTCTAGAATCTCAGCTCCTAAATCCTGCATCAGTCACATCCGTTGGGGCTAGCTGGGAGGTTGCTCCTAAGGCTCAGCCACTCTAGCTGCCTCAGTAACAGCTGATTTTCTAGAACCCCACTGAGCACTCCTCACTGTACTCATGATCATTGAAGTTTTCTCTCCAGCCTTTCTATGTAATTAGAGAAATTTTTCAGCCTCTTCTTGAGGGGAAGGCATTTAATAGAAATGTTATAAGCAGTGGTGTATCCCTACATTATTTATACAGTGCTCACAAACAAGTGGTCATGCATAAGATCAAAGCAGATTAGATTTAGAGCTGGAAGGGAACTTATGGTTCATTTAATTCAACTCTCTCATTTTGCAATTAAAGAAACTGAGACCCAAAGAAATTAGGTGAGATCTGGGAATTTAAGTAGCTGGCTCTCTGCCAAGTAGAACCAACAGCTTCTTTACAAGCACTAAGGTTCATTCACCTTCAAAAATATTGAACAATGTTAAAGCTTCTGTTGTTTTCCCCTAGGTCTTCACAAAAGATCTCTTTGGGTGACTGTGAAATGTCTTTCTTGAAATAAAATAAGCCTCTATTTTCTGTGCTGAGTCAGCCGAGAGTGTCTGTTGTCCTTTTGTGCTCCTTGCACACACACAAAAAAATCAGTAACTTCAAAGGAGACTTTTGAAGTTCAGAAAGTCATTCTTATTCTGCCTCTCCATTTGTCTTTCCATCTTTGCCTAGGAAAAGTAGATCAGTTATAGAAACTGGCTACTATGCAAATAACTATTTTGAGGAAAACATTTTTTGATTTCTTTTTTTTTTTTTTGGTGGGTCAGTGGGGTTCAGTGAATTGACCTGGTTCATACAGCTAGTAAGTATCAAGTCAGGAAGATAGGAGTGCAAATCCAGCCTCTGACACTTACTAGCTATGTGACCTTGGACAAGTCACTTCACCCTGATTGCCTCTCATCCAGGCCGTCTCCAGTCATCTTGATTCATATCTGACCACTGAACAACTCTGGAGGAGAAAGTGAGGCTGTGACTCCCCAATTGGGGGCCCCCCCAATCCAATACACATGCTTGTTATGATCTTCTTCAAGAATTAAGGACAAACATTATTATTATTATTATTATTATTATTATTATTATTATTATTATTATTAAGTATCTGAGGCCAAATTTGAACTCAGATCCTCCTGACTCTAAGGATAGTGCTCTATACACTGCACCACCTAACCACCTCTTTGGATTTTATTTTTGTTGTGATTGTTGTGATTTCTTAAAGTGCTATATAATTAGCAGTTATTGCAGCAGTTCAAGTGACTTCCTTACCTAGTATGCTTTGAGATCAGGGAAGAGTTGTATGATGGACAGAGCCATGCTTAGAGCCTGGTGAAGCCGGGTCATCAAAATGTTTCTTTCCTTGTCATTCAAGTGGTGATCCAAGGTTGCAGTAATTTAAGAAGGCAGTGGTAGAAAAGGATCAGGTAGTTTTGTAAACTTTGGCTAAGAGCAAACAAATAAAAACAAAAAACACTGTAACTGTTATGCATAATATATGGAATTTGAATGCCACATGTAGGTTGCCTAAAACACTATTTTGCAAAGAACTCATGCAAAGCAGGTGCTCCCATGGAAGTCAGAAGTGATAAAAGAACACTCCTAAGGTCTTGCCAAAGAACTTTGAAATCGACTATGGAAACATGGGAGACCCTAGAACAATACCAGAATCATAGCATACTCCCATCAAAGAAGGCAAAGCAGAATTCAAAACAAAATTTGCATGATGCACAAATTTTAGGGACATCTCCATTCCAAATGTTCATATCAACTATTTGTACTTGATAGAGCTCATATGGGTCTGATCAGCTATAGTTGGACACATAACTTGATTTTTTTTTGGTGGGTCAGTGTGGTTGAGTTATTTGCCCCAGTTCATACAGCTAGTAAGTATCAAGTCAGGAGGCCAGAAGTTCAAATCCTGCCTCTGACACTTACTCACTATGTGACCTTGGACAAGTCACTTCACCCCGATTGCCTCTCGTCCAGGTCATCTAGGCCAATTTAGGGAGGTCATTTTGGCCCTCTTCAAGCATAAAGAACAAGGACAACTACCCCCAAAAGATTAAAGCATTCAAGCTCCAGGCCCCTTTTGTTGACTCTTTTTTGATAGATTGAATAGTTCGGAGAAGGGAGTGTTATGCATATGAGTCCATGTCAGCCCATTCTATTTTCCTCTCCTGGGACCTGCAACTTGGAGACTGCCTGCTGTTTTGTGGGTTGTATGAATCTCTAAGCTGGATCAATGCTACTTATAATTTCAGAACAAAGGCCCTATGGACTAGCCCCTGTTGTAATGATCTTCCACAAGCGGAACTTGCATTTGTCTCGATGGATTTTTCCCCCCTTGTTTTGCTATTGCCTACTGAGCACATCTTAGAAGGCAATCAATCCATCATGGTGGATGCTGGAAAGTACATTCTAATGTGGAAATCCTACCAACTCACATGGTAAGGCTTAGATGACAATTTTTTTCCAAACCTATCACTAACTAATATAATTACCTCCTGTTGAGAAACTAGATGTTTATGCATAGCATCATTACTCTTGGTAATTAGATCTGTAATTTCCCAAAGTATATGATCTATTCTTTCCTATGTGTTAAAACCAAGTGATGGTTATAGATCACTGTCTGTCTATGATTTGCATTGCTCTTTATTAAAGAAAATATTAGTTCTTATGAGCCTGATATCTATTTTCAACCATATAACTTAAGTTTCAATATTTAATATTAACTCTTTATTTCCATCTTTAATGCAGAATGCATTCCAAATGGCAAATTTACTTACATATGATGTCACTAATGGAATTGAATCCAACATCCTATTAGGATATGGAATTTTTATTAAGTTCAAAGATTGTACCAAGTCTTACTAAATGAAAATAATAGCAGCATATTTATGGAACAGAATAGCAAGTGCATACTAGCTTGTCCAAAAGAAGGACACTTATTGTAATATATATATATATATATAAAATATGCAATAATATATTATATATATATTTATATAGGAGTATGCTATGATTCTGGTCCTGTTCTAGGGTCTCCCAGGTTTCCACAATCAATTCCAAAGTTCTTTGGATATATATATATATATAATTGTAAAGTTGCATTTATTGAACCCTTGTATATGTATATCTGACACTGATCAGTTTTTGTTCTGTGATTTCAATACAGGGAGGAAATGCTCTCTAAAAGGAAGATCAGCAACCAGAAAACTGGTTTTCAATTTAGAGACTCTAGCAATAATTAGCAGTTGATCTTAGGTAAATATCTTCTCTAGTCCTCTGTTTCCTTCTCTTGGAAATAGGTTTGGACTACAGGATTGCTGGGAAACTAGGCAGTGCAATGGCTAGATTGTCAAGCCCGGAGTCAGATAGATTCATCTTCCTAAGCTTGATGTAACTTCAGATATTTATTAGCTGTGTGACCCCGGCTAAGTCACTTAACCCTGTTTGCCTCCATTTCCACATCTGTAAAGTGAGCTGAAGAAGGAAATGGCCAACCATTCCAGCATCTCTGCCAAGACAACCCCAAATAGGGTCACAGAATTAGACATAACAGAAACCATATATAATTGCTAAATTTTTTTCCAGCCCAAATCTTATGATAAACAGGGTTCACTTTGAACACACATGGGCACAGTTACATGGAAGGTATTACCAAAAATCCTTCTGCAGTGATATAATCTTTGTCAAGTATTTGTTTAAGGCCTACAGCAATTTCATTTCCTACTTTTGAATTTAACATTTTTTAATTTACTTTAAGTTTTAGACCAAGATTTGGGATGCCTGTCTTAGAAAAATAAATCATCTTTTTAACCACATGTCAAGGATGGGAAAAATCAATACTTCCCTGGGCTATTTTATTTCTCTCTTGAGAAGAGCTCAGCATGAGAAGGTTTATTCACCATATTCACAGTCATCTAGATTTTCTAAGCTGAGAATTTTTATAATGGCCATGTGAAAAATGTCAATTTAGATATCACTTTTCATCATCTCTCAAGTTCAGTTTCTTTTTTTTGTTTCTTTTTATTTTATTTTTTCCTCAATTATATGTGAAAAAATTTTAACAATCATTTCCTAAAACTTTTGAGTTTCAAATACTTTCCCTTCTTCCTTTTCCCCCTTCTTGGGAAGGCATCTCTAGCCCAGTTTCAACCAGTAGAAAAGGCACTTGCAAAGGAAGTTATGAAATCTGGTTTTAAGTTTGAGCTCTACTACTATTACCAGTGAAGGTAATGGAGGGGTCACAACAGCCTCTTCAATTTCCTCATCTGTCAAACAATAGGGATTCTTTTGCAAGATAATCTCAGAGGCCCTTTCTTTCTCTAAGAATGTATAATTCTAAAGGTTCTTCATATTACTAACATAAAATTCACTTCAAAATTTGGCAAGACTATTTTCTCAGCCTGTTATGTTAGGCCAATACCCACTTTGTTTTTAATAGTATTTTGTTATTTAAATCGCACATAAAACCAAATTTTAAATTTATTTGAAATTTTGAGATACAAATTTTCACTCTCTTTCCCTTGTCTTCCACCTCACTAGATAGTAAGCATTTTGATATAGGTTATATATATGTATAATCATGTAAAACAAATTATCATATTAGTCATATTTTGAAAGAAGATAAAGACAAAAGAAAAAAGTTCAGAAAAATAAAGAAAGTGAAAATATCATGCTTTGTTCTGCATCTAGATTCTGTCAGTTTTTTCTATGGATGTGAATAGCTATTTTTCTCATGTGGCCTTTGGAATTGTCTTGGATTATAGAATTGCTAGGAATAGCAAAATCATTCAAGTACACAAAGTTCCTCATACTGTGTATACTGTTCCCCTGGCTCTACTCACTTCACTTTGCATCAATTCATGTAAATCTTTCCAAGTTTTTCTGAAATCCACTTGCTCATCATTTCTTATAGTATTTCATTATATTCACATAACACAATTTGTTCAGCCATTGCCCCAGTTGAATCTCTCAATTTCTAATTCTTTGCCACCACAAAGAAAGCTGCTACAAATATATTTGTACAAGTAAGTCCTTACCCCCCCACCCCATGTTTTTTTTTATCTCTTTGGTATATAGACCTAGTAGTGGTATTGCTAGATCAAAAGGTATGCAGTTTGATTGCCCTTTAGGTATAATTCTAAATTATTCTTCAAAATGGTTGAATCAGTTCACAACTCCACCAATAAAGCATTAGTGTCCCAATTTTCACACATCTCCTCCAACATTTATCATTTTCCTTTTTGGTAATATCAGCTATTCTGATAGGTGTGGGGTGGTAACTTGGAGTTGTTTTAATTTTCATTTTTCTAATCATTAGTGATTTAGAGATTTTTTTTTATCCAGTACTCAGAGATAGTTCCTAGAGCTTTCCATGGGATTGCTTTTGTCTTGTTTTTGTTTGAATATCTAAACCATGAATAAATGCCATATACAGCTTAGAGTTATTAAAGTGTTTATTAGATTTAACATGGTAGTACCAGCATTTCTTTGCTTATCTATTTTTCCTTTTGATCTTCTATCTATTCTTTTTTATATTTTTTAAGGTTCCATTGATATCCTTTTTTTCTTCTTCCTTTTTTTGCTCTATTCTCACTACACTTCCCAACAACTTCCCCTCCTTCCTCCAAATAAACACCTTCCTTCTTAACAAATAAGTGCAGTTAAGTAAATTTACATACTGGCTGTGTATGAAAATTCACATTCTTCCATGAGGAAGATAATAGGCTTTGTTATCAATCTTATATAGTCATGATTAAACATTAAATTGATCCAAGTTCTTAAGGGACAGCAAGATGGGTATTGCAGTGAATAGAATGCTGGGAATGAAGTCAGAAAGACCTGCATTCAAATCCAGTCTCAAATACTTACTGGCTATGTGACGCTGGCCAAGCCACTCAACCTTATTTACCTCAGCTTCCTTATTTATAAAATAACCTGGAGAAGGAAATGGCAAAACATTCCTGTATCACTGCTTCAAAAAAAAAGGTCACAAAGAAACAGCTTAACAATAATAAAAGTTCCTAATCTTTCAAAATTATTTTCCTTTAGATTATTGTACTCCTTGTTCTGTTCACTTCACTTTTTTTTTTTTATTAAGGTTTTTGCAAGGCAATGGGGTTAAGTGGCTTGCCCAAGGCCACACGGCTAGGTAATTATCAAGTGTCTGAGTTCAGATTTGAACCCAGGTACTCCTGACTCCAGGGCCAGTGCTTTATCCACTGCGCCACCTAGCTGCCCCTCACTTCACTCTTTATCAGTACATCAGTACTAGAATATTCCATGATGTTTGTTTAGCATAAATAATATAATTATTTCCTAAATTAACAGGTATCCAATTTGCAATTTTTTGCATTGATATTTTGAAAGCTAGGGGCAGCTTGGTGGTGAAGTGGATAGAGCACCGGTCCTGGAGTCAGGAGGACCTGAGTTCAAATCCAGCCTCAGATACATAATAATTATTTAGCTTTGTGACCTTGGTCAAGTTACTTAATCCCATTACCTTGTAAAAAAATAAATTTTGAAAACTTTATAGAAACTGAAATAATCATACACCATTCTGGTAGAAAATGTCTGTTGAGTTGTTTTTTTTATTTTTTTTTTTAATAAAAATCAGGAAGTAATTCAACTCAGGAAAAGGAAATACATCACTTTTCATACCTCACAAGGTGGCTCACATAACAATATTTACTATGTAGCCAGAAACAGATCTTATTTGGGCACAGTACCTTATGTCCCTAGGGATTCCATTTTGTCATCTTTGTACCAGTATGTGGGTCTCCCCCCCCCCCCAGATATGCCAAAAATCTAATCATGGAAGACCTTGTTTGTCATTATATTATATATGATTGGAAGGATACTTTAGGCAGTAAGTAGCCTTTCTTTTTTCAACTGTATGAGAAAAAGTTAAGGAGGACTAAAAGTCAAAGACATATTACCAATCAAATTTGCTTGTGAAAAGGAAGAAATTTGGAATAAAGGATCTGAGAAACTCCTCAGAGCAATCCTCAAAATAATCTGGCCTCTTTCTCTCTTGCCTTCTTCTACTCATTCATTTCCTTTGTGAGGATAATAGAACATCTTTTTGAGGCAAGGTAAAAGGTACCTTGTTTGGTTGTTTCTGAAACATCCAACTCTTCATGACTCCATTTGAGATTTTCTTAACAAAAATTCTGGATTGGTTTACCATTCCTATTTTCTACCTCATTTTGTAGATGGGGAAACTGGGGTGAACTGGATTAAGTGACCACAGGGATACTTAATTGTCTGAGTCCAGATTTGAATTCAGGAAGATGATTCTTCCTGACATGAAGCTCAGCACTCTGCCCATTGCACCATCTTACTGACCTCAGACAGGTGTTGTCTTTTGCAATATGTTGGAAGTTATCCTGTGAAATGTTTTAGGAGGTCATGTAAGTTGGTAATCAGCAAATGATAAGAGTTAGTGGTTCTTGTCCTTCATTATCAAGTACTATTTGTGCTTCAGTTCTGCCCTCCACATACAGCACAGCAGCCTCTCTGTTGAGGGCATGCCATCTGGATGGTCCTGTGTCAGTATCTCCCATGCTTGAATCAATTCTAAAGTTCTTTTTTGTTTTTGGTTTTCACAAGTCAATGGGGTTAAGTGACTTGCCCAAGGTCTCACAGCTAAGTAAATATTAAGTGTTTGAGGTCAAATTTGAACTCAGGTCCTCCTGTCTTCAGGGCCTGTGCTCTATCCACAGTGCCACCTAGCTGCCCAATTCTAAAGTTCTTAAGAGAGCCCTTCAAGGTGTCTCAGTATTGCTTCTTCTGACTCCACCCCTGTGAGCACTTACCCTGTTTGAATCCTCCATAAAATAGATTTTTTTGGCTAGTATACATTTGGCATTTGAAAAACATAGTCCATCATAGTAATGTTTGAATCCTAGTCACTTTAGCTTGAGAAAGGACCTCAGTGTCTGGTATCTTCTCCTGCCAGATGACCTTCAGAATCTTCCTAGGACAATTTAAATGGAAGTGATTCAGTTTCCTGACAAGACTGTCCAGGTTTCACAGGTATATAGTAATGAGATCAGCACAAGGGCTTTGTAGACCTTCAGTCTGATAGTCAGTCTAATACTTCTTTACTACACACTTTCTTTCAGAGTCTCCCAAAATACTGAGCTAGCTCTGGCCATGCAAGTGTCAACCTCATTGTCAATGTGTACCTCCCTGGAAAGGACACTGTCAAGGGAAGTGAACATGTCCATAGTACTCAAAACTTCTCCATTTGCTGTAATCAATGGTTCCACATATGGATGATGTGGTGCTGGCTAATGGAGCACCTAAGTTTTCTTGGTAATTGTAAGACCAAAATTAGCATAAGCGGCAGAGAGTCAATTCATACTTCATTGCATCTCATCTTCAGAGGCTACATTAAGACACAATGACCTAAAAACAGAAGAGTATGCACCAATACTCCCTCCACTTTGATCTTGGTTTGTAACCTTTTCAAGTGGAAGAATTTACCATCAGCACAGGAGCTGACCTTGAGGTCATGTTCATCTTCAGTGAAGGTGTTTACCAAAATGGCTGAAAATCTCAAACTACAAAGCATGGGCATAAGAACACAGTCTTATTTCACTCCATTGATGACCAGGAAATTACAAGAGTATTTCTCACTATCTAGACCCCAGACAAGCATGCCATCATGGAATTGACATACAATACTGATGATATTTTTTGGGCAACAAATTTTGACATAATTTTCCATAAGCCCTCACAACTTGGTAAGATCTACAAAAATTGTTTTAAAAAAAACACCTCTGTTCTGCTCTTGATTTTTTTCCTGGAGTTGTTGAGCACCATATAGACTGCTCCTCCATCCTTTCTGAAATCACATTGGCTCTCGGGTAGGTGACCATCTTCTGGGAGGGACCAGCCAATTAAGGAGGACTCTAGCAAAATCTTGCCATCAGTAACTAAGAGGAAACACCCCTCTGATTGTCCCTTTCCTTTTATAGAGATAGATAATGGAGGCATCCTTAAATTCCTGGGGGAATACTCTTTTAATGCCATATTACCTGGAAAATTTCAGTCAACCTTTTGTAAATCTCAGCTGGAATGGCTTCTATATTGATTTATGATTATCTGTTAAGAACAATATGGAAGTATTCAATGCACCTCTCTAGGTCCCAATCATTAATCAACGTACTCTATCAGCACTGAGTAGTTGATATGCACCATAGGTCTTTGACTCATTAATAGCCTTCAGAGCATCATAAAAGCACTTCGGATTGTTACTATACACCTAAAATGGAATTTCTTTTGCCTTCTTACTGAGTCAAGACTCTTGCATCTCTCTAAGCTTGACCTGTACTTTTCTTTTGATGGAATTAAATGCTGCCTTCTTAGAAATGGATAAACTATCCTGCTGGTAAACCCTGTGTAGTTCTCGTTTTTCATTTAGTAGTTCCTGTTTCCCCATTATTTTCATCAAATCAGTCTTGATGTTTGCAAGTATTCTGACCCAGATGAGCAAATGCAGTACTGTACACCAGTTCTCTGAAAGTTGCCCACTCCTTTTCTGCTCCACTGATGCCAGTTGTATGTTGGCTCAACTTTCCCTCCAAGTTGGCAACAAACTGTTCCAGCTGAGAGAAATATTCTAATCCCTTGACATTAATTCTTCTGGAGATCATTGAGATAACTGCTTCAGTTGAATGTGAGTATTTAGCTTGGTGAGAATGAATCTGTGATCAGTCCACCACTTTGCACCGCACATTGCCTTTGTTATTCTCACATCCTGTCTCTTCTTACAATCACATTGTCTATTAGATGACAATGTTTGCTGTGAGGGTATTTTGCTTTTGGTAAATTGAAGACAGTGTTTGTGAGGGGAAGATCATAAGATACACAATTCTTCAGTAGTAGGTGACCATTGCTGTTTCCATCTCCATTCCTCCCAAGAATTCTCTGCCATATCTGGAAATCTGAGCTACTCTAGTGTTAAAGTCACTCAGAATTATAAGCTTAATTACATTAATGTTAAGGGTCTCCAGGGCTTCATAAAAATTTTCTTTGATTTCATCAGGGTTCAACATTGTGGGAGCATAGGTACTGATGATGGCGGCATGGCGTTTTCCTGAAAGTGGCAATTACATTGTCATGAGTCTGTCGTTCACTTCTTTTGGTAAACCTGCAAGCATATTAATTATATGTTTTGATTTTTAAACCTACTGAACTTCTCCCCTTCACTGTGGCCACTCCAGAAAAACAGTATTCACCTGCTACTTCAGTAAGATAGCCTTCATTTGCCAGTCTTGTTTCATCAAGGCTGCAATTTGAATGTGATACTGGCTGAGTTCTCTTGAAATTAGAGCTGTTTATCTTACAGGTCTATTGGATCTTGTGTTGTCTATGAGAATGCATGCATTTCATGTATCAGTGATGAGTGGAATTTTCTTCGAAGAAGTTTTTGTACTTTTTTTGTATTTCGATCATTTAGTGGGATCCCCCACCTGCTGGTAACTAGGCCAGGGTTGGGTAACCAGACAATTTTTAGAGCTTCTTTTCTAGCTCCTTCCTTATACCAGAAGGTGAGCAGTGCAATCTTTAAAAGGCTGCTCAGACACCTAGAGGGCTGCTGAATCCTACTGCTGCCTCCAGTGCAAAGACAACCCTATGGCCTGGGACACCTATGTGCAAGGTTGTGATGATAGCTCTCAGTATTTCTGTACCTGCTACTTCATTACTTGCCTGTCACACAGGACTTCAAGATAGGAATGGTAAAATGGTATGGGGAGATGCCTTTTTTTTTTTTGCAAGTCAATGGAGGATTAAGTAATTTGCTCAAGGTCACAAAGGTAGGTAATTATTAAGTATCTGAGGCTGTTTTTGAACTCAGGTCTTCCTGATTCCAGGGCTGGTGCTCTATCCACTAGGCCACCTAGCTGCCCCAGGGATGTCTTTTGATTGGTGCATAAATTGGATGTAAGTGAGTCAGAGTTGCTCTAAGTTGTTGGCCTCACTCTGTCTTCCAGAGTTGTCACAGTCCAGTGGTAAGGCAGAGTCAAGACAACTGGTCATGACTCTAGATGCAGTGGATGACCTTGATGTTTTCAGTGTCTTACCAAGTTCTAAATGCTCCACAGTGTCTGCTTCAGTTGCCTTCATGGCTTTTAGAGAATTGTTTTCATCTGCCCAGTCTACCAATGGAAGTCTTCACATGCTTGAGGTAGACATTCCCCTAACTCACCAATGGGTTTGAGACCCTTAGATACCCTCAACTCAATTTAGTCCTTCTGCCAAAATGGTTTACTAGGGTATGACCGCTGTTCATGCTACAGTTTCTTGAAGCCACAGGTGAGAGTTAGGAGGGTCAAGTGGACATCAGAGGTGGAAAGTAGCCCTCTCACCAGAGGTACTAGTTTTCCTTGAACACACCCTACACTCCTATAAGTCAGCTAGGAAGCTTGAGACAAACATTTCAATTCCCACTATTAGGAGGAAGCAGTTCAAAATACATACTAAATGCCTATAATTGACTAGTTGACTAACCTATTTTCCCTAGGAGCTTGGGTCCTAGAAGCTAAGTTTTCTCTAGTCATAGAAAGATAGCAGAAGAGTAGGCTAATACTTTTTCTTTAATAACAATTTTCCTTTTCAGATATTCAACAACCATCTCTTAAATAACTGAGAATTTCCCAGGACAAACTCTTATTTTCCCTTTAAAGAATGGTAAATGAATATAGAGCTCAAGTCTTCCTTTCTCACTGACAGAATTGAAGTTTAATTTCTTTAATTTAATTTTAAGAAGAGAAACAAACTAAGAGACTGAGGAGGACAGAAAGAGACAGAGAGTAGGGCTGCTTAATGCACTTATGAGAAAGAGGTAGCAATTTGAGACCCATTGGCGGTAAATGTGAAAATAACCCAATGCAAAGAGGGTGAATTGTAGGAAGGATTACTGTCCTTAGTTGTGAATAAAAGAGATGAGTTGCCCAGTAAGTAACAGACTTAATTAAACAGCATGATGATATCACTGGAAATCACTGATAATCCAATAGTATTGAACTCCTGAGTTCTTCCATCACACACATGTTCTACCACACCTGTGGCTTTCCAATTTTAAAAATCTCAGAATAGGAGAATTAAAGGAGACAGCAGTGATCATCTAGCCTAACATATATGCCAAAAGAATCCTCACTAGAATATATCCTACAAGTGATCATCCAGTCTCTGCTTTTAAGACTTCTAAGGAAAGGGAACCCATTAACTTTTGAGACAATTTGCTTCACTGTTAGCTATTAATTGGTATTAAGAATTTTTTTAATATATCAAACCTAAATTTATCTCTTTGCAACTTCTACACATTGTTCCTGGTTCTTATGTCTGGGGCCAAATAAAACTAATCTAATCCATATTATATATGATTATTCTTTAAATACTTGAAAGTAATTATCATATTTCACTTTCCCCACCTCCAACAAATCCTCTTTTCTTCAGGCTAAATATACACATTTCTTACAGTCAATCTGTCTTTGTCATGAACAAAAGCTCCATCACCATTCTGGTTGTCATTCAGTGAATAGTTTCTTGCTTATCATTGTCCATCTTAAACCATGGTGCTCAGATAATTCAGAGGAGGCACAACAAGAGTAAAATATAAAGGGATTATTACTTCCTTTATTCCTAGAAGCTATACTCCCTCCTAACATGTCCCAAGATTGTTTAGTTATGTCTACTAAAACCCCTATATCTTTTTCAGAACAATTTCTCTCTATTCACATCTTCCTCATATTATACTTGGGAAGTTGATTTTTGGTATCCAAGAGTAAAACTTTCTAATTATCCCATTTAAATTTTATGTTATTAGAGTATATATGGTCTGGTTGCCTCTCAAGTTCCTTTTCACCCCATATCTGTCATGTATTTTAATTATCTCTCCAAGCTTTGTGTCATTTGCAAATATGATGGGCAGATCATCTATACTTCTATCCCAGCTACTGATAAAAATGTTAGACGGTCCAGGACCAAGCAATCGTGGAATTTTCCATGATTTCAATTTGTCCTTTGCTACTGTTAATGCAGAAACTACTGTTAATGCAGAAACTACTGTCATCAGATATAGGGATATATTTTAGACTACAGATGGAAAGATAAGAAGTCTAATATCCTTCATACCCTTCAAAATTAGAAGGGTCTCCTCTGGTGAAAGAGAAGAGGGGAGGAGTTTTTTGGGGGGGAGGATAATACTAAGGAAAACTCCTCTATCCCAATGACAATTCTTGGAATTCATCCATCTAACCATTTCTGAATCCAACTAATTTCAGTATTATCTAATTCATATCTTTTAACTTCTCAACAAGAATACTATTTATTAAAAGCTAGTCTAAAATCCAGTTATTCTACATTAATAACATTTTCCTCATCTAGTAATTTAGTAATTCTATCAAAAAAGGTAAATGAGTTTAGTCTGGCATGAATTATTATGGATAAAACATTACTGACTCTTTTTAATAACAATTTTCTTTTTCAGATATTCAACAACCATCTCTTAAATAACTGAGAATTTCCCAGGACAAACTCTTATTTTTTCCTTTATAAAAATCAAGACAACATTTATGTTTAGCCAATCTTTTTGGTATTTCTCTGAATTTTTCATGATTTTTTTAAATATCACTGACATTGTCTCAGTAATTACATCTAATGGCTTTTGCAGGACTCAAGAAAAGAGTTCGTCTGGGTCAGGTGATTTGAATTAATCAGGGGTTACATAAGAGCCCTCTTACTCATTTTTTGTTGGTGTTTCCAATATAAAGGATATTCTCCTTTTCAGAGAAAGTGGTTACAAAGTGATAATTAAGCACATATTATTGGTTATCATAGTAACATTCACCACAAATAAAGATCCTAAAACCATCTTTGATTTTGTTTCCACTCCCCATAGAACTATTCAATGATGTTTACTTGTGTTTGCTTCCCTCACAACCCTTCAATCATTCTAGAAGCTAACTTTTCTGATCCTGTTTTTACAGAATTCTGCCATTTCCCCCATTTATCCTGTTATCCAGTTTTGCTTTCCAGCTTTTGCCTACTTTTTTCTTTTTATTTGTTTTATTATTTCCCCAAATTCATGTTAAAGCAATTTTTAAAATATTTTTTAAAAGTTTTGGGTTCCAAAATCTATCATTTCCTCCCTTCCACACTCCTCTCTTCCTTCCCTGAGATGGTAAGCAATCCAGTAGATTTTTCATATGAACAATCATGTAAAGCATTTTCATCTTGGTCAGTTTGTAGAAGAACATAAAAAGGAAGGAAGGAAGAAAAGAAAGAAGGAAGGAAAGAGGAAGGAAGGAAGGAAGGAAGGAAGGAAGGGGAAATTGCATGCTTCAGTCTGTATTCAGACAGTTTTAGTTCATTCTGTGGAGGCAAATGGCATGCTTCATCAAGAGTCTTTTGGGAATGCCTTCAATCATTGTATTATTGATAATAGCTAGGTTCATCATACAGTATTGCTTTTACTATGTACAATGTTCTCTTGGTTCTGTTTACTTTGCATCTGTTCATGTAAGTCCAGGTTTTTTCTGAAATCATCGTGTTTGTCATTTCTTATGGTATAATAATATTTCATCATAATCATATACCACAATTTGCTTAGTCATTCCCCAATTTGGGCATCCTCTTGATTTCCAGTCCTTAGCCATCACAAAAAGAACTGCTATAAATATTTTTATATAAAAAGATCCTTTTCCCTTTTTTAAATATCTTTAGGCTATGAACCTAGCAGTGGTATTGCTGGATCAAAGAATATATACGATTTTATAACCCTTTGGACATAGTTCCAAATTTCTCTCCAGAATGGATGGATCAATTCACAATTTCATCAAAAGTGGCCCAGTTTACCTACATTGCCTCCAACAATTACCATTATTTTTTTCATATTAGCTAATCTGATGGTGTAAGGTAGTACTTCTTAGGGTTTTTTTTAGGTTTTTTTTTGCAAGGCAATGGGGTCAAGTGGCTTGCCCAAGGCCACACAGCTAGGTAATTATTAAGTGTCTGAGACCGGATTTGAACCCAGGTACTCCTGACTCCAGGGCCAGTATCCACTGTGCCACCTAGCCGCCCCTAAGGTAGTACTTCTAATCAAAAGTGATTTAGAGCATTTTCATATGACTACCAATATCTTTGATTTCTTTGTCTGAAAACTTCCTGTTGATATCCTTTGGCCTTTTATCAATTGAGAAATGACTTGTACTTTTTATAACTTGGCTCAGTTCTCTATATATTTGAGAAATTAGACCTTTATCAGAGATACCTGTTGCAAAAAAATTCCACTGTTTTCTGCTTTTCTTTTAATTTTGCTTGCATTGATTTTGTTTGAACAAAAACTTTTTAGTTTTATATAATGACAATTTTCTATTTTATATTTTTAATGCTCTCTATATTTTCTTTGGTCCTAAATTCTTCCCATATCCATGAATCTGACAAACTATTCAAAGTTCTCCTAATTTACTTATGATATTACCCTTTATGTGTAAATCATGTACCCATTTTGACCTTATCTTAGTATATGATGTGAGGTGTTAATCTACACCTGGCTTTTACCATACTGCTTTCCAATTTTTCCAGCAGTTTTTGTCAAATATGAGTTTTTTGCTCCAAAAGCCTAGATGTTTAAGTTATCATAAACTAAATGACTATAATCATTTACTATTATATAATGTGTATCTAATCCATTCTGCTTTATATACCACTCTATTTCTAAGCCAGTACAGATTGTTTTAATAATTACTGCTTTATCATACAGTTTGAGTTCTGATACAATAAGATTACCTTCCTTTGTATTTTTTTTTCACTAATTCCCCTGATATTCTTGACTTTTGTTCCTACAGATGAATTTTCTTTTCTAGCTCTATAAAATAATTTCTGGTAGTTTGGCATGGCATTAAAAATAGATTAATTTAGATTGAATTGTATTTTTATTATATTGTTTTGGGCTACAATTAATATTTTCAGTTATTTAGATCTGTCTTTATTTGTATGAAAAGTGTTTTGTGATTGTGTTCATTTAGTTTAGACTCCCAAGTATTTCATACTATCTAAAGTTACTTTAAATTGAACTTCTTTATCTCTTGCTTCTGGATTGTGTTGGCAATGTAAATTTCTTTTAAAAATATAAAGTGATTGGTGAGTTCCTTTTGTATCCATTCTAGTCTCTTTAGACAAATCTCATTTTCCCCTCATTTCAGAATTTCATTCTTAATCATCTTCTATTCCTCCTAGGCTTGTTCTCCCTCAACATTTTAGCCCATGGAAT